>NW_008824035.1:9997735-10031598 GCF_000699105.1 Pygoscelis adeliae | reverse complement strand
CCCTACTACAGGCACAGGCTGGAGCTCACATGGGAGACAGGAAGAAGCTTGTGTATCTGCATGTTACAGAGCAAAGCTACTCCAAATTTCCTTCACTGTTAAGACTTGTAAGAGTTTTTTAACAACAGAAATAGGAAGTAAGCATGGATAATTTCAGGCTAGACATATGAATCAGCAACAGCAGAAAGCACTGCAGCGCAGACATTCCAGTAGTGGTCACTATCATTCTGGCCACTCTGTCCATGTAAAACACTACTGAGCAACTTTGTGCCAAGCCCACTGACCTAGCATTCACAAAGGGTCAGGAGTCAGCCCCCCACTATAGGCTGTGGGGGCTGTAATTTCCCCAGTATGTGGAAATGGGAGAGTAACTGCAAGGTGAATTCTGCTGGAGAATTGGTGTTGCTGAAGTGCTCTGGTTGAATATGACTGTGTGGACACACACAGAGCTAATGAGAGCTGTGTTGGAAGGCATTTTTGCAAACAGTGATGCCTGCCAAAAACAGCTCACTTCCTGAGAACTGACACCAGGCGGCTCTACTTTTTGCAGTTGCAGCAATTTTTTGTCAGATTTGCTGACAGCCAGCACATGCTGGAAGAGACTGTTTTGTAAGTCACTTCATTATCTTTTCTTTACCTGTGATGTGATGATGCTCTTTTAGAACTGCTATAAATGAGATTTGAATACAATTGCATTTCACCACCTCCTTATTCAGTTACTGTCTTCCAAGGCAACTTCTATTAAGAACAGCTTTCCAAATGCTTACAGCTCAGAAAAGAATGAATGGAGTCCCTAATTATGGCTGAATTTTTGCAGGTAGTTTCTAGAGATGGCAGCACAGGCTTCTTGACCTGTCTGTACAGTTTGAGGCTGGGATTCTAGTTCTGTATGCCAGTTCTGTAGGAAACTGGTTTGGGCAGAGCTGCTTGTCACATTTCTTCAATAAAGAGGACCTTGTTGTCATCTATTTTGTATCCTGGACATTGGTTTACTGTGCAAAATTTGTTACCAGAAGGGTGATCTGTGCACCTGTAGGATCAGTCCTGCTGTAAATTCTACATATATATAATAAACAATCTTCTGTTTCATGTTTACAGAAAAGGTTGTGCTCAAACCTCATGATGTTTCAGTGTTTACAACTCTCAGTGTTAATGGACGGCTGTTTGCTTGCCCACGTGATCAGTTCGATTCATTGGTATGTATGTATGCAGTTCTCAAGAAGTTCAGTTCTTCAGTTTATTTGAACACTTGGACCTTTTTGCATTATCAATGCTTTAGGTAAAAACTAGTGGAAACATTCACAACAAAGGGCTTGTCACAGTGCTATGGGATGAACCCTGAAATTAAAACAAGGTAATGTTATTATTTCCTAAACAAGAGCAGAAATCCATCTGATCCACATGACAGCACTTGATCCCAGTATTCTCTGTGTCACACTGAGCATTTAGGAAGAGCTGAATATTGTCACTGAGACTTGCAGGAATTCCCGATTACAGAATTATCTCCTCAAGGCCACAGGCATGTATTCTTGAAGATAGATGTTACCAATTAAAGCATTCTGGAGACTTGATTCCAACAGTAAATTCCTTAAAATCTTTTATTTCTCAGCACCACAAAATACTGTGTCAAAATCTCAGATGATTCTAAGTAGAATCACAGAAAATATTCCTGGTATAAAGTCTATTTTTTCTTAGGTAGAATTGTTCATAAGTAGTTACAGTTTATACAGTAATTCTAACGATCTCCATGGGGTCTGCTTTTACAGAGTTTGATTTGACTGTACTTTTTGTTCCTTTTATTTCATTAAAAACAAATGTCATTGCCAAGTCATGTCAGCATGAACTCTATTACTCCTAGCCTTGTTTCAGCCTCCCGTATGCTTTTAACAAGCCACTTAGTACGTATGCCTGATTTCTTTTATAGATATGGTAAAATCTATGCTTTGCTGCTGCTTTCAATTTAGTAACCAGGGAATACACATCCAGCATACTGTAGTTCCATGCAGAGATACCTCTTGTTCAGTTTATTAAATTCTGGTGTTCCCTTAAGGTTAATTAATCCTGCCAAGTAGATACCCTCATGGGGCATGCTACTCTAAAGCAGGGGTGTTGCGTCAGCACAGCTACGCTGGGTACTTTCATATGGCTCTGCATTGTCTATGTAGACACAGCTTTGGCAGCAAATTGTCATGACTTTCTGTGCCTTTTCCCCTGTGCTATTTACCATGGATCAAGTACTCGAAATGCTACAGGGGGCTCTAAGATACAGGGCTGCAATGTGCTAGTTTTCATCAACTGCACTGACTTCAGTAGGAATTAGGAACACTCAGCACCTTAAAAAAGGTTCTCAACACTGCATAACAGAATACATCCCCTTGTCAATTGCATTTTTTCCAAGAGGTATAAACAAATTGAAAAATGTTACAACCCTACCTGCCTCCTAGTTTAATCCTTTCACGTTCCAATTTCTGGCTGCTGCCTGTACATTTATTCACATTACACTTGGCAATGCCCATGTGAAAATTGTTCTGGGTTAGATGAATTTTCAAATATGCAGTGAGTTTACAACTATGCTTCTTTCCTAGCCTTGGAAAATATGTGTTTGTTATGGTAACAGCTATGTTGTGTTTGTCTCCAAATAGGGGAAAAAAGCCCTTTTTCAGTCTGTGGGCAATTCTCTTTCCACAGATTTCCACAAATTAGGATTTTCTACACAGAACTGCTGTACTTTGAATTCATACTCTGTCTTAAACTAAAGAAATTTTGTGTTTGTGCATACAAATTCAGAGCAATCTGCAGGCTGTTACAATATTGAAGGATGTCCTGATTTTTTTTAGATAATACTTTGCTTATATACACTATTTATTAAAATTGTAGATGGAGCTTTTAAGGTAATAATGCCTGTGGTTTAGTTTAATAATTTTTAATTAGTTTGTATTATGATGATATTTGAATGACAAGTTTTCCCTAGAGTACAAAGCAAGAACTCATGCAGAAATAAAGGTCCTGCATACTGTGTGTTATTGAGAAGGTGATTTGATGTATGAATCCAGTGAGTCCTTTTTCTATTGGTAATATAATATTCTTATATAAAAGGGGATTCATTTAGTAAGCCCATTTTTTATATTGCAGTATGTAAATATGGTCTGTTAACCTTGCAGACTGTATTGAGTTTGTACTCAGAAAGGAGCCTGTTGACAATTCCCTGCTCTGTAATTGTCTAACAAAGACCCGATGAGAAATTCGGAAACTTGTGAGTGAACTCTACTGCCCTCTCCTGGAAACAAAACAATTAAAACGTGGGTTCACGGGAAGCTTTACTGATGTAACGCATTTGAATTTGCAAGAGGGTTGTTTGTTAGTATTTTAGCAGTGCTGGTTCAAACACTTTGACCCTAATATATACAGCAGACTACTTCAAATCTGACGATCTCAAGCCATATTTTAAATCTCTCTTGAATGTAAGATTTACTTGTGTGCAAAACTGTAAACACATTTATTGGGTGGTATGGAAGTCTTTCAAAAATGTTTTATACTAGAATGTTTTAAAGGATTCTTTCTCATAAGACGATGTGCATATAACTTTAATTAGCACAGCCAGGAGTTTTGCAATCACAAGTAGTACATCCCTGTACTGTCAAAGAGAAAGTATGAGGCTTATTTTATAAACAATCAGAAGATCTTGCAATCACTGCAGATTTCTGAAGTATGGCAGGTGTAATAATTCTCATCATTAGAATCCGTAATTCGCAAAAGTATTTGGCTTGTGCTTTGTGGCCTAGTTATTTGCGTATGTGAAAAAGGAAACTGATAACAAAAGCTTTGTGGAAAGACCTATGCTCCTAAACAGACACGCTTTAGTTAGCACAACATGTATTGAAGTATTTATTTCTGGCTTCAAATTTTAGAACAATGCTAAAAATAACACACTGAGAACAGTCTGTTTCATTTCCTTACAGTGCCTCTGAAAAGCTTTCAGAATTTCCCTGACTATCCTGTGCATAGTGGATACTGATTTTGCACAGGGCTTCTCATTTCCTAATGCCAGCCTGTGGTTAAAAGCAAATTTCAGTTTTATTATTAGAAACATGCTTAGGAAAGTGGTCACACTGGAAAAAAATATCAGAAATATTACGGAAGAAAAGTACCAATCATGCAATTTAGTATTTATAAAATATTTTTATACCATTTTTCCATTTGTAGGCACCATTACCAGAACAAGAAGGACCATCTACTGGTACAGTGGGAACGTTCGAACTGATGAGCTCCAAAGACTTAGCACATCAGATGACAATCTATGACTGGGAGCTCTTCAACTGTGTGCATGAGGTATGAGGATCTATCTATTCAGCAGATTAGAATCTGTTAGAAAATGTTTAGTTGGACATTGTAGGTTTGTGCATTATTTGCAAAACTTTCTCTAACCTTGATTTTCAAAAATACTGCAATAAAACTACCTACAAGTTTTGAAAGTATAAGGCATTCTTAATATTATAGGCAAAATGCAAAAATAAAGTTAAACTTCTCCTGGACATGTGCTGCTTATTGAATTACTTTTGTATGTTTTAAGGTATTAAGCTATTTATACATAGCCTGTAGTTATGCTTTTAGTATGCCTCAGCTATTGTCTACTGGGTTTGCAACCTGAATTCTTGTCATCTGTACAGCAATAAACATGAACTGCAGAGCCAGTTTCAGGCTAGATACTTACCTGGTCATTCTTAGCCTCTTTCCTCTGTCCAAAAAATGAGATTTCTTAAAAAAATCCCAAACTGTTTTCTTTTTCCTAGCTGGAATTGATCTATCACACTTTTGGAAGGCACAATTTTAAAAAGACGACAGCAAACCTGGACTTGTTTTTAAGAAGATTTAATGAAATTCAGTTCTGGGTGGTCACTGAGATTTGTCTTTGCTCTCAACTCAGCAAGCGTGTTCAGCTGTTAAAGAAGTATATTAAGATAGCAGCCCAGTAAGTATACAGTCATCTGTGAGCTGGAAATGAGGTTCAGTATAGTCAACTTGTTGTTATTTTTCTTCTTTATTTTCAGACAGCCACACACAGTAGAGGTTAAAATGTTCTCTATTTGGTAATTCTGTCCATTTCCTTATAGGGCTGTATAGAACCTTGTTAATATGTAGTCTTCTTTCCTGTCCTACTCTCTATTGCTCCTTGATCTGTGATCTCTTAGGGCCATGTTTTCACGTAAAATTTGTGAGTAAATATATTTCAGTTCATTAGGAGAATCTTTCATTTACCCTTACATGTATTAGTAAATATTAATATGCAAATTAGTAAATATTAACAAAACCGTGCTTTAATTTTCCTGAGGACAGAAGTATTTCTGGTGCTGTTCAGGAATTCTGTTCTCAGAATTGCCCTGAGTGGGAAAACCAAGAGGGGAGAGCAAAGAGATATAGTATGGAGATGACGAGGCTCACGTTGCCTTCAGTCTGCTTGGTATATTTTTCTAATACTTTTGTTTAAAAATGCAACTATATGAATATCCTTTTTTGTTACTAACTGCTGGGCCTGAGGTTGGGTAGCAGGCGATTCTTGCTGTCTTGTATTCTTTTGTTCATATTAAAACTTAAACTCTTTGGAGCCTTCACGCCAAGGATGTCGGCCTTGACTCCTTATCACTGAAGTCAAGGGCAAGGGTGTGACTGACTTCAGAAGGAGCAGGGGCATGCCCTTGCTCTGCACAGCTACCGTTTTTTGTCACTGTTACCCTCTTCCTTCCTTTCCAGTTTGTGGTGTATTTATTGCATTCATCGCCATCTGAACAAACAGTTTGCTGAGGTGTGCAGTGAGGAACTGTCTATTTGTTTGTCTATGACTTTGGGCATTGTGACTAGAGGCCTTTAGGCAGTCTTACGAAACAAAGAAGTTATTACTTGCAGTTAAACCATGAGTTTTAACTCTTTTGCATCGTTAAATGTAGTTGTGTGAAAGAAGAGATTACTATTACAGCTGTGATGCTGCCCTCCTCCCAATTAATAATTCCACATAGCTGAAACCAGTGTTCACATCGAAACTCTGCATCAGTGTGATGCCTCCGGGAAGGGCCCCGCTCTGCAAGTACCGACTTCCTTCTGGGAACTGCTTTGGGCCCTCCGGTCGGATTACGGTTAGTCGAAGCTGAAGATTTTCAAAATCTAGTAGTGGGCATGCAGGATCAGGTTTATATTCAGAATGGAGGACAGAATTTACCTCTTTAGTTTCTAAAAATACGTATACCGCGTATTCCATGATCTCATTCTGCAGAGCAAAACCGGGAAGCCGCCGGTCTGGCGGACTGTGTCCAGGAGAGGGCAGTGGCACCCACACGCAGACACGTCGGGGTCTTTTCTAAACTCAGAGGCACGAAATGGGAGAATGTTGAAATGTGGTAAATTAAGATACAATAGTAATTTCCATAAACACTTGAAATGAAGTATCCTAAAAATTACAGTTAAATATCTCCTTAATAAACCACCCTAGCCTGTGGGTTCCTCAGTGTCATGGGTTTAATCCTATGCTATTTACAACAGCTTGACAACCTTCTGTTTACTTCCATGTTTCTGGTATCACTACAAAGCTAAAAATAAATAGCTAAAAGCGGTCTGCTCTGCTGAGTCCTCTTTGTCTCCTAAAAGCAGAGAAATCGAAGCGCAAGATTTTCCTCCGTGCAAACTGAGCGGGCAGGTTTAATTGCAGACGCTGGAAAGGCCCTGGGAAGTTTTGCCAGGCTGCTGCCCTCGGTGCAGCGCTGCCATGGTAACAGGTGCTACAGCATGCGGTAAAACAAACACAAAGTGCACCGAAGTTAGAGGGGAGAAAAAGCCAAGGAATTGGATAAAAAGAAACGGGCCCAGGCCTTGAAGCAATATCTTTGAGGAAGTTTTGCTTGTGAAGATCCTTGAGACCTAATGAGAACTTTACCCTACCTAGAAGTACTAGACTCATTAGAAAAGTGTTCGGGGAGAACAGCTCAGTGCTGCACTATTAATCTTAGACATGACTGGTGGTAACGAGATGCCTTGCGCGTACCGATTTTCAAAGATAACTGCTACTGAGAACCCTGTTTCAATTCTGTGACGGGGGGCTCAGATGCCATCGCAGACGGCACATCACTTTGTGTCTGCCACCCCACGCACCCTGTGATGGGTGCTCCCTGTCTGTGTGGGCAAGCGCAAGGCCAAGTGCTGGCTCCAAGTGCTGGGCACATGTGCTTTCAGTTCCAGGAGCCGTTGTTGCCTTTGCATCTGCTGGGAAAGGATGTAGAGGTTACCAGGTTCATCTCTTTTCTCCAGCCATTGTAGGATTAAACTTTCAAACAGAGGGGAGACGCGAACTATATTTCCTACAGTGCGTTCTTCCCATATTAATTGTATTAGAAAGGCCTTCTAGGATGTACTCGCACATACTCTTACGGATATCCACAACGCCAGTTTGTATATATATAAATATACCCAAAGGCTATTTAGAAGCCTTCTTGCGTATCGCTATACTCAGACACTTTCATTCAGTTTTTGAAAATCATTCTTTCCATACACATGCATATGTTACAAGCCCAAGAAGCCTGTAAAAAATTTTTGAAGGGTGTGTGTTTACAGGGAAAATGCCAAGATTAATATGCTCTTGTAAGTACCGAGAGATTTTAACCACATGTGTGTTTGTGTTGGAGACAAGTGTGTGTGCATAGGTGTATGTTCACAATTCATACTAACAGGAAGATTTTTCCAATACAGTCTGTTTTGGGAGGCAGAGGGACTTCTGCTCGGAGCACACTGTGGTGCTTTGGAGGATCCACTTTCTGACATTTTACAGGCAGCATATATGCAGTGGAGCCATGCAGCACTGTTTCCCCTTCCTTACAGTGGTCCTCTATCTAGAACTGAGCTATTTAGTGTAGAGCCTGTAGAATTTACAGAATATTTGGTGTAGAATGTCATGCATCTAGATGGATTTTAACAAGGACTTTGTCAAATTACATTGCTTAACAGGGCATTTGGCAAAACTTTTCCTTTTTAAAATGAAAGATAGATTCAAATTACATATTGCAGATATATTTGCAGCTGCCTACTATGTTTGAGCACTACTGCTGTGTGGTACTAATTATTTTTACCGTGCCACAATTTATTCTCAGTGTCACAGGCTGTGGACAGATATCCCTTTCTGGATTTAGTTGTGCCTGGGGAAGAGGTTATCGCTGACAGCCTATCCTGGCTGCTTTTCATCCTTATCTCCCCTCAGATCCACTAACAAGGCACTCCCTGACCTGCTCTAGTCAGAATAAGTTGGGGTAGCTTTAGCATTTCAGCTTATCTTCACTAATCTTGCTCACTGTCCCTAAGCTGATGTGGGAGAATTTGTATGAGCAGCTCTGCCAGAATATCTGAGGGGGCAGCAGTCTCCAATGCACAGGCCATCAGATGGGAGAGATCGTTTTTTCACGCGCTCAGTGTTGAACGCGTTGGGTTCAGCTCTCTTAAGGTTGTCATGTGTACTTTTGCCCTGACTGATACATACAACTTAAAACCTGGCCCTTTGTGTTTCAGCTGTAAAGAATACAAAAATCTGAATTCCTTTTTTGCTATTATTATGGGACTGAGTAATGTTGCTGTGAGCCGTCTCTCGTTAACATGGGAGGTAAGTCTTAGCTAAAATCCAATTTCAAGAAGTTTGACTGGGATTTGTGCTTTTAGTTAGCAAAAACATGACTTGGGCCTTTATTATTGATAAAATTAGATCTACTAATTCAGCTCCTGAGCATAAGCTTTTAGCTAAAGCTGACACTTTTTATTAGTAAGGCAGTATACCCATACATGTGTTGAATACTCACAAGCAGTTAACAAGAGTGACAACAGCAGCTTCTATTGATGAGCTAAACTGCCCAACAGGATGAGCGAGTTAGCCAGTTAACCTCTTACATCAGCCCATCCTCCATTTGACTTTACTGATCATTTAGTGAGATCACTCCATAGATACTTCTCTACAGTCCATCCTCTGTTTATACATATTATTTTCTGATCTCCATATGGACTCTGTTGCCCTATTAAAATGTGGGTTTGTCCTAACCAGTTCTGTTTTTCTCTCTGACATGCATTCCCCTGCTTACTATCAGTTTGGTCTTCATTGTCAGAGCTTCCACCTTTTTCTGTGGCTTTGCTCTTTGCTATGTGAGTATATAAAAAGGGAGCAATGTCCAGCAGGGTGAGGTAGTAAGCACATGTAACCACTAAGAACATACTGGTTGTCAAAAGCAGTGCAGTTTTGAATGTGCATGTATTTTGTTCATTAGAAATTCAAAATAGTTAGCATGACTGAGGTCATTGATGCAACCGAGACCAAAATTTGAACACCTTTAAAAAAATGCTCTGAAATAGGAGATCAGACTAACACATCTGAGAAGACACCAGTCCAGTTTTCAAAAGTGTGTGTTGCAAGTGGCATATACAATCTGTGCTAAAGGCAAAGATTTGCAGATCAGTTTCTCAAAATAATGACCCTTCATTTGTGGCTCCTGAGAGGAATAGTTGGGAGAGCTGAGACAGTACAGGAGTAATATGAAAAGAGGGAATTGAATGTATATACTACATACAGCAGTCTGAAATGGGCACAGGGTCTGAGCTGGAGGGGCACAGATCATTTGTAGATGTGCGGTATGAACCTGAGTTCAGGGAAATATTATCACTTTGGTTCTGTAGGGCAGTCAGTTTATCAAGACAATCTCTGTAGCTTGATTTTTAGCCAGATACATATACAGAATATACTTAAAAACAAACATATCAAGACCTGATTTTTGCTATATTATCATGCATTTACATTAGTTGCATGCACAAATTAGATATTTGCAGGTGCAAATGTCCAATTATACCACTTATTTCACAAATACCTAATCTGCATGCATATGCAAACTAGGCACACAGTTGTTGACACACATCATTAAAAATTAGGCCCTTGCTGTGGCACAGTGTAAATATCTTGCTAGGGTACATACTCCAAATGTAGAAAGTATTGCAAAAAATCATTTCTGCACTATAAAGTCTCTATTAATTTTTAATGTTACCCGCTGCCAGTAGTAGTCTGATTTAATCAGCAAATATAGAGGAATTTCTTATTAAAACTAGAAAGCTGACATATTCTGAGCGTGCATAAAACTTTACTGTGATCTCTGAAACTAATTTAAAACATAGCTTATAGTCTTTAGAGTAAAATTATTTAATATGTATAACATAACATGAGGGGGAAAGAAAATATTTAGTAAAGCCCATCTCATCCCAATCACTGCATGATCAACTGACCATGATTTATTTGTGTAGGTATTGTGGACTGAAAAACTATTCATTAATTTATACCCCAGAAAGTCGTAGAGGCCCTTGGCTGCTGGGCATGTCAAGAATTTGAGCAATAGTTGGTGATACATAAGCATGAACAAAAAAACCTCCTGGAAATGCCCAGGCATGGATTTGAATGTTGCGAGGGCAGTTCATCATAGGTATGAATAATTAAGCTGAGCTACCCCTACGCAAGCTGTGTGTAAGTTATATTTTCAGATAGGCTATAATCAGGAATGTCCTGAAACCATTGACCTGAACTTTCACTAACATTCTGAATTCAGTGATTGCGATGTGAGCCAAACAAAAATCTGAATCTAAACATCCCAAAGGAGTAAATTCAAGCTGGGGTTTAAATCAGGATCCAGGTTTCATGGCTGGTCCCGTCTCTATTTATAATCTGGTTGCTAGGAAACATGTTGTATTTTAGATTAGCACATTGTTAGAAATATCTGGCAAAAAGAGCACTTTCCTGACTTAGGGCGTTGTAGAAGGAACTAGCATTTACAGTAAAATTACCACACAAATTGGATTTAATTAAGGTTTGCTATTTTTGTTTTTATTAACAGAAACTTCCAAGCAAGTTCAAGAAGATCTATGCAGAGTTTGAAAGCTTAATGGTGAATAGCAATAGATCCCTTATTCTATGCACAATCTGAGCTAATTCAGTTTCTGAGTAACTGATTTCAGTTCCTTGATTCAGAACATTTTATATGTCCTTGTTTGACTTTAAGAAGTTTATGATCCCATTTTAGAGCTGCTAAAACAAGTATGTATGACTAATAAATTATACTCTTAGGAACCTACTCTGAGAGAACTTATGTACCACTCAAAGTTAATCTGGGAACTCAGAAAAGCTTTATCACATGTTTTCCGATACTACATATGGGAAATTATATTTTCCAACCTGGATTTTTCCAGGCAATACATTTTCGTGTTACAACATATGCAAAACTGGATCTGCAGCTGCAAGGAGGGAGGAAAAATGTGTGATTCCTTTTATGAACAATTTTTTGGTAATCACATCTTACCTTGCTATTTGGCATGAAAAATGTTTGTGTTTAGCGGCTGCATTCTCATCATCTAAGCTGTATGGGAGAATGATAAAAGGTGTCTTAGTTTGCAGATGCACTTTTAAAGCCACAGGAGAAAATAATGATTTTAATAAATGCCATGACATCTAAATGAATGCATACAGTGCCTCAATACATATAATAATACATATTAGTAATTACTTGATTTCTCTTTTTTTCTTAAGGATCCATCAAGAAACCATAGGGCCTACAGACTGACTGTAGCTAAATTGGACCCTCCAATAATTCCTTTCATGCCACTACTTATAAAAGGTAAGCTTGGATCTTATCAGAATTATTAACTTGAAAGCTATTTGTCAAATATTTGAAGAATAAGAGTAGCAGCAAGAAAAAGCAAAAATCAATCTCAGTGTGAGGTACGATCTTTTTCCATTATAAAAAGCATGACACAGAGACAAGAAAAACTGCTTTAGTGCATCTGAATATCATACCTCAATTTTACTAGTCTCAGAAATGCTGCAAATTAAAAACTAAATGTTTTACTTTTATAGCTGCTTTGATTTTTGTAAGGGATAGATAAAATGTTCTGCTGTTTTACACGGCCATGATTCAGTAATGGGCTTTTATGTGGCTTTTATTTCTATACAGACATGACGTTTACTCATGAGGGAAACAAGACATTCACTGACAATCTAGTAAACTTTGAAAAAATGGTATGTATGACATATTTGAAATTAAAATTTAAAAAGACCTCCCTATTCATCACTTCAAGAGTGAACTTCTCAACAATGACTTCCAGGGCTAGAGAAAGTGAAGGCAGGACCAAGAGCTGGCAAAAATAGTCTGCGTTGTGCACAGTGCTTGGGACCTCTGGGTTTCTGGAAAACCTCACAGAGGTGAAGAAACTGCCCACTGAGCCATGCACAGCCAAAGTGTTTCCTAGGAGAGGCAGCAGGAGTGACAGGAAGCAGAGCTGCTAGAGACAATTTTTAACAGCCAGCTTGGGACCAAGCTGTGATTTTAACTGCTGTTCCTTCAAACAGGACTGAACTGCCTCAGGCTGGGATAGTTCTGCATTGTTCCTCAGAAAATGAAAGGAGCTTTAATACAGAACGCGCACAACATCTTATTTTCTTCCTTCCTTTAATAAATGAAAGGAGACTTCGGTGACTTGATTGCTTTCATATTGGAAAGGGGGATCAATGATAGAAGGCTAGATTATGCTCAAATTTGATTTATTTTAAATCCTGCACCTAAGCTCTCATCATTTCAAACACTGTATTCAAAAACTGCAGGCAGGCAACTTCCCATGGCAGAAATCTCAACTGAAACTCAAGTTTCGTAGCAGCGAGAAGCCATTTTCTTGGTTGCTAAGGCCATGTTCTTAATTAAGGTGGTTAATGACACCTGCATCTGAGAACCAGGGTTAGCCAAGCCCAGCTATGAGCAGCTACGCTGCAAAACCAAACCTGACTTACTGTTCCGGCAGTAAAGCTCCATTAAGCAGCCATGCTAGAGCATATCTGCTCTGGCATCTACATCTGCTTGTTCTTAGTACTATAGTAACCAGAACCACTCCATGGTTATTTCCACTGCACTGCGGAGGAGCTTGTCTTACCTTCTGAGCACTGATACCGTGGAGGGGAAAAAAGGAGGACTTTCAGCTCTTCAGAAAACTTCACAGAAAAGTGATCATCACTCTGAGTGAATTCTTCTTTTAGATTTTAGTCTGTAGCTCCAGGACAGCCTCTGTCCTAGGGTGAAAATACCTCTCTACTAAGCTGAGACTTTTTTGTGGGTAAATGGTAGTGCTAATGCCTGAGTAAGGGCCTGACCTCACTTTGCAGTAATGACATTCTGTAATTGCATATGCAGACTGTGTTGCCATCTCCTTCCTTGAGCCTTCTATCTGCACAAAAGGACTTTTTCCTGGGCTGCCTGTTCTAATTAGATAGATAAATGTATATATTTTAGTGTAGATAGATAGTAAATATTTTGGGGAACACAAAGGGATCTCGGACTTGGCTGGAGCACCTCCAAACCAGGAGGGATGGCAGCTGCGTTGCAGTAGCCATGGCTATGTGGCTGGCTCCATGTTCTCCCCCTCACTTGGCCTACTTACACATCCTGAGCCAGAAGAGCTGGTACATCCACAGGTCTCAAAGCTGTATGCCTCAGGCTCTTCTTTATGCCTGACTATGTGTAAAAGCCATTACAGGAGGCAGGAGCTCTCCCGTGTGCACTTGCCCATAGACAGAAGTTCAACCCAAGCTTGTCATTTAGAAATGGTTCTGCACCACTCTATACCACAGGTTGGCACTCCCAAGGCCAAGAGTGAATTTTATAGTAGCTTAAACTGATCTATATCTAAGCTGCTGCAGGTCTGCCCTTTTCACCCTAGTCTGCACATTGCCTTATCTTCAGAAGTATGTTATCTCCAGAACATGGATTTACTAGTAGCAGCCAAAAGTTTTCAGTAAAATTTTGTACTGCGTGAATGTAGTATCACCCAGTTTGACCAGTAACCTGAGCTTTGAGCATTTCCGTTAGGAGGGGAAAGTGAAGATCAATTAATGTATTTTTGATGCTATATATTTTTCAAAGAATCAATACAATGTCTCATGTTCCTCCACACAACGGAAAGGGAAACGTTCTCCTTTCTCAGAATTCTAAACCTTTCTTCAGTTAGTGCTCTACCTAAAAGCTCACTCTGCTTTTTCTCCAGGCCTTACTACAAGTTTCTCTTTTGTGTTTTTAATGTTCTTCACTAGCTATTCTGCATGTTTCTATGGTGTTTTTACTGCTTCTCTCAACCCATAGCTCTTCAAAGCAACATGTATTCAGATTCCACCCACATAATTCATTCAAATCCTAATGTGGACCTGGCAGTTTTTCGCTTTTTGCATGTGTCATCAGGTCAAGCAAAGAAGAAAAGCCTACTGTTAAACCTCAGTCGCTACCGCCTACTTGCGTTCAGCTTACAACTGTCATATCCACACATAATCGCCAGATATTAACTAGTGAAGACAAGACCACTCAGCCAGATAACTCTCAGATAAATTCAGCTCTCTTTTACATAAGTATAAACTCAAGGTAAATCTGTGATGTTATTCTGCCATTTTCAGGAGAAAAGCAGAAACCAGATTTCCTCATGTCCTGCCATTTGTTGTTTCTGCCTGTTTGTTCTGCTGCATGATGTTCTGTTGCAAGCAGATGGAGATACCTCTGAATATTGCTGGGGGCCACTCTTACTGATCTGTCAAAAACATCTTCGTTCTTTGGAAGATGATTTCCCTTGATCCATCCTAACTTTGATGCTTGCTGAAGTTTATGAATAAAAATATCTTGGTAGTTGCCATTTGCCACCGGAGGAGGTGGGTCCTTCCAACTCTTGTGTAAGCACAGTGATGAAACAGAGAACAGCCTCTGGCATCGTGTCTTCATTCTCACCACAGAGCTCTGATCCCGACAGCTGATGTGCTGCTGACAGCTTTATTCCTGTAACTGGCAGCCAAAAGTAGAAGTTTGATCTAGGGGCATCTCTTCAGCTGAAACAGCTTCATTTAAATCTTTTATGTTTTCTGATGTTTTTGTTATTATTTATATTAAATGATGCATCTTAAAACATGCAGGAGCTGTCAGACAGTGTCTGAGCCAGGAGTTCCCTGAGTGCCAGAGAGGCCTGGTTTCCTAAACGTTTGTGTTTCATGGCTGCCTGAGCTCTGCTCAGAGCTTTCCTCGTGGCTAGGGTATGTGTGGTTTCTTCATGGCTGGGGAATTCTGTGTGAATAGGCTTTTGTCATAACATAGGAACTTGCACTACAGCCTTTTCCCTGAAGGAGACAGGAGAAGAGGGCACTTACACGATCTCTCTCTTGTCCACAGCCATCTATTTTCACAGAAAATTGGTAGGAGCTTTCTTATGTTTGAAAACTCTGGGTTCTTTTTTCAAATTTGACAAAATTATCTAGAGAAGAAGGGAAAAACAGACAGATGGTGTTAAACTACATTAGCCTAGGTTTTTTTAGCAAGTCAAGCTAAAAAGGAAAGGGATTGAGTCAATTTTTTCCTGCTACACTTTCCTATAAATCGGTCTTTTCAAAGGTATAGTGACAGAACTGTGGTATTGGCAGTAGTGGGGGGACATCCCTCTGCAGAGCATCGCTGAGCTTTACCTGCTGCTGCCTTTGTAACTGCCTGCTCCTTCTTCCCCTTCCGCATCTCCTGATCCCCGTGGATGCCTCTTATTTGGAGGAGGCTGTGAGGAGTGGGAGGGCAGGGACAGCTAGCCAGGGAAGAGAATACCATGTGTGGTAGAGCCACAGCTATGTGTGAAGAGGGAAGTTTGTAAGCGGACCCATTTGGGTCGTACAAGATGTGGGCAAACAATATTGAATGTGTCAGAAATAGGTATACTCTTTGCATTTGCACTGTACTTGTGCTCTTTACTATGCCATTTAATTGCATGAAGCAAGGGGTGGGGGGTGGAGGGAACAAGCATTTGGCCTTAAAATCCAGCCTGGAACATGTTAGTTATGCTTTCATCAGTAAGTAGACAGAATAACTAAATTACTGGTATTAGTCTTTAGTAAAAGGCTTTGTCTTTTACAAAACAAGACATGGTTTTAGAGAAGTATTGAAGGTCTTTTACTTATCTCACTGTAAGAAGCTGATGGAGACAAGGTACAAGCTGTTTCCACCATGGTGTTGCTCAGATGTACCTTCTAGTTTGGCATATACTCCATGACCTTGTGTGGTAAAAAGTACCCGCATCTTTTCTCCACTAGTGAGTTGACAGTAGATGTTAGTTCTAAGTGTTGCTTTAGAAGACCCGTCTATGTAAAAACTGAAGACATACTTGTCACAGAGGAACAAGGAATGAATAGGCTTGTAATGTTTTTAAAATGCTGTAGTTGTAGTTTGGTGGGTTGAGGACATTTTGAGAGCTGCAAGTAGGTGAGAGATAAAAAGATGGCAGTAGACGGCAAACACGATTAGTTTGTGATCTAGAATACACATTTGTCTTTTAGGTCCATTAATGACCCTCTTTTCAGGTGAAGGAGAGCCCCCAAAGCTGTCAGTAGTATTAGTTCCTATAAACTCTGTATGATTTAGCAGATACAGGACAACCTACAACCTGCAGCACAGTACGTGGCAATAGATAACATTCAAGTGACACTGCTTTTATAGCTATATATTTAGAAAAACATTTAAAAGCCCTTTCCTAGAATTATGTCTTGCCAGGGAAAGAAGAGAGAGGAAAGTGAGGAAAGTACTGAGCATGACCGTCCTTAAGGACAGGCAATATGTCATACTCCTGACCACTTACTGATTTCCGCTTTTTTCAAACCTCGGCTGTATAATCGTGCACTCTGACTGCCAGTACAGAATTTTGTATTCCTAGACAGAGGGAAGATGCAATTATTTGGGAACTTTATCAGTGCCATTTCTCAAATCATCAGACAGCCCGAACAAAGATCACTTTCTGTGGCACCATCTCCATGTCGCACTACCCAGCATGTCTCAGAAATGGCACCTGTAGAGGGAGCAGAAGTCACGAAAGAGCTCTGAAAGTGCTGACCTGCCATGGCAGCATAAGACAGTGCCATGATGCTGGCCACTGATGCTTCTTTTTGTCAAGCCTCTTCACCCTTCAGGTGTGAAATGAGGATTAGAGAATCTGCGCATATTGGTTTTCAGGTTTTGTGGAGATGAACAAAAGGGAATTCACACTCTGATCCTTATGCAAAAAAAGGGCAAACATTCTTTCATTTTTGGAACATAAAGATTATGCAAAAAGTGTGTGACTAAAGCCCTTAGTAGTTTTCTATGGCATATATGAATATTTATAACATTTAGAAACCTGGGTTTGGAATGGATTAGAAGATAATGTGCTGGCCTGCTGCCACTATTCCAGACTGCCTAAAACTTGAAAGGGTATTGTTGTATATATATAGCATGCTGGTAGTAGCAGTTGCTTGTTATATTATGCAGTTGGTTCTATTTCAGAAAGATCCAAATTTAGGTTTGTATGGCTTTTCGATAATGATCTTTCTTAGCACAGTGAGTAAACAGAGGTTAATTTTTGCAGGCATTAACAAGAGGTAATCCTCTATTTGAAGAAAAATTGTAAGGAGCTGGCAATTAAACTTCCATCTGAACATTTTCTCTGTACATGCTTCTAGTTTTCTTGAATCAAAAGGAGACAATCCAACTTATCTACAAGATTCAGGAAGGGAAATTCACTTTCGCTTCATATGCTGTTTTTCCTATTCAATTTGCACCTTCCAAAGAGGAGCTCTTTTGAGTTTATATTAGACAGTATGACAGCACCTGGAAAAAAGCAATGTAAAAGGAGCTCTTCAAGGATACATAATGCTCCAGAATCTCCCCACTGGGTTGCGGTGCTGTCTTCTGGCCGCAGTTTCTCCATTTATTTTGCCTTAACACCCACTTCCTCATTCTTTTGTGTTTCATCATTGCCAGGATACTTCTGAATGCACAGATTGAATGAGATTATCCTCAGGAATAGGCAAAGTAACTCCTAGAAATGAAGCCTTTCAGACAACTGAAGGAAGCCAGGCAGTTCAGCCTTTAACCAGAAGTCAGACAAATTTATTGCCACTTCAGTTTTCCTTGCCTGGAATAGCCCATATAATGAGAAATTCAGAAATAGCGAAAACTTTTTAAAAACCTTCGCTACACACATAATTTGTCTTTCAGTACAATACAGCATTACAGTACTTATTCTGAATGCTAGGCTTTTTTTCAGAACAAAGTCGCCACCTAAAGAAAAAAAAAGAGTAAAATTATTTCACTGAACACACTTTTTTGATAAATCTAAGTTTTCACCTAAGAGGCTTAATACTAAACTAATCAAACACTGTGCCTACAGTCTACCTCCAAAGATCATTATGAAATGAGGCTTCAAAACCTAAACATTTACAGGTATGAAAAATTATCGTGTATTAACAATCCATCTAGAAAGCACATCAAGCAACACTAGCTATCTTCATGAAAATTAAGTGTCCTTAGCAAAGCTTTCCCCTGAAGTTAAATGCTCTTGAAACTTCATCAGGTTGGCTGGTGCACTTCAGCATTATGGTCTCTCCTTGAAATAGTTATTTTAGGGGAGTACTTTTTGAAATGGTATAAATCAAAATAGCAGCATCACGTAACAGAGCCAAATATGAATCCATAGAGTTATGAAATATTAATGTTTACATGTTCATGTCAGTTTGATTTTCATTTGATTGGGTTAGACTTGAAGAACCAACGCTGTAATATGCAGTGTGTTCTGTCTCAATCCAGTATTATAATGGATGCTTATCTTTGAGTATTTAAGAGGTTCCACTGAAGTCAATGGGGCTTATTCATGTGCTTAATGCTAGGCACATATGAGAATGTTTGCAAGGTAAGTGCCTTAGAAAATCTGCCTAGTAGTAATGGCTTGAAGAGGTATGAAAATTAACATAGGATAAAAATGGTTCTTACTTGAAATCTACTTATTTTCCACATGTAAGTACATACGACTTTAGGAACAATATAAGCAGACCCATATCCAAATTCCCTAAATCTTTTGGGAAGTTGTGTTGTAGAATTAAAATATTTTAGGTCGGTTTCAGAATAGCTACACTTCATTTGATTATAAATGTGTAATCCACAAAAATGTAGTACATGATATATCAACAGTGTTTCTAATGCTGACCACCAGTCACACCCATTTTTGTATGCTTGACAGTGCATTAAAATGTCTAAGATTATTCAGTATGTGTGTAAGGAATGTTTTACATTGGTGCTTCCCACTTCTGGAATGACAGATTTCACAAAGGTATTTTATTTATAACATCATTTTCATGTAAGATTACAATTGTGTATTAATTTTGAGGAGCGCATGCCCTAGGTTTTCCTGTTTACTAGTAAGAAATATATCATTCCATTGTGTGAGGGCTTATAACTAGCTTGTTAATCTCACACAAAATTTCCAGAAGGTATGAAGCAGTCTGGTGAGAGTGTGCTGTGTTAAAACATGTAGCTGTGTTGTAATTGTTGGACCATGTTAAAGTGCGGGAACAAACGTTAGACGACGATTAGGAATAGCATTTCCCTCCTCTGTTTTTTCTTAATCTAAGCAAAAGAAACTGAAACAACTGTTGTCCTTATAACTGTGATTGAATCAAACTATCTAGCTAAGGAAGTCAGTTTTACTGCTGAAGTTTCAGTTTGTTTGATGTTTTGCAGAACAACTCATTTTGCCCCTGCACTGGTGGGTGTATTACCTGTGTGGTGCTAACCACACAAGCCAGTTAAAATTTTGCAGTCCAGAACTAAATCTGAAATATTTTGCTTTATGACTTACCTTCATTTCTGTTCTTAAAAACAATTGTAAAATAGCATCTGATTTATCAGAGCAAAATGTATTGATTAGTACTTTCTTACCTAAGTGAGTGAAATGGTGGCTTATTTACTGAAGAGCAAGCACAGCCAGGAAGGACTGAAGTGACTTCTGCTTTTTTTGTGAATTGCTAGTAGAAGTGTTCACCAGAAGTGAATCCACTTTTCGTGTTGGGTTAGATACACTTGTGCAAGCTAACACTGTCTAACAGGTCTGTTTAATGAAACTTGCCTACAGGGCCACATTCTAACGGTGGTCTTCTCACCTGTGAATCGAGCATACTTCCAGGGGGAATCGGTGAACATACACCCTCACATGCTCATTTTACACTGCCATTTTCCAGGAGGGCTGCATTTTAAACTCAAATTCATATGAAAGGTGAAAGCTCTTTAATTGCCGAGTATGTTCTAGAAATGGCCTTGCTGTTAGGAACTGATGGTCTTAAAATTAACATGTGTACATACTCCAAGGTGTTCTACATGATAATCCTTTTACTTTTTAATGTGGGAAGATGTTATCAATGCACATTGAAAGGGCTGATTTTCATTCTTAGTTAAGGCCTTTTACAGCATCCAAGCAAGGGAAAGGGTTCTCTGAGCGCATGTAAATTACATTCATGCTCATTTAAAGCCTGTGTAAATGCAAATCACACCCTACATATGAGGGTATCAGCATTAAAATTATATTTTCATTCATATGACTGCTTTTATTGGCATATGTCTTCACACTCAGGCACAGTTAGGTGCTTCGTTTAAATGATGATGAAATACAGTGCTTGTTCTCTGATTGCATCCCATCTTTTCTTTCCAGCGCATGATTGCCAACACTGTCAGGACGGTGAAATTCTGCCGAAGCCAATCTTTCAGTAAGTGTATTACAACATCTGCACAGTCAGCATTATCATCAGTAGCTACAGTAATTACAAGTAATTCTCTGTGTACCAGAATTTAAAAGCCTGGTTTCCAGTGATTCTTCCGTGTTTGGATCCTCCAGTGTTTCACAGGGTGAAATATCCTTCAGGAAGCTCTAATAAGCCCCTTCTCCTCCAACTCTTTTCCAAGCATGTGAAGGAGCTAAATATCTGTGAGGTCTCTCCACATCTGTCAAATTAGAATCGGTTGTAATTAGCCACTGGGTTCAGAAGTGGTTGAAATAAGGCTAGCAGACAGCAGCACACAGATACATGCAAGATACTTGCTTGGATAAACCCTGTTTTTATAGGAAACCAGCCTGGAAACATGACGTTTATAAATTACATAACTGCCTAAGGTGATGAACCTGTTTGTCAGTGTAATTACCAGAACTTACTTGAGGCCATGTAAGATGACAGAGCTGTATGGTCAAACAGGCTTGTTCTGCGGGTCTCATCCCATCTAGGTGCACTGTCAGTCCCAGTCACACTGGCATTTCCTCAGCGCTTCACCCATTTTGCCTCACAGCAGCCTTCCTCTTTCTCAAAGAACAGAATAAATGATATAACACAATACGTTTTTATAAAAATAGTTTCTTTCCATCTGGGTCAAAGCTTAACTTGGGAAGATGAAGTTAAGGGAGGGTTTTTTTTCCCCTCCCACCATCAAGGTTTTTCTGGCCATGTAATTTTAATGTATTAAGCACTAGCGAGACCTCCACATATTTAGAAATGGAAGTGGATTTTCACTATACACGATATAACAAAATGTCAGTATATAGAACCGTATCTAAGTCCCATGCTTTTTGTGTGTGTGTATATGTGTATTTATAAATAGCAGATGCTTCAGTATCTTTCTTTCAGAGAAGTTTAAGTTACCTAACACATATTTCATTAAATTGTAAGCTCTTCACTGTGAGGCTGAAGATACTCAGATTTTAACTCAGTGGTTTTTCATAATTGTTGTTGGAGTAGGTATAACGCGGTTATGTTAAGTAACGCAAACAGGTAGTAAATTTTGAGGCTTGAATGGGGCAGCCACTAAGCACTACGGTGTTAGAAATACTTAATACTGAGCTAGAAATGGGAATATTTCATGAAAGGAGGCTTAAATCAATTCTGTAGTTTTGAATCTGTGTGAAAGCTGCTGGTTCAAAAGCAGATGGGCAGCTTTAAATCATACTAGTTAGCTGTATAATTTATAGCTATTGACTGGTAAGGTGATGTGTAAAACTGTAACCAAGGGCCATCAATTTGAGTAAATGTAGCCAAGGATATCCGAGAGAAAAAGTTGATTTGTGGGGGTAGTAACCAGAAAGACTATCAGATATGGAGGAAAGGTTTCAAAGACAGCAATTTCTAAATATTTTTTTTTAACTCACCAGGATCTGGCATTTCCTGTGACAGCTTGTAAAGAGTTACGCATTCTGTTCAGGCATTTGTTCATTTAACTGTATCAATCCTACATCATTTCTCTTTCACCAGATCCCGACGCAGCCCTAACTAATAAGAACCATCAGGATGTTCGGAGCTATGTGCGGCAATTAAATGTGATTGACAACCAGAGAACTTTATCACACATGTCTCACCGACTAGAACTGCGTCGAGCATAAACATTTGAAGCAATGATGAGAGATGATCTTTTATCCTGTCAAGGTCACTTGTAAAGAACTTCACTTTCTCTGCCACTGCACTGCCACTACAAAAATAAGCAAAAACACATTCTAAGGTCTTAGGCAACGCACAATGTCCCAGCCTGCCAGAGAACTTTGGCTGAGGAAGAATTTATGCACTGTAGCTGTACGGCTGGCCATGTTGTGAACTGTTAATTCATCTTAAAGCGTAGTAAATGATTTCTCATATGGATAAAAAAAGGCAAAAGATAAAATAGAAGAGTTTGTGAAAAATGCACAAAAAGCTTCTGAAAATTCTAAGGGAGGTAGTGGTTTTCTCCCTAATTAAAAATCTGTATTTTATGAGTTATTCTCCAGGTCAGGACCAAAACTGATCATCAGTTTAGCTTGCCCAGCTACTGTTGACCTCAGTAGAAGACGTACGTAAGCATCTGATGAAAGAATGTAGGTTCAAGAGAGGTCCGAGGTATAGTTCCATTCAGAGAAGACTTACAAATATTTCCATTTGAAATACAACAGATACTAAGAAAAAGTTCTAATCTTAATCGTACTGCCTACTACTGCAAGCAGTGTGGCCATTTCGGAAAACTGACAGGACTGAAAATATTTTGAATGATAAATAGATTAATCTGTGTTTACATTTTACTTCTTTTTTTAAACTACCAATCAGGTTTTTACAGAATTCCATTACGATAGTAAGGTTGTCGAAATCAATAGCATAAAGGCAGCAAAGGACTGGTTCAAAAAGAGCACAATATGCACAAACGGATTTCAAGAGAATAATTTCCTGGACATTAAAACCTTAAACTGCAGCTATAATTAATTGTGGCTGGTTAACACGTTTTCTGGTCTTAAGCATTTACAAATATCTTAATTTTCAGCCAATTGTTTTGCACTTTCAATAGACTGTAAATAAATGTTAATTCATTATGTTCTAGAATATTTATTTATGTAATAGCTATTGTGCCAAAATAATTCAGTTTTATTTATTTTGTTTAGCATGTTATGGGAGTGCAGCTTCTGTCTTTATACTTTGTGTGCAATTTATGTGCAGCAATTGTGTGATGTATGTTTTCTGTAAATAACACGCAGTACCTTATTAAATGTAATTGCCGGAAAGGTTTAGTCGCTGGCCTTATTTGCACTTTCAGCTTCATTCCTGCATAAATACAGATGCTATTAATTGGCTGATACAGCAAACTTCGCTTGTCTTCTGCTGGGCCTCGAAACCGCAGTTAGCCTACATCCACTGTGATACAGATGACCAATGTAAAGCCAGTCAGATCCATCCCTGCCACAGGGGATGACAGTCTTGCAGTGATGTGACGCTATGGTTTTATTAGCTGGTTTGTTTAGAGTTTCTAAGGAGGCCCCCCCTACCCTCCTGTGTAACGACAGAAAACATTTAAATGGGAAAGGTTTATATGAAGAAGGGATGTATTCTTCATTTTAGCTATCTGACTAATTTGTCCTGCTCGGTCACTAATGTGAGCACTACAAGTCACCTTATCCTGGCCAGGGTTTTACCGCAGGTTGGCTAACTCAAGTTGAGACCCCGGCTAATGTGGCACTCGAGAGGCCTCTGGCTTCGGTCACCCCAGGAGGTCTGTCAGGTCCTGCAGCCACAAGGGAAGAGGTGATGCAGCACGTAGCCTTCCCCTCCAAGATCATTTGTGCTGGCCTGAATACTCCACGGGATGGCTGTGCTACTGCTGGGCAAGCACTGATGGTGGCCAAGTATGTGCCAAGGGAATGATGATGTTCAAATGGCAAAAGGCTTTCCTATTGCATTCACACCGGCCCTGCAAAGCTGGGTGTCATAACACTGATTAAGCCTGAAATTACAAGTTGCAACTATTATCTCATAATTAAGCTTCAGAGATGACCTCACTGATACAGTCTACATTTTGTCTCAGACGCAGCGTATACTTTTCTTGGCGTTGACCAGGACTGTGTGGCATCAGCATACACATAAAGATTTTTTTTTTTTAATCTATAAAAATAATTACATCCTTTTAGTCAAAACGTAATTCTGCAAAAGCTGAGAGTCACCAGGGAAGTGCTCACACATAGAACGACTATCTGCTCAGTACCTGCATTCTGCAAAGGAAAGAATTACACAGTTAAGAAATATTCTGCAGCATGATGAAATAATTTATTTTAACTTTGCTGTCTGACTAGAAGTTCAAGATGATTCAGAGGAAAACCAGCTAATAACACAGAGACAAATGTGTGTCTTATTATTCCAAGTGAGAAATATTTCTTATTTCCATTTGTACTGCTCTATGAAGATACTTCATATGGCTTTTTCAGGTACAGCATCTTCCCGGAAGCGAAATATGCAGTAGAATAAACTATAGGGACACAATTCAAAAGATGTTTTTATCTTTACAATCAATTTATAACATTTGTGAGTTCATTATTTTATTTGTTCCAGATTTGCTCCTATTGTTTGGACTTGCATTTATTTCAATGTTAACTGGTTCATAAAGCTGCCAAGTTTCAGCTTGGCTCTGCACATAGAATGATTCTTCATGCGTTTAGTATGTTTTTATCCCTTTGGTTTATTCTTTTATTCCTTAGAACCTCTAACTGTTTTACTTATTTGTTGCCAAACAGTCTCTATCGTGTAGATATATCCCAGTGATACAACTAGAGGTTTTACGGCACCTCCGCGTCAACAAATGAATACAGTTTACCTACTCACAGAAACTGGTCTCTGGCATTTTTTAATTTTCCAATAAAGGGTGCTGTGTAAATAACAAGTGTTGCTATCTCTGTATCTAACTCATTCAAGTGGCTCAGATAGTTGCTATGGTGCTGATCACAGTCTGCATACCTAGAGATTAAATGAATAAAACCACCTTCTGGCTCTGGGATCCATACCGGGCTTCTCTCGTGCCCTGTGTTGACTTTACAACAGGAAGGCAGCTGTTGACATACCGCTCGTGCTGTATGAAGGCTAAGCGACCGTTGCAACAGTGGGAAGAATGAATAGGAACTCGGGAAACACTGAAATGTCAAAATGCCCATACTGTCTTCACCCTGTGCTTGCAGCTGCGAGTCACAACTTGATCCTGCTTCAAGGGAGAGACACCCCTTTACCTGCTGACTCTTGGGGCCGGTCTGCGAGCCCCGGCTCAGATGCTGTGCCAACACAGCCAAGCAAAAGAGGGTCGGGCAATCCCCAAACCTGCACCGCTGATAGTCTGTACTGCTTTAGTTGTAGCACACTGCTTGGCCTGATTTTAGCCCATGCCAGCTAGCACCGCATGACAGTGTCCAGCCATTATTTGGGGGGGAGCATGCACTAGGGACCACTGCCAGTGGGAAATATGGACAAGCCTGTCCAGCCCACCTCCGTCCCCGCCCCGCAGTCCTCCAGCGCATCCCAGGAGGCTTCACACCTCCACCGCGCTCGCTTGCATGAACAGCATAAATACTGCAGCACAACCCCCTCCTCATGTCAACATTTCAGTCTGAAAAAATATAAACCTGTTCAAAATAACGATTATGTCTGCGGGTCACAGGTCATACAATGGCGATACGGCCAGTCCATGCTACTTGGCCTCAGGCCCCAGAGCCCCTGACCCTGTTTTATTTACTGGCAGAGTCATAGCTATTGTTTTTAGATGCGAGGTGACCGGGAGGCAGTGTCCACGACAAACACCTGCTGCCGGGGACCTGTGAGGCCGCAGACCCCACGGAGCCGGGATGGCGACGCCTTGGACATTTTAGAAAAAGTTCTGCATGACAGGGTTCCACTACGGACACAGCTTTGTGCTCAAGCAGCAGTACAGAGCACAAACGCCTCTATTTAGGGCTACAGAGCCTAAAGAGTCACAGGGTACAGCTCCCCCGTCCCCTGGCACATTTTGCTATTGTTGCTTTGTTAGGATTTGCTGTTTTTCTCAGTGGCCAGGCCCGGCGCTGGCCATCGCTAGACAGAGCCAGGGAACAAAGGTTCAGTCCAAGGGGCCTGAATCCAACATACCAGGAGGCTACTACTGTTTGGTAAAGGCAGGATCCAAAATATTTTCCCCGGACATCTTGTTCAAACCCGATCAGCCACAAAGACATGATAGTGCCAGATAAAAGAGTTCACGTGTATTTGCAGGACTCTGCAGACGGAGGGTTTGGGTTTTTTCCTTCTATGGAAAATGCTGTGAAGGCACACAGCCTCTGCAGACCAGGTACAAAGAGAGAGACAGAGACAAAAAAAATCCCTCTTTTCAAAGAGATGCTGGCAAAACAACCTTTAAAGTACAGGAAGTTTAAATACAATTTAGAAATCTTACAAAATAAGTTAGAGAGAAATCAAAAGGTTTAACCTGCAGGGGTACCAAAAGAGATAATGAATTTTGCTTTAAAAAAAAAAAAGAAATATTTTAACAAAATGTAACAGCAGAAAATTATAAGTCTAAATTGTTAACATCGCTTCTTAGTAAGGTCAACTGCATAATATACAGTACCTTAACCTCTTCCAGCAGTTTTTAAACACCACGCAGCTTAAATAGACTACTTCTGAATTCAGCAGTATTTCTTCTGGGAGCTCTGAATGCAAATCAAGAGGTAATAGTGGAAGAAAATTAAAAGATGTGCTATTCTCATTTCATTTTTTGTACTGATAATAAGGAAAGCAGCATAGAGAGTGAGATGGCAAAGTGAACCTCTAACTTGAATAGCTTTTCTTCCACTGTTAATCTGAAATGCATTACACCCTGCCTTTTCAAATAATCATAATGTTCTTTACTGTAGCCTGCATTAAAGTTTAGCAGGCACAAGCAGCAGCTGTGACCAGAGGTCAAGGAAGTAGCAATCAAAGAAAATAATGACCAGATTAAAAAGTTATCATTAAAATTACTAAACCAGAAACTTTTACAGCAGCTTATCTTTACCTCGAGCACAAACAGCCAGCGGAGCCCTGCCTCCAGAGCTGTAGCTGTGCCCAGGGAACCCCTGCCACCCTCGGATGTCTCCCCGCGGCAGTGCCGTGGGGCTGGCTGACCCTCGGCCAGGGTGACGGCACAGCTGGCCTCAGCGGCCGGAGGGGACCCTCACCCCTCCACCTCTCTTGGGAACAGGCACTGCCGCCCCAAACCAGCTCCTGCAGGACAGGGAGCTCCCCAACACGGTTGGCGGCTAAAACCTGATCTCCAGCTTCTCCCCGTGGTGAAAGGCCGTGGTCAGTGTGCCATAGGAGCACCAGGGTACATCCTCCATGCATTTACCTGCATGGCATCCAAGAACATGTAAGACTGGCTCTTACTTCATCTGCCCCGTGCACTGCTTTAGCAATAAAATACAGCTCTCATACAGCACCTAACTAAGGAAATAACTTGTAAATTCACAAGGGAAAGTAATCCAACCACGGCCTTGGTGTTTTATGACTCAGGTGATGGGGGGACTACTGTAAACAGGAAGATTCTTACAGTTAAAAGGGCAAAAAAGAGAGCAGGTACAGCTACAAAATCTACCATTTACATCTAACTGCTGAAGGATAGTTCACAAAGGGTTCATTTTTAATAGGTTTGGCACTCATAGGTAATTTCTGAATTCAAAATAAACTCAGAAAACTACATGAAAATGCATAAAGAATGCATAATTACTGATGCAAATTGGATTATTTTTCTTGGAAACTCCATGTAATAAAAATGTGACACGCAGGGGTACTGGTAAGAGACTGACCTTTATTTCCTGGCCCTAATCAATTTGGGCCAGAGTGACAAAAAGCAAAGCCTTTGTCACATGGCAGGGGTCAGCCAGTCGCGTTTAATTTTTTTTCCTCTTTTTGCTTTCAAATGCAAATAAAGCACATTACCAATGAAAATAATGATTGTAAATGAATACCTCAATTATAGGAAATTTACATAAAGATACGTAGAATAGAGGTGACAGTAGATACTCCAACATCCTAACAGACAATAATCCATTTCTTAATCAACTTCTGTCAATAATCATAAGCTTTCTGCTCTCCATGGTTTCCTCATTATAACACCACCTCTTGTGTTTTTAAATAGTTCTTTCTTCAGATGCTGTCCGAGCCAGCAAGTGAATCCGCTAGCTGTATTTGCCGACTCTTTGTGGTTTTTCACAGGTGTACATTATTTCTGTGCAGGAGTACCGTCGACAGCATTGTGGATGTTCTCAGATAACAGAGAGCCAGTGTTGCCTTGGGTTTTCTTTAGATGTCCTCATTCTCAGTAGGACTGACCCTTGAGGGCTGCGGTACTGGCAGGTTGCTGCCTAGTGTCTGTTTGAAATCTAACATTTCCTTCCATTTGTAGTTCCTGCCCTAATGTTTCTCCTGTTCCAGTTGTCTGGCATGTAACTCCTTTGTGATGCTCCTGATCAGTTAGTGCTGTTGCCAAAAGCTAGTTAGAGGTTTGCACAGATTCTTTTTTTTTCCCCTTCCTGTCACAACTAGCTGTTGTTAATAGTGTGCAAGTGTTTGGGGGGTTGATCACCTTTTTTTGGAAACACAGGCAAAGGGACTGAGATGATATAGCTAAACAGATTTATCTAGAATAAGGGCTTTTCTGAGGCAGTCTAATATTATGGACATTTTCTAGTCTTATTTCATCTCTAAATCCAAAGAGAAAAAGATGTGATCTTCAATAGACAGATTTATTTCTGATTAAGGTAGCAAAATATGTAAGCTACTAATACTGCAGTACATCATTAAAAGGAGCTATTATTTTCTTTTTAGTTCAAACCGACTCCCTGTCAACGGTGGCCAAAGTTTTCATGATTCCAGTGGCTGCCTTTACTTTCCAAGAAAGGTAAATGTACTAAATTGTTAGATACTAATTAGTTTTAATAAAGAAAATAGCACACGATTCTTTAAACCAGCTGTTGAACGTTCTGTGTTGTCATCGTCCTTTGGTGGTCCTCAGAGGTGGAACTGTGCCTGCCTCTCCCCAGACTCCCTATGACCGAGCAACCCATTGGAAAAAAACCATGAAGGGAATGAAGGGACTGTTGCTTCAGTGGAGCTTGCAGTAGTGCGGATTAGAAAACACAAACGGGCACACCAACAATAAATTCAGTACAGCTTTAAAAAAAGAAAACAGTGTTAAGCCATATTACATTTTAGAGAAAAAATGTACCAAAATTAGAACAACAAATTAAGTCTATTGGACCACAAAATTTAATATAAGGAGTATGAGCTATATATATATAATTAAAAGTATGTAATGAAATGGTAACTGAGCAGAGTACTATTGAGAGGATTACAGCTGAGTATAATGATCGGCTAAGAACTGTGGTGCCAGTAAAAGATAAGAAAACCATTCTTGTAAAACAATCAGGAAATTTATTTCTTGTTAATATTTTGCCATCTCATTGCTATCTCATTGTTAATTACATTGACATTTTTGTAGAAGTTATATGTGCTTTTATACTGCACACATGCCAGATCAAAAGACAAATAGTGTACAAGCTGTAGCCTGCCAGTTCTGAAAATCATTATGCAGGTATTTGATCCACATGTAAAATACCCATCGCACACAAGCCTTCTCTGCCACACGAATGCCTGTACTTTATCATTCTAGTCTGTATTTAATAATTCTGTGCGTAATAATTTTACAATTAATTCATAATTAATATTTATAATAATATATAGGTGTAATTTTATGTTAAATATACAATTAGGCACTTTCACAAATTCGTTATTTTTCTCTCTAATACAAAAAACAGATGAGAAAACAACAGCAGAAAAAAATACCAGTTGTGTGGGTCTGAGAGACGTACAATGGTTAGTACGGGCTCTCTCTTTCTTCATTCTCCATGAAAGTCAAGAATTAGCCATTAATGACAGCTCACCAAAGACTGGGCTGCTGAGGCAAACAGGAATCAGCCCCGGCTGTGTGGGCACGGGGGCTGCATGTAGCATCAGGTCGGTGTTTGTGGGTGCACACTCACCGTGTCATTTGCAGCAGGAAAGGCAGGATTGCCTCTGAGCCAAATCCAAAGGCAATTCTTTAGATTTTCCGCTTGCTAGAGCTTGCTGACTCCATCTCTCAGAAAGACTAAATGCAGCTGATTTTGGCTAGCAGTACCATGCAAGTTCTCTTTTAGTCATGAAACAAACCCTGCTAGTTATGTTTTGGGGTGTAACCGCAGAGGTGTGTGGTTGCAGCATATCTAGAAATACCTGCATGAACTTCAGTCTGGACAGTGCAAGCAAAAATAATGATGCAGAGAGGGTTTTCAGGCGAGCCACTCGTGAACCTCTTCCAGGTCACAAACCTGATGGTACAAATGGCATAAAATTAATGCTACCATATTGTTACTGCTACTATTGCTCAAACTAGCTAGATTAACACTAGCGTACGCTAGTGCTACATCTTCTACAGCAATGTGTGTCCAATCTTTCATCCTAGTATATCCCAGGCATGACCCCCACCATGTTTTCTGGCCAATGTTTTAAGCTAGAAATGGAGGCAAGCCATATCAGCCAGAGAAACAGAAGTGCTTCAAAGAAACCTCAGTACTAAGCCTGAGCTGAACTCTGAGTCAGTCTTGAAGGAGAATTGAAAAATACGGAGCAGGTGTCCGCCTCCAAATTATCTGTGTCTAGAGTTTCATGTACAGTTTAAGCCGGCATAAACCTTCGCTACTGCTAAAAAAGCACTTCCACGCTCCGTCCCCTCTCAGCTGCTCCTATCAGCCCTTGCTCCTCTCCTGCCTTTGCTCTGGCACGAGTCTTTGTGCAATTGTCCGATGACCTGCATTCAGACCTGGGTGAAAACTGATTGCTTTTCCCTGCAGTAGCTTCGCCTCCACAGCCCAGTTCACCGTGCAGCGGTGCAAAAACCACACTGGCAAAAGGCGAGGTGAGCAGCGCAGCGACAGGAACAGGGCTTGCTGGGCAGGGGAGGGGCGTGACTGCTGCTTTTGGCAGGCAGGATGATTTAAACAGCCTGGACATACGCATGAAACTGTATTTTCCATGTTGAAAGGTGGTGAGACATCATTGCACACCCAGTGTGGCAATGAGATGTAAAGAGACAATTCATATGAATCCTTTCAACTCGAAAATTGAGTTAAAAGTTGCCAGAGCTGCCTTTATCTCTTGCCAATTGTTGTGGCTTTACAATAACTTTTGTTAGCTTTTAAATATTTTCTTTTTCTGCCTGTTCCATCTAAATGAAAGAAGCCTGAAATTAGGATCGAGTTCTCCAGAGCTAACTCAGAGTTTCTCAGTTTGAATTTGCTGCCTCAAAAAGCGGGGGAAAACCATACTGCCATGTGTTGGCTGATTGTTTTATATGGTATTATGACCACCCAAGAAACACCGATTACTCCAGTTTCTGATCTTTTCTAGCTAAATTTTAGTTCTCATGATAATGGAAAAAACTTGAGAATACCTGAAGACTCACTTGCCAGAGGGCAGAAATAATACAAACCCAGAAGTGCACACTTAAAACCTTGTTGTAATAATTCCAGCTTCATGTTAGCGTACCACTGGGGTCGGACAGTCCTCACGCAGGCTCCTTTACTTTCGCTTTCTTGTCCTCTAATAGAGCAAGTGCAATTCTGTGTTTTAAACAGTGGCATGTTAACACAGTGCCTGATGCAGACTCTGCACTCCTGCTCTTGGAGTAGGAAATATTAACCACCCCCTTGTTTCTCATGCACTGCTGGAATAGTTTATTTCTTTCTGCAACCAGGGCCTAAAGTCAGACATGATGAATCCCAGCTCTGTAGATACACAGCCCTGGACAAAATGCCTGGACAAAGCGCTCTAGGCAACAGACCTCTGAATGCAAGTGCTCTGCTCTCTGAAGCAAATGCCAATGAACAGAGTGATTTAACATTTAAATAGATTTTAAAATCGTTTGACTAATTGGCAATTGCCTCAGACAGGAAGGATAAACATGTTAGTCACAGTATTTAAGAGACTAAGTATGTAGCACCTCTCCTCCTCCAGAGCCTGAGTTTCATGTGATTCGCATTTGGTATCTGTGCTTTCTCTAAAATGTGGCACCTTTGATTGACTTTGTCTGGAGACTTCTCCAGGCTCACCAGCAGATCAGTTCATAATAAAGCACAAGCACCCTCAGATCAGACAAGAAGTGTCTCAAAGTGCCTTATCCAGGGGAAGCCAGAGCCTGCCGACCTCCTCCACTGCTTGTCCTGGCAATGCTGAATCTGCCAGGTGGGCGGAAGGGGGTCACCAGCGCCTGCTTTTTGACTTTCTTAGCATCTTCATGTACTTATTGCACCGACTGCTTAAGATCTTGCTGAACTTTACTCCAGTTAGTTATTATGGCACAGTGAAATAATATGTTTTATTTTATGCCCAGAAATTTATACTTCTGCTCCACTGTTTTAACATTTTTTTTTTAGCGTCCCCCATGACAATGCCAAAATAACACACCTTGGGAAAAATGCTTCTGATGTTCATGAAACGGTTGTATTTCATTCATCAGTGTAGTGTTCTTCCATGATTCACCTCGATGCCATACATCTTCGTGATGTACAATTAATGTATATGATTCAGTGTGATGCCACACACCTCTTTGTGATTCATTGTGCTACACAGCTGATTTTTATATGGCACATACATACAACAATAGTCAAATACGAGAGATAACGAGGAGCCGAGATTCTCCAGTGAATGCAAAACCACAGCATACAGACACCGGTAGATGAGCTGGGCAGTGCGGTGTAAAGCGGTGATGGGCATTGCATCTTGCACGATACTGATATAAAAAATGTGCTTTCACAGCCATGTGATGTGTTTGCCTCAGCAGAAAAATTGTTTGCCCCCAAGTCTTTTGAGTCACTTCCTTTAAGCGTGACAGCTTATTTTCAATTTGTAAAAATTTTTCCGCAACAGCAGGGTACCTCAATACCATTAAAATGTTTGGATAAGGAAGGGTCCGTCTGGCTTTAGAGGGTGGAGGTGGGCTGTCTCTCCGTTTTCTTCCTGACCTGGGGTAATCATCCTGAGAGCAGCTGGGGAATATGGATGGGGCACTAGGGGGTTGCACTTGCCAGTCAAGTCCTCCTCTTCTTCCACATTCCTCAGAGGAGGACTGGCTATAGCAGCACAACCTTCTCCCTTCCTCCTCCTGGGGACCTCCAGACCCTCTCACCAACCCGCACCCACAGTAGCTTGGCAATTCCAGGCGACACCCAGCACTTAAAAGATGCTGCTGCTTGTGGTAACACCATCCCAGCCCCGGTGGGGCACAAAAACAACGAAGCAGATCTTTCAAAAAATTACCGTCACCTGGTCATTTTGGTAATAATTTTAGATAAATTTAGCTATATTGCCTGTCACTGAAGCAGCAACCCAAGGAAGCCAGCTGTGCTTCCAAAGCTGCGGCCATGGCAGCGCAGCACCGTGCCTCCACGCAGCACCTCCCTCCACCTGCAATGGCAGGGCCGCGCTTGCGAACTGAAAACACCGGAGCTGACAGGCCCCGCTCGGTCCAGACAGCTCTTCCTAAATTTGGCACGGTTAACTGACAAGCAGACACCCTGCCTCAGTCGAAGGCCATCCTCTCTGGTCAGCCCGAGCCGCCCACGGAGCCAACGCTCCATCCAGCTCACCTCAC
>NW_008824035.1:9966928-9996755 GCF_000699105.1 Pygoscelis adeliae | reverse complement strand
CACGCGGGAAAGGTGCTGCCAGCAGTTGTCTTTCGAGGGGGTTGGGCGCGGGACGTGGACAGCCGGCGTCTGGCCGCGGGCCGCTACCCTCGCCTACCCCTCCACTCCTCGGACGGTGTTTCAAATGTTCACTTTACGTGCACCTGCTGCATTTTTCTGTTTTGGGCATAAAATCCCTCAGGTTGGACTTTGAGGTGTGACTTTCCTTCCCCTCCATTTTCTCCTTTTCCCCCTCATTTTTGAAGTGAACTGGCATTCTTTTAATTTGCTATGTTCGCTCGAGTTAGTTCCTTTCCACCAGTATGCCTTTTTTTTTTTAGCGCGCGCGTGTGTGTGAGCCATCCGTTTACCCCTCTATGCAGCATGCTTTGCTGTGAGTTTTAGTGACAGAGCCATCGGGAAAGCCATGGATCGTTACTTTTTCTAAATTCCAGAAGCAGAAATAATTTGAAAGCACTGGATTAACTGGGTCACTGCCTGAAAACATCATAGCTTTCCGCTGGAGGCATGTGGTTAGATGTTTTCAGGACTTTGCCCTGAAATTGTGAGTCCTCAGAAGCCCACTTGTTTTATCTATCAGTAATGTGCTTTGCATACCGGTGGCATTGTGTGAATAATGGTAACCCTGGAGAGCCCAGCTCACTGACGGAGGAGAAGGCAGAAAGGCTGACAAAACCAAGGCCCAGATCCTGCAGTCATGCCTGTGCAAGGACCGAGCAGCTCTACGGTCCAGGGTGCAGGTTTAGCTGCCTTGTCTTTCTTGCGTGTTGTTGTGTGCGTACTTGTGGCAGACATCACTGATGAGGTGTAATGTAAGTGAAGTAAGCAGTTTAGGGTTTCTCCGAGATAAAATGTTTTCTATTTAAAGTGAAGCCTTTAAACCCTTCAGTCTCTGCCATTGGCACAGCTTGGGTCGAAAATAGTTCTTTTCCTGAAGCACTCAAACTGTTTAGGCTGAGTAGAGCTCTTTTTCCATAGCAGTGATGGTTATATAAATTCAAATAAAATTAGAAATGTTATTAATGGAAGTTATGCAGAATTCTTAGGTTCTGACAAAGGACGGGCTCAAAAGTTGTTGCTTCTGTAACTAAGGTAGGCAGAGCCATGCCTCCAGTCTCACCATTTGCAGGGCTGCTGCTCAGTCCGATTAAGAAAGTTTAGGAATTGTAGGGGTTGTTTACTTTATTTTAACTTATTAGGAGATCAGAGCTTTAGGATATATTTAATTTGGAGTTGTGCTTGGAGTTTGTTTGCATCTTATCCATCAGCAGTTCATGATATGATTAAAGGATCTTTTATTTATAAAAACTTCTTTCTGCGGTATCTCTTGTAGCTTGTTATCACTGTAACTCCTTTTCTGTTTTTGGTTTAGACAAGACAGTGGTTAACCATGTTTTGGTGTTTGAGGGTTTTTTTGTTGGGCTTTTTTTTTCTTTTTAAAAAAAAAAAGGCTAAATAACTATGCTGCTGCAAAAATCCAGGTTGATATGCTCAAGGACTGTAGGCCATGTTGGATCCAAAGGATGTTGGGTCTAAAAATGGATGGTCAAAGATCCTGAAAGCAAATGGGCTGTTTTGCCAAATAAGGAAACTTGGCACAATCTGCTGTGTATTTTAAGATAGCACGTGTAGTGTGCTACTACTTTATTGGCAATATGTTGGCAGCGTGCCTTCCTGAAAGAAGCACTGAATCCTGCTTCGTGGAATCACCCAGTGAAGTGAGGGCAGCGAGTTGCGTGGTTGTTCCTTTTAATAAATTACAAAGGGTTTTCTTGAAGTAGTTGAATATTTAAGCAGCATCAGGTGCACGTGCAAGGTGAGGGATGCATTTTTCAGTTCTGCAGCCACGCACTAAACAAAATATGAGTTGCAGTTACTGTGCAATTTCTGCTAAATTCCTTCCTGCCTCTTGTCTCTAACTTTGAAGTCCCTCAGTGGAAGCTCTCTATACTCTGGGAGCAGTAGCTGAATGACAAATGGTACATGGAATAAAGCAGAGAGTTGGGCTTGGCAGCACTTCCCCTACTGCGCAGGCTGTTTCTGCGGAGCTGGGAGGTACAAGTGAACGTGTCAGGTTCCTCCAGTGTTGCTGTGCTAGGATGCAGGGCAGGGCAGCCTGCAGTGCTGTTGGTTTGCAATCCATCTGCCTGGGTGCTTGGGGGTTCCCTCACCTTGGGGGAGTCTGGAGGGAGCAGCAGGCGTGGAAGCCCAGCAGGGTCCTGGGGAGGGACCCCCGCGCCAGTTACTCTCCCAAAATGCTGTAATCACAACAAGCCAGTGGTGGCGGATGGTTTCCTATGCCGGAGCACTTACTGCTGTACTGAACTGAGCTTGTTGTGGCTTAATAGCTTGCTGTAAAGTGACTCTGCATAATTGAGTCCTGACATGTTAAATACTAATGTTAAATAATGTTAAATAATAACCCGACATGTTAAATACTGCCAAATGCGGCTCAGATCTGTTTTTTTGGTGTGAAATTAACAGCTTCTAACAGCATGCACAAATAAGTTATTATGAGAAAAAAAAACCACACAGGATAAGCTGGAGATGTTCTTGCATGATTACAAGCTCCTGTTAACCATCAGAAATAAAACAGAAGAAGGAGAAAGTTCCCCTCCGTCCAAGATCCCATAGGAATAACTGAAATAACCAGCAATTGAATTATTTCTTCAAATACCTACCATTCACCGTTTCTGAACTGTCACATTTTCATTTCATCGACAACAAGCAACAAAGTCAGTCGATGTAGTGTTCCCCGCTCGTACACGACGACAGTGGTTAAACACTCAGAACGGTGCTGACGCCAAACCTTCGTTACGGTGCGTGCCTGCACGCGGGGGAATTGCCGTAACGCCCCGCGGCCCCAAGCCTGGAGACCCTGTTGCAGAGGACTGCTCACCTGGCTGCAGAAGTGTGAGGTGCGAAGAAGTGCCACATGTTGTTGGAATGATGCACTTGTTTCAGATGCACGTGTAAGACTATGGAGTTTAATGAAGTACCTGGGGTTTTTTTTTCCTTAACCAATGGTGTAAACTCAGATTGTTAAGTATCTTTTAAAACAGGATGACAAGTTAATAACTGTGTGTGGATTTGTCACATGCAGCTGTTACTCTAAACAGTTGTTTTCTCAGACATAACAAAGGGATTGATCTGTCTAATTGAGGATTAACTACCTTGCATCCGAAAACATGGAGTAATATTTAAACAGGTCTGTTCTTCCATCTAGAAGGAGAAGACTGTATTAGGCTGTCATTAATTACAGATCTCTAAATAAAGAGCATCCCATGTAAATTTCCTCTACTTTCTCTGGAAAAAAAGCATCTGGAAGAACCTGATACAAACCAATGAATCATTCTTTAAATTACGTTACTTTATTGTATGCTGGTGCCTATAGCATCTGCAGCTGATTGCTGTAGGTAAATTTGAAATTGGGAAAGTGTTAAAAGAATGAACAGCAGCTTCTGGAAATGCTTGTGTGCCAGGCACTACACTGCGATTGCATAATGTTTAGGTAAAGTTTTAAGCAGCAAGGAGGACACATCACAAAAGTACTCACTTCTATTTATCAAGTGTCTAGTGTGCATGCTGTACCATCTTGAGGTCTGTTTTCTGTGAAATCTTGGAATAATATCTTGTTCTATGTTAGCGTAACTTTCAGAAGTCAAATAATTTACTTGTTTATACGGATGATTTGGTTCTTCTGGGTGAACAATAATTTAAAATAATTTGACAGCTCTTCAGAACTATTGAATTCAGATTGTGAAGGCCAGAAATACTTGTTTCTTGTGATGTATTTTTCTTTTTGGTTTTCTGTTCCTTCTGCAATCCCAAATGCAACCATCTGTATCACTGTTCATACTTTCCTGTTAAATTTATGGTCCAGTCGGTGCATATGCTTTTGCCTATGAGTAACATTACTCTTCTGAATAATTCTGTTGTCAGTAAGGAGATTATTCACTGGAGCATAATTACCCACGTGCATAAATGTGTGCAGGGCTGTGGCCTTAAATTGTGAGGTCTCTGGGTTGGGAAGCTGACCTGTTTTATTTGTCTATAAAGTGTCACATATGCCTGAGACACCGTGTACACAGCATTAACTTGGAGCAACTGCTGGAGTAAACAAGGCAAATGAACTTTTGTTTCTGAAGACCTGCTAATTAAGCAGCACTGGCAAAGAAGCAAACAGTTAAACTGCCTTCGCTACCCTCCTGATTTGCAGGAGTGACCAATTTCCTTTCCCTTGAGCTTTCTCTAAAGAAAATGCATGCAGGGCGGTGCAAAAGATGACTCGGAGATGGCAGGAAATCTAATGACAGCAGCAACAAGGTTAAAACAAGAACAAAAGGTCAGCAGAAAAGTCCAGGCACTTGTACTGGGGAAGGAGTCGGCAGGGTACTGGATGAATGGACTTTATTTCACGTCCCACGGGTAACTCCTGCTCCGACTTGCAGAGCTGGGGAAAGGGCACTCGTGTTCCCTCACCGAGGGCTTTGCAGGTTGGCTGTCAGCGAAAGGTGTGCTTGAAGGCTGCTCCCTCCTAAACGTGATGCCTTTTGTAAACATAGTAACATTGTCATGGTCTGGTCAGCGCTTGCCTTTACCCTTGCGGGTGGTGAAGAGATGTAAAACGAGGCAGGCAGTTTCAGAAAAGGCTATATGTTATCTTATGCAATATGTAGAAAAAAAATGTTGGTATCTTCATCTCTTATTTGGAGAATAGCTGCAACCAAATAGTGCCAGAAATTTCTGGTCAAATGATATGTCAAAATTTTAATCAGATTAGCTGCACAATCAGGAGAGCTGGGGGGGAAATTATGTCTTTGTGTGTATTACAGAAGGGACAGGGATGAAGGGGTTTTGGTAGTCGGCAGTGCTAGGTGTATTACAGGTGCATTTCTTAGCCACAGACAGCACATAATGTGTGGATTCCATCTCAAAAAGCCCTATGGATTGGAGGCTCCCAGAAGACACAGTATGTTTTGGTACTATAGTTAGACCAGTATAACTGGAGGTGTAATTTTCACCAACAACCCAAAATCTCTGTCTTTTTTTGGCTTGTTTTATTCAAACCTGTCTCTTTCATTTTATGGTGATAAGTTTACCTTCATTAGTTGCAAGTATAGTAACTTTTGCTGGTAATTGAAACTACTTTGTCTAAACTGGTGCATCTGAAATTGTCCTGCAGCAGGCTTGCAGATGGTTCTGGAGGATGCCATGTCCTGCAGTCCCACTGAGGGCCTGGGGCTTCCTGATCTTACACCATTAAAAAAACAAACCTAAAATTAGTCATTGTTCATGCATTTAGGTGATAACGTTTATTGAAATTCACTATGGGCATAAGGTTTATCGCTGTGAAATCTCCAAGAAGGACATTCTGTTCCCCTGGCAGCAGACATGGGATCATCTCTTCAAACTGCCGACACCAACCTTGGCACAGGTTGCAGAATTTCACATATTGTAATCCAGATGAATTACCATGTACTTGCGCTTTGTTATAACATGTGAACAGAGCTGAGTCACTCAGGAAGAGACGTTTACTGTGGTCAGGTTTTTCCACATCCTTGCACAAAGCACTTCTACCTCACCCTGAGCGCCGGCAGCGTGCGTGGTACATGCCGAGGTGCCGCTGCCCGCCTGCCGGAAGGCTGCCTGCTCGGCCTCGTGCATGGCCATCGTGGCGGGAGAGCTGGCGTGCCTGGCATGCCTGAGCTCCTAGGCAAGCTCGGAGTAGAGAGCATGCTTCCTGTCCATTGGCACGCTTTGCTCGCATTGGGGAAGGCAGCGATGCGCCTGCCTTTCGCAGAGCCGCTTCCGAGGTGTTCGGGAAACGTCAGTATTGCTCTGAGGAATATTTTTAGTCATTTCTGCCTCCCAGCTGCTCCTAATAGTTCGTGCAAATTATGCAAACATTTGCACAGCCTGTTGGAGTGTGAGTTCCCAGGCTCTTTTCCTCCTGTGCCCTGCGGATTTTACTGTAGCGTGTTTATGGTGACTGGTTCTGGTTTTGGGGTGTCTGGGCATGGGTAAGAAAGTCCATAAATCCACGGAGCATATGAGTTAATGAAAGCTTTTCTCTTTACAGGTTTTGCTGTGGTATATTTTGTCATTATGAGATGTCGTCTACCAGTGCTTCATTTGTGCAAATTAGATTTGATGACTTGCAGTTTTTTGAGAACTGCGGTGGAGGGAGTTTCGGGAGTGTCTACCGAGCGCGATGGATTTCTCAGGACAAGGAGGTGGCTGTAAAGAAGCTGCTCAAAATAGAAAAAGAGGTAAGAGTTTACTTTTTGTTCACTTTGCCTGCTGTGGAAACAAGGACAGAAGTTTTTTTCTAGTGTCTTCCATCCTCTATCCAATTGAGGCAAACTACCTTGGGCTTTTTGTTTGTTTAATTACAAAACCCCGTAACTGGATGATGTTACAATAAAGACATACTGAGGGGGCCCCAGCGAAGGGTGTCTCTGATTTAAAGCATCATTGTTTTACTGTTCGCTGTCCTCCCCCGCTTTTCTTGTTTAGCAGCTCCTCTCTGCCCTGGCCCTGAGGAGGAGGAGCTCTAGCTGTACCTGTGGAGCTAGTAGTTTCCCTTTGATACCACTGGGCATGTCGCTAGATAGGAAGAGGTAGTGTTCACTGTCTTTGCCTGCTTCTGTTTTCTCCTCTTTACATCTGGTCTCTTAAGCGCTGTGGTTTGAGTCTGTATGTTCACTATAGGCTTAGCGTGTGTTGCTCGGTGTTGTCTCTTCCCTGCCTGCTGCAGGTTTTGATCTGGCGCTCCACTATCTCTGAGTTAGTCATAGCCGCGCTTCGGCTTGGTCTCATCTTACAGCGAGGTTTAAGCCTAACCATTCTGCCAGTCACTTTTCCTCGCGGCATCCTGTGCACCTGGAAAGGCGGACAGGTCCTTGGCAATCCCGTGAAAAAAGGCAGAATTAACTTACTGCACCTTTACCAACTAAGGCTGGTTTGAGTTTTTTTTTTAAAAACTTGACCCTCAGCTTTGAACAGTCTCAGCAGAGACACAGTGTATGTGGTCGTCACAGCGCTCCAGCCTGCCTGCTGGGCACTACCCCTGACGCAGCAGTGAGGACACACCAGTGTAGTGATGGACAGCACAGTTACTGGACCGCTGTTCCAGCATGACTATATCTAACTTGTATACAATATCGTCAGAGTATTTTAGGAAGACAGTTATAAGCTGGAGAACAGCAGAGCAGTGCTAGGGATTATATGCTTAGTAAATAATCAGACACCAAAGTTCATCCACTGCTGCAGCAACCGAGTTAGCATGATTACATCATGCTTAGTGATGTGATAAGCATGTTTGATCGTGATTAAGCAAGTTGCTGTCTAAAATAATGTGGAAGGATGTCATGATTTTTCCAGGATGGTGGGAGATGTACACCTTCTGTCCAATGTCAGTTTGTACTGTTCTTTTTATTTCTCCTACTTGTTAATATCAAAAGATATACAAAGACAAGTAAAATTGGTGCTATGCAGTATCAGTAATGCATTCCTTAAAAATCAACTGGTTGGCAGATCTCAGTAGTGGTCAGTGAAGTATCTTTATTGAATAGGTGTGTTTCTAGTGGGATTACACAGGAGTCTGTGCTAGACCTGTTGCTAGGTACTTCAAGCGTTTTTGAAAGAAAATTTAAAAACAATATTACTACATCTTGTGATGGCATAAACCTTAGTGGAATGGGAAATGATGAAGACAGTAGGACAGTCATATGTATTGCTTGACACATTCAACAAAATATTGGACCATTCAACAAAAATATTTTTTTTAAAACAGCCAAATACAATGTTCAGCTTGTAGTAACAAGGAACACAGGTTGCACACTAGGAAAAGGAAATCGTATGCTGGAAAGAATTTAGTATAATTTAAGGGTTTATTTAGGGATTAATGAAGACTTGCAGCTCATTAAAAGCTCATATCATGGTGCTGTTAGGCAACTTAGGTTAATGTCCTTGCATATCCAAATCAGGATCAAGTCATTTGTAAGAAACAGGCGTGCTTTATCTTGGTATGTGGCACTGGGGAAATGGGCAGTAGGTGCAGACCCGGTTCTGTTGTGTTTAAAAGAATGTAAACAAACTGGAGGGGCAGCCCAAGGGGGACTGCAAAACACACTCGAAAGAGCGGTAAGTAGGAGGGCTGTGGGGGAGTGTGTGTCAGAAGGGGGTGATGGAAATCATCCATCAGAATGAGTTGACAGAAGGGGAGCAAGTGCCTTCCAGCACAAAATTGTTTATTTTCCTTAAGACTGGTTATCATTTGCAGCTTAAACTAACATGACAGGTTATAGCTGGGAGCAGCCTGGTGTGGGCACCTTCTCGGAATTTTTCTGGGGAGGCAGCAGAGAGGCAAGTGGTGATGCCTTAAATAAGTCTAGCAAGTTTTGCCAGAACTTGTCTGTCAAAAACCGTAGAGAATTAAAAAATAAGAGCTTGTTTACAAAAATTGCATTTTCATATGGAGAAAATGCTGGGCTCGTTTAATCTAGTGCAAAAAGTTATTACAAGACTATGTAATGGTGGCGATCTGAAGCCAGACAAATTAGAATGGGAAGTAAAGCACAAATTGTAAGGAGTGAGGATGGGTAACTCTAAGAGCAGACTACAAAGGGAAGGAGTGAAGATGGAGAATCCTTTCCATCTCTTCATGTCTTCACATTGAGATGTCTTTTTGGACAATTGTTTTTGTCAAGTTGTTGAGCTCAACACAAGAGCAGCTTGCTGAAGTATAGTGCCCTGTGATGTACCGGGGGCCAACCTCAGTGGCCTAAAGGTCTCTTCTGACCCTAATGGCTGTAAGTCTGTTTACATACATAGTATGCAGTATGTTTATCTGTAGTGATGACGGTAATGAATATCTGTGACTGAACTGTGCTGAAAGTCACGGCAGGTCAATGGCTTTTCTGATAACAATAGAAAAATAACTTGCCGTAACTGTAATGTATCTGTGTTTAGTAGATATTTGGATGGTTTGCATTTAGTCCAGAAAACTAATTGTTACCCTTTCTGGTTTATTTGAAAGGAAGTGTCCTTTTAACTTCATGACTGATTGTCTTGTATTTCTGTTAACTGCTGCCAATAATCCATAACAACTAATTAAAGAGAAAACAGAGGAGAGTTGGGAAAAGCTTCCTCAGAGGAATTTCGTGCTAGCCGAGTCCAAGGGCACAAGCCAAGCCAACAGAGCTGTGGTATCATTCTGCAAATATGTTGTATCTGTTTCATTTTATTAAACAAGCCAATCAAAACCAGCAAAGGTCTTGAAGGCTTTATATTAGCCAAGTGGCTAACAAGTTCTAACATGTGAAACAAAGCAATTTTTGTTCCAGTATATAGCAGCATATCATACTAAAATACATGCTCAGAAAAACTTACAAATACTTGGAAGGGTGTTGCTCAGGCAGATTTCTTCAAAACTCTTTAAAATTTGATAAATGGGAAGACCTCTGCAAGGCATAAACTTTTTATAGACAGGCAGTAAAATGTGACTGTACGGGAAGAGGTGTGTGTTTATGTGAATAAAATACAGCTAAATAGGTGTGCTGAGAAAAAATAAATATGCTGCAAGGCCTTGATTAGAGTATCAGATCTGAAACTCTGGACAAGACTTCTGCTGATTAAGTAAACCATAGGAGTGTGTCTTGAGTGATTAAATAACAGCAAAAACAAAATTAAATTGCCATTTTACTATCTAGTCCAAGCACTTCAGCAGTTTTAGGTTTTAAGCAAGGAACAGTTCCTTGTGAATCGTCTTACGGAAAATCAAACTATCAGCATGATGCTTATGATGCATGTGGGGGGAGTAGAAATGCCTCCTGTAGTAGGATGTGCGCTTGTTCCTTTTGCCCTAAGTGATAATTATGTGCACTCATTGAAGAAAATGGCATACCTACTACTCAGAAAGTTATCTGGTATTTTTGTGAACAATTTATATGAATTATTGGCTAAGCCCATAATTTGGCTCCCACTGAAATGGGTGGGAGAGATTGGGCCCAAAGGCCTTATTCTGCAAATTGCTAGCAGTTCTTTTGACTCCATTATCTGGAGCAGATAACTGCTGGAGCGAAATGTTACAACCTGTTGTTTTACGCCATGCCACGTTAGCTTTTCACTGAATAGCACTCACCTCCTTCGATTGTCCGTACATCTCTGAAATTCACCTGTTATTGAAGGCTGTGCTTTTGGCGGCTGTTTTTTGGCAGCTGGCATCTGAAGTGTGGCTCTTCATCGGGAGATTTATTACTGCTGGAATTTTACCTGAAATTTGAATTTAATTTTAATGTCACTGCTCTTTGGAAGTACTCCATGATCCATGAACTGTCTCTGTGCTATTGATGGACAGCAGTATTGCATCTGATTTGCTTGCTTCAGCTGTTACAACCACGGTACGTAGGTACAAGATTGTTTGGTTTCATGCAGTACAGCTGTTCCTGAATTCCTTCAAAATGCTGGCGGTGGTCTGTGCAAACTGAAGGAGAGTGGCGGAAAAAAACCCAGTAAAATGTAACGGTAATCTTACTGGGAAATACTTCTGGTGAACTAACAGAACTAACGTGATAAAAAAATGTTACACTGAGTAGGATTAACTGTGCATGCTTTGTTCAGTCATGTCTGTGCAATGCATTTGAGTTTTATGAGACTCAAAAATAAAAACATGTTTTTACTAGTTTTGGTGCTGTATTGCTGGAAGTCTGACTACCATGGAAATTAATTTTATATTGTCAGGTTTTCTTGTGTGTAATACATGTGCAATAAGCTTTAGGGGGATCTTTTAATGCTTCATAAAACTTTTCATATGGAATATAATGCAGCTTATTCACTTTTTTGATTTTTATAATCCACTTCTGGAAGGGACTGTCCAGAAAACATGGTTTGTGCCTGCACCGTCTGAAGGGGATGAGTTAAGTATAACCACATGCATGTCACTGGGCTCGCCTCACTCACGTTTGTAGTCCTAAAAGAGAGCATGTGGTAATTTTAGTGTGGGTCATGAGAGTAAGGACTGGGAATGACTTTCAAGAGTAACAAGAGAAAAACAACAGAGTAAAATAGAGCAAACTAAACCAAACCAAACTGAAATTGATACTTAGCCCTGACAGGACTAAAAATAGTAGATGTTCTTTTTACTTGTGGTTTATAGCTGGTATGGGTGCTTGGGTGCCAGCCTTGAATGACTCTCCACACTGGGACCTGGCTGTAATGAAGGGCAATTTTGATGCTTTTAAAAATTATTTTATTAGCTCTTTCTAGGAGCTCCTACTCCCTTACCCCTCTCATGTCTGAGTCAGCAAGTACTGAGAGTGATTCAAGGTAACATCTGCCAGGAAATGTCTGGATTTACCTGGTTCCAACTCAGAGCAGGGGGGAAGACAAACCCCGTGTTTCTGACCCATGGTCCTTTGGTACTATTGCTAATGAACGGTGAGAGAGGGCTTAGAGTGTGTGCTGTATAAAGGTACGTAAGGTGTAGGAGTCAAATATAGGAACTTTCCAGAGATATATGCGCCTATATTGGAAAATTACAGAGTTCACAAAAACCCCGTTGTATATCCCTAGAGTGAGTGATCTCATGGGAACCCTTCCAGCCCCATATTCATTTAAAGAAATACTGCTGTATCTTGTTAACAGCTAAAAGGAAATAAAACTGTATTTATTATACCAGAGGGGTGTCTTAAAATGTCTTTGTTTCTGTTTTACAGAGTGGTTATTTTGCAGGGTCTTCCTTTTCTTTTTTATATTTTGGTAAAGGAAATGGCTTAGAGCACTCCTCTTGGTGCTGACTAGGGTATTCCCAAAAGGTATTAAGACGATACTTGGTACCCTTTCTAGACTGTGGAAGTTGTCAAAATGGGTTCAGATGCTCTAGCTGTTGTATATTCTGTATCTTGCAGAATAAATTGTTTTGGATAGGACAGACTTCTGCAATAAATCTCTGACTGCTTTTGAGTTTGCCCCACTCTTGGCTTTCATTCAAGGGATATTTTCTGGAGGACTTTATTTTGTAAAAGAATGTCATGTTTTCAGGTGTCAAGAAAGTCACTGTGTTAGAGTTTCTTAGTGGATGCTTTGGATAAGACTGTATCGTAAGTGTCGAGTGGCATATGTGTTGCAGCCAAAACGATATCAAAACCCCATTGGTATTTGTGAGATACCAGTATATGAAAGATGATGTAGCGTTGCTAGAATACAATTATTCTTGGGAAGAACAGGCTTTAGTTTCATTTTGTCTGTTTTAAGAAGAAACTTCATTCCTCTGTGTCTCTGCTCCCCAAAACTATCTCAGAAACGTAGCAATCCAGGCACAGAAACATATTTGTCTGTATTTTGCTACATTTTATTGTAGTGGATTTTTTTACTTGTGTATTTAAACATTTTTATACCAAGTTTTTCATTAGATGAGTAATGTCTTTCAGAGTTGCTTCATGTAAATAATGAGTATTTGTAGTACGAGTTGTGTGGCTTACTGAGGTTTTTTGACGAGCTTAATTTGAGATTCTTACTTACACAGGCTTGTGTATACACTTTTAATTCTTTTAAATCAAGCCAATTTGGGCTTAATTTGATTTAGACATTGGCTTCAATGAAACTGGCATGTCAGGGCTGGGCCCAGACTGGCAATCTGTGGCTTCAAAAGTTATTTTGGGGCAGTTGAGACATAGTGACTGTCAGCATTGTCATCTTTGCTTTTCATTTATTGCAAGCTATTTCACAAGTGCTGGGAATCTTGCTGTAGCCTAGGGTAACTTTAAGAAGTTACCCTATCCCTTTTTTATCAGCTAAACCATCGAGTTTTGTACTGGAATTGTATAGGGTTAAGTGCACATGTCCTGTTGACTGGTGGGCAGCTTTGAACAGTTACTACATAAACAAACTTGATATACAGGTAGATTAATAGGCTAAGATGCACCAGATTTGTCTGTTGCTCCCTTTTGCCTGACTCTCTTGGAATTGCCCTAAACTTTGTCAGCGTGAAGCAAAATTACCTTGCATGTGCTGCTGGTCAAGAATACATGTGCAGTTGCCATAGCTTGGTTGAGGCATAGGAACTTAACCGTGTGCCTGATCCCTGGGTTAGGAATATCTCTGTGAAATTTACCTCAATTATCTTTCATTTTGTTTTTTCAGAAGGTGCAACATCTGCAGGTAAACAAGTTTTTATGCCAGTTTCCTGCAAATTATGAATAAATCTGTTTTATAATAGGGAGAAAATCTGTCTCTGATTATTTATGAAACCCTCTTTCTTGCCCTTTTTGCTATCCACAATATGCAGCCTGTTAGGATATTATTAAGTATTCTTTAGTTTCATAATTAGTTTAATTCCATCATATATTGTCTTAAAAATTATTCTGTCAATCTGCTGCAAATTTTTGTTTGACAGTGGGTTGCTCAAGTTGCCAGTAGATACTTAGCCGCAATTAAGGGTATTTTTCCTAGGCTGGGTTTTTTTTTTAATTTTGCTCTAGATATGTTTCTCCCTTTTCTGTTTTCTTTTTGCATGGGCTCAGTTATTATTTATAATTTGGAGGAGAGGTTGTGTTGCTTATTTCTCCATGTCAGCAACCCTTGACATCAAATGGCAGCTCTTTTGTTTCCCCTCCCACGACATTCTCTGACCCCAAGCTTCTGTTGAAGTGATCAACTGCAAAATGGTATTTTTGGATGTTAAAGCTGTCCTGAAGCTTTGCTGTAGAAATGTCATGGATATGGAGGAGATCCTTTTCTCTCTAGGTGGTGTTTTAGGCTGTTGCAGGCTCAAGCAATTGAGGGTTGGTTCAAGTTAGTCTTATCTCTACATTTATGTAACTATATAGTTTTCTTAAAGCAAGGTTGCAGTACAAAATCGCATGGCAGGTGAGACCTAGTGGTGACTTTAGAGTATGGTAAGTGATTGCATGTTTGAGTCTCGAGTGCTTTGAGGGACAGCTGACAATTTAAATGTCTGTGACCCGCATTGAAATCTGTTGGTGTTGCAGTCCCTGGGGACTTTAATTAAATAATTTACATGCACTGCAGCATACAGAATGACAAATTATTGTTTCTGCTAATACCAAAGTTGCTGTTGAGGTGTGTGGAAGTATTGTTTGAATCTAACGCAGTTTCTGACCTGTCGCACGCCTGTGTGATGGTTCAAATAAAGTCGGGGATCTGTGCTAGAGTTGATGTGATCTGAGTTTGGGACCATCGGTTTCCTGGAGGCTATTTTTCACAGATGTATTCAGAGCTGAGCACAGTGGCCACAATCTTTGGTTGGGGAACCCAAACTACTTGCCACTCACATGGTAGCAATGGAATTTTGAACAACATGTTTTGTCCTCTTAAGAGGGCAGTAAAACACTTGATAGGACTAGACATGCCCTCCTTTACTTGCCTTTTTTTTTTTTTTTTTGTCCTTAATTTTTGACTGGCTGCACATGAGTTCTATAAGGGTCTGGGGCACAAGATTTTGTTGAAAAAAAAAAAATTGAAGAAAAAATATATAAAAATATGTAACCTAACTTTAAGGGAAGCATCAAAATCAATCTTTTTAATTGTAATGATGCAACTAAGACTGTAAAAGTTACATCACTTTTACCTATTGACACTTATTAAGGTGCTGATAGAGAAAGTTTCCTTTTTAAGAGGACAATATAAACAGCCAGAGGAAACATTCAGACCTGTTTATGTTAGCTGGAGGCTGCAGAGGAGCCCAGAGAACAACTTCAAGCGTTAACTCTTTCTCCGATACTCAATTAATTGCGCTAACACACTGGGGAGATGAGGCCAATAAGGGCAAATGCGGAGCTGCTCTTCTGGTCCAGCTGCCTCCAAACTGCCCTGTTTGTCTCTTTCAATGTGTTTCATCTGTTACAGTTCAGCTACTGGGGAAGAATCCTATTTGCAAGTACATGTTCGTTTATTAGATTAATGTTTAGTGAATCTGCATAATTTATATTTAAGAAAGCCAGCTCCACTGGGAAACTGGGTGACTCGAGTAACAGTGACCATTTCTGTGCCTCCTCAGTCCCCTCTGCCGCTTGGCTGCCTGATGCCTGGAGAGCGGGGCAGCCTCTTGCATGCAGGAGGGCCCCCCCCTACGGCTGCACCTCCTCGGTGAAGTAGTGCCTGGCCCCTGGATGTCACTGAAAGGGGACAGTGCCACATGTCTTCCACTTCTCTTCTTCTGCCTCTGGTTGCTCACTTACTTTACTCCAGCACTTCTGAAAATTGAGGTTCCTTATAGCTAAATGTTGTAAGCAGGGGAGAGAAAAAATCGTATCATGATACACACCTGACCAAATAGCTGTGGGTTTTGTGTATTGGGCACGTGAGTTTCCAGTAGCTGCATCAAAAATAATCACGGTTTGTAAAAACCCTTGAGCTGCTGTAGGAGAAGTGAGGAAGCTATTGGTAGACACAAGAAGACAACATGCAGTTGCTTTGTATGAAGTTCATCTTTGGAAAGTGGAAAAAACAAAAGGCAGGCATGCAGGCTGGGCGGGTGTCAGCTTTTCAATGGAAGCTGAGGCTCTCTACAAATTTTTATCTGGCAGAAGCAGAATAGGAGAGGTGAGTAGGTTGTTGTTCTGGAAACTTGTTAAAATAATCTAGTTGCTGCACCCTTGAGTGAGTGACATTTTCCAAGAGGATATCTTTTCCTCTTCCGTGGAAGAATCTCGGAGCAGAGAAAATGTAGTGCGTGCCTGTGTGCGGTTAGAGGGGGAAAAGCACAGAAATCACTTTTTGTCTAATCATATAATAACCTTAATTTTAGTAATGTCATATGCATTTGAAGCAATCCTATCAAAGATGATGGCTTATAAGTAGTGATTGGTGGTTTTCCTTTTTGGTGAACTCTCTACTTTTAATCTCCTAAACCAAGGAAAAGGCTTTTTACTTTGACCTCTTTGTGATGTGTCTGTGTATGCTGAGGTGCTGCGTGTGATGTAAGTATGTAGCAACAGATGGATAAAATTCTGGGCTGTTGAATTGCTCTTCCTTTTGGATGTCACCTTGCTAGTACCCCCTGTAAGAGTTTGCAAGGGCCCTAAAGGCAAGTACACGATCCAGAACCCCACTTGTTAGGACCACACATTTTGCAGTTCTGCTCTTAACTTTTGCTTTTTCGGTTGTTTATGTATTTGTACCAAAGTCTTTATTGTAAAGTCTTCTCTCCAAGCCAGTGTCTCATCTGTCCTGTGCAGAGGTTGGCAGTAATGTGGTTTCTGGTGCTGTGTCCCAAGTGGTTTACTATGTTCCCATTGCAAACCACTTCCCTGTTAGCGCTACAATTCTGGAAGGAGTCCTGTGATTTTTCACTAACTGGGAATAAAGCCTGGTCTTCCCAGGGTAAACAAGCATACTGTTGTTACTTAGTAAATTTGAAATCTGCAGTATGAAACCTCCTGCCTTTTCATTACTGTGTTTCTGTGCTATACTGTGAGAAGGGAGAGATTCCTTGCCCGTTACGGCTGTTTCCAAGATGAACGCGGAGTAACAGCACTAATGGGATGCCAGGCTCAAGAAATTCAGGGCAAGTGACACTTGATTCCGTAACGACACTGACATCGGCTGTTAGCTCTAGTGACATGATCGTTGCCTTGAAACTGTGACCTGAGCTCCCTTTTTGGGAAACAAAAAACCCGCAGACCCATTTCAAAGGCCAGGGCAGCTGCTTTGTTTGTCTTTTAAAATCTGTATTTCTGTCTTTCTGCTTGGTCAGTGTTTAGAACCATTAAAAAAGTAAACGTGACATGGGGACTGAAATCCTGCAGCTAGAGCTCCTTTATAATTACATATTCACCCACAACCGTACAAAGGAAAATGAGAGTCCCTTTTCCTTTATGTACCGTATTTCAGTTTTCCCTTGGGTTTAAATTGGCATTTTGGACTATGTTCGCTGGAGCCACTGAAGAGCTTATCAGAAAAGGAAGGAAACAGAGGGAGGGAAAGAAAGATAGATTTCCAAATGACAACCTTTTGAATAGTCCAAGTTCAATCCCTAAAACAAAAAGTGGAATCTTTTTTTTTTCTAAATAATGTGCTCTACAGTCTCACCTCTCATCTTGAGAAACATGAAAGAGCAAGTAAAAGAGATGACCCAAATCACAGAGTTCCTTTGAAAGAAGAAATTCAGCTGTTTTGAACACTTACAATCAAAGGAAGTGGTTTCCCTAATTACATGAACTATGTGAAAGCTCTCAGAATAGCTCTTCCACCCCAGGATTCCTTGCACTTTAGAAGTTTGCATAAAAGCTCACATGGAGAATCAGATGCAAAGTGTTTGATTCAAATTTTATTAGGCAGAAGTGAGCATACATTTGTATCTCTGGGTTTGACAGCTGGTTGGGTTTGGACCACAATCCTGGGTTTGATGGATTTCAGTCCTATACTTTAAAATCTTTCACTCTTCAGGGTCTCCGGTTAGACACCCCTTTCAAGAGAAAAGTGGAAATGAAAAAATGGAGAAGGGATAGAGGGGTCCCTTTGTGAGCTTTCAGTTGAGGATTCTTCACCCTGATTAGGCTGTTCATCGTTGTGAAAATCCATCCCTGTACACAGCTTTTAAAAGAATGAGGAATTTTACTTCCTCTCATTCTAAGGAAGCTGTATATCTTAAAATATATATTTGGAAGAATTGAGATCTGAGTTCTACAACTTCAGTATTGTTCTAGCACCACCATTTACTTCAACCCATCAAAATTCTGAATTCAGTAGAGACTTTGAAGAAAAAAAGCGGTATCTTCAGAAGGCTATTACACCTCGTGCTTTGTTTTTGTACATACACAATAATAAAGGTATGTTGTGTTAGTCTAAACTAAACAGTGAAGACGTGATAAGATGCAGGACACTTCTAAAGGCTTAAGATCTCTGTTCCTCAAGATTTCCTTTTCAGAAAAAGAGTTTTGCTTTTTTGGTGGTTTGGGAGTAATGGGAGCAAGCAATGGAGAACTTGAAGCAATATCAAGATCATTTTCGAATGTAAGCACCTAAAGTTAGATGCATCATTGACCCAATTGAAATGCTCAGTTTTCTCCAAATTTTAGCAAAGTAGAGTGTAATTTTATTTTTGCTCTGTAGGAAATGTCTTCATTTCTCAAGCAGTTTATTAGCTAAAAATGTAGTTAGATTTTTAGTGAGAGTTATGAGCATTCATCACAAAATTGTCTGTCCTGAAAGCACTAAAGATAGGTATCTAATCTTTGCCTAGCTAAAACTAAAAATTATTCTTCCTTTCCAAACCATGTCTGCAACTAAAAAGGTGCTGTCCGTGAGGATCCAATATGGAATAGTTCATGGTTGAAATATTAATAAATAGTATATTAATAAATAATATTTGCAAGGTTTGCAATAATATGCAAGACCATCACACTTGCTCTGCACAACAGTTATCTCCAAATGGTCTTATATTCTCCACTCAGAGCCAACTACAGTAATTACATCCAGGTTTGATACAGACAGAGATAATTGATGAAATTGGCCTTGAGGAGAAATCTCGAAGCCCTCCAAACTGCAACAATTCAAACTCAAGAAGGAAAAAAGGCAGAAGGGTTATGACTGCCTTCTGGATATATAGGATCAGCCAAACCCTTTTTATAGTAACACTGAATACTAATAACAAGATATCGCTAAGTCTACTTGGAGAGAAGAAGAAATGTTTCTCTGGGTGCTTATTTCCTGCCAATACTGCATCTTTCTTACAAGACTTAGCTTTCCTAAGCTCCATTTCTTCTTTTTTTTCCCAGGCAGAAGGAAGGACTTTCCCTGGAATCGGGGAATTGTCTCCTAGAAGTGAACACCCTCAGCAGGCTGGTGGTGTTGCAAGTAAAGTGCACAGCATAGTAGCAGCACATGTGGAAAGGGAGGGGAAATGTTGCATAGCCATACAACACTCTGACAGGGTGGAAAAGAGTTCTGGCTGTGCCCTCTAGAGAGATGTGTCTCAGGCAGCGAAGTTTTGTGATCAGTATTGCTAGAGGATGATTTTGCTTGGATGAAGGAGAATGCTTAAAGTCATCCCAACCTTGCTTGACCTGAAGGTGGCATGGAAAATTACATTTGCTCGTGTCTGATCCTTGATGGGAGTTGATTTCTCCCTATATGTAAATTAGAATAGTCCTCAGACGAGTTTTTGCATATCTCTGTATTGGAAAATGGGAAGCTGTGGTATATGCGATGCTGTTTTTCTTCCACACCGAAGGAGATGTTGCAGGTTTAAATGTGCTCTGTGCCACCGAAACAGGACGGAGCTCCTGGGCCCAAGATTCAGCTTGTGAGCTCAGTTCATTGTAGTGAATTTCACCAATCTAATCCTTGTCGTACTTGGAGCAGAAATCAAACAGCTAGTAATCATGCGAGGACTACGGGCATTGCTAGAATAGGAAGAGAAATGCCAATTCTTTTTGCTGCAATTCAGACTGGACTTGTCATTAGCTGCAGCATGTTGCCTCCTCTTCAGCTTTTCAGGTACAGCCCATGGGAAAGAGGTTTCATTGGTATGCTGCATGACATGACCCCGGTCCTGAAGTTCCTGTGGGCTCATATAATGCGACGTTCCCGCTTCCTCTTTGCTGTTTCATTTATTGCAGGTACTCGGGAAGCACTGTGCAGGGCGATGGAGGAAGTAATGCAAGTCAATTGTTTTGTAATCACAAAATAGATGATCTCCATTTTCTAACTGGCCTTTTAAACGTTCTTAATCCCCCATTGGGGTATGTGTGTGGTATTCCTCTCATATTTATTTCTGATGTCTCTGGAATTTTTCTAATAAAATGATGAAAGAGAAAATTCAAATGAGGTCTGAAGGTGCAGATTACTGGTGTAGAAGTAGAAACTCACAAATGGAGAAATGCCAAAGCTGAATGTGGTTGCAAGACGTTTTTTCCCTTTACATGTTTATCTTAAAATGTACTGTGGACGCATTGTGGACTATTATAGCAGTATAGTTATTTTTGCATTCAACTGTCTTCTATTTACCATTTTTTCCTACATTTGTATTCTTTTAGAAATTTTGGTCTGTTCCTGTGTGTGAGTTAGGGCAGTTCTCAGTAACATTTTGTACGCATTGGAGAGTGAGAATTAATGGCATACGTGATGCTGTGATTTTTCCACATTTCCAACTCTCCTTAGAGGAAATGCTCCTGGCTTGCCTGTGCTCTGTTCCCCAAACCATCACAAAGGAGTTGGAGCAGGTCTCAGGCTTTGTGTTCTCAGTTTGGCTTGTTACTCAGTTTTGCTCTTTCGGGTGGGTTCAAACTGCAAGAGCCGAAGTTGTGGCACAGACATGGGTAGAGGTTACGGTACCTCTGGTCGTTCTGTCATAACTTTGGGGAAGGAACTGGCTCGGGATATTGCTGTTTGATTGGAGAAGAGCAATGAGAAAGTCAGACTTCTGGCTTAATTTGGTATCCTGTGGTGGTACAAAAACTGTGCGAGTTCTCTGCTCCTTGTAAGTCTGCTGTTCATGAAACTCAAAGCCACTGCCTTCATAGGATACCAGGTCACTCTTTAATTAGTCTCTGTCACTCTTCTAGATAGGTTCTTCTAGATTTCCACTTTCTACAGAGTTCAGGGATACTGGTATTCAAGTTACTGCCTTTTTAAACAATTTATTTTGAGGCTGACCACTTGTATTCTTATATAGATAGGATGTCAACATAACTTAAAAAAAAAAGGTTTTCTTTTCTGAAAACAATTTTTTTATAACAAGGATTAGAAATGAAATAGTTATTATTGACATATCTATGTAAGCAGATAGCTATAAAGAGGTCTAGATAAGATAAGGAGTTCTGTGTACAAGAAATTAATCAAAGAGAAGTAGGGGAAAAGCTGAAGTTATGTGTCAGAAATATATAGTACAGTAATACTAATAAATGTGGTTTTATGACACTAAAACTAATTTTTAAATATTGCTAGTTTTCCTCTAAGGTTTTTATCTTGGGCATTGTTTTATTTGAAATTTTTTAGTCTTAATGGAAAAAGATTGAGCTACCGTGAAGGTAGCCTGAAGAATCCCAAGAAAAAATAAACAGTGGATCTACTTTGCATAAAGGTAAGAGCTTGAAATTTCAGGAGGTTTGTCTAGTTTCATTTTTTGACCATTGCTGCCCAGTATGGGTAGCATTTGAGCCTAGTTTCTAAGTAAAACACAATTTTCAATCTTAGACAAAGAAGAGTAACTTTTCTGAAAAGCAGGTAAGGAATTTATGTCCTGAACCTTTAGTTTTGTTGGGAATGGAGACTCTGATCCATAGCGGTCTAAGTGGTAGTGTGGACATTGCCAGAGAGCTGCTGTGAAGTCTGTTGTTCTGGCTGTTACTTGATGGCGTGGGCCTGGCTGAAGGGCAGTCATACTTAGCTGGAGAAGGTACAAGTCAGATTTTGGTGGAGTTGGGAGTCCTGTGTTCCCAGAGACTGTTCTTGCTTATGTTCTTGCCGATCTCAGCAAGATGAAAAAGAGATCTGGCTATAACCGGGGGAAAGATGCTTGCTGCTTAAGTCATGGTAAAGAGAAAGAAGACTTGGTAAGTCACAGAGACAGCTTGCTGCTCTGGATTCAGGAAGGAAGGTGATCTGTTGCTAATACATGGTAAAACCAAAACTGGAAGCAGATTCATGGTAAAGACTTCACCATGATTCATGGTGGATTATTTGGGCAGTTGCACATGAAACCATGATGTGCATCATTCAGATAATGCATTCAGATAATGCACAGCAGTCAGAGATTCAATTATGGTGACAACTCATTTTCTTGAAAACCCCGGATTTTGTGAGCTTGTGCTATGGCATAGGTAAATGTGGCATTAAAAATGCTTCTCGTCTGTGGAGGACTCTCAGACACTTCAGCAGAAGAACGTCTGTAGTTGGCAACTACTTTCTCTCTTTTATGCCTGCTGGTCACAGCCGGAATTTCTGTGCTGAAAGTTTTGTGTCTTTTTAAAGTAGGTGGTCTCTGGGTAGGGAGTGATTCTTTTGCTTTTCTGCAGGGGCGGGTCATTTTTGAGTGATAACTGGGGAGAGCCTTCTACAGAGCTCTGACAGCCCGTGTGGAAAGCAAAACCCCACATGGTTCCCCAGCAGTTGCTGTTAACGTGTAACAGGGAGGTAACACATCTTGTGATGGACTTTTTTTTGAGGGTGGGCTCAGCCTGTCTGGTTGAGGAACATTTTCTGGAATTATAACAATCACTGGGATTCCAATAAGAGGGATTCCCATCAAGTGCTGTCCCTATCATTAGCTACAGTAGGTTGGGTTTATCTACTCTAAGACAGGCTTAAAGTGAGTGCTCATCAAGAACATGATGACTTTTTTTCCTTGGTTAAATTACAGTTTTCATGAACAAGTTTGAGAAAATACTTTAGTGGAAAGATCACAGCTGCTTTAGAGGAGTGGATCAGGATCCATGAGTATAGCTGCTGCTGTCTCTGTTGCAGTCTGTGCTAATTGTTCAGGAAAAGCCACTGTATAATGAGATTAGACTTGTTCTTCTAAGTTATCTTATCCAGGTTCCTTACTAATACTCTGCAGACCTCCGAAAAATCACTGCTCTAGCAGCATATGTATGGACATGGCCTTTCTCCAGATACCATTTCTTTGACATTATTTTCTCTTCTGTTGCTCCTAAGCACTGCAAGAGACTCATTGAGAGGGAGTTGGTTTTGCTCATCACTGTCATACCAGAATGTCTTTCCAACAGGCACTCATGAGACACATAGTGACTTTGATCTCAGAAATAATTTCCTTGGGTATTTTTCCATTTGTTGAGTTTGGAAAGATTCAGGTGTTGCATATTAGCCATGATACCTGCTCACCTGTGGCGTGAGCAGGGAGTCAGAAAGTTTCACGTTTCATTATTCCCTTGTATTTTAGAGGTGTCATGGGTTTTGTTGGTGTTCTCTATAGTCAAAGCAGGTTTGTGTTCAAAACAGTTGTGAGTAAATGGGAAAATTTCCCAACACTGAGAAGAGAAATGATGATTGCTGAAAATAAACTGCTCAATGGGAACTCAGGTATTTCAAACCTGCTGTTTAGTCCACTCATCTATTGTTTCTATTCAATTGCTGGTATTGCTTTGCAGCTGGAGACAGCTTCTTGCGCTAAATCTGCCTGAATGAAATATTTATAACATTGCAGGACGTTCTCATTTCTAAACTCTTACACCATTACAAATACATAGTTTATGCATGTTTTGAAGGGTTTTACTAACTGCGAATAACACTAGTGAAATCCAAATGACTCTTCTTATTCTTGGCAGATCTCCCTTTATCAGGTACCTTAATATTAAACGCTGGTACAATCTCAAGCTGTTTGCTGCAAAATGTAACACTCCTGTGGGATATGTTTGGGCATTGTGGATTTCTAGTTGAAATCTGTGTGAAAATGAGTTATTTGTCCATGATCTTTGTGCCTTTTTTTTTTTTTCCTTTCTGGTAAATGGCAGTGTAGTTGTAACTCAAAAATGTCATTTGCAAGCTTATTAAACCTTCTGTAAGGATTTTCTGCAGAAAGTGCCCTTGCTTAGTTTTACCCTAAATGCTGCAGCTTCTGTTAACGGCCTCTTATCAATAGCAAGTTTTTAACCCCCATCATGAGGAAGACCAACACCATGATCCTGCAGTTGCTTGGTTACTGCTGGGTGGGCTCCATGTGGTTATTATACTTGGCTGATGTACATCAGTGGCAGGATCGAGCCAGTTAGCTTGATCTAACTCCCTCCTTCTGCAGAAGGCAGGAGGTCTGCTGCCACATCACAAGGAGAGATCTCCCTGTGGTTTTTGGAGGGACCAATCTGCTTTCCATGAGCTGAGCAAGCCTTTGCAGTGTTTTGACAGGGATGTTCTGAATTTGCAAGATAGTACTCCTAATTCCATAGCCTTCAAATTATCCTTAAAACTGCCAAGTTATGTGCAAAAATTGCTATAAAAAGTTATAGGAGATTATAAAACTCAGTTTTCTTTTCAAATGGTCGAGATCCAATATATTTTACTACTAACATGTCCTACGGTCTTCCTTACCTCCAAAAATGCTCATACACATTTGCTACTGCATAGTGCAAATGAAATATTTTAAAGTAAATTACATAAGATGGGGTGAACCTGTAACAGCACATAATAAACTTATGTCCATATTCCTTCAGCGCGGTATGTTATGACAGTTTAACAGAATTGAGGTATCTTGGTAATGTGCTTTTTTTTTTCCTTTCTTGAGGATTTCAACCTAAAAGTCAAGGTATTTAAAGTGTCTGTTTCTACCACAGTATTTCAAAAAATGAGAATTGTGTGGTGATATAAAACAATGGATTTAAAATAATAAGATGATTATATAGCAATGAGAATTTATTAGTTTCCTTTATAGTTCCACTTTTAATCTCTGGGACTTGTAACAGTGTAGGACATCATTTTGGATACAAATTTGATGCTTTGAAACATTTGCTCAATCAAAATGCTTTTAAATACATGTTTTGTATGTCATTGTAAATGTACTTAGGAGAATTTAATTCTGTTGTTTACAGAAGTGCTGGTGGCATCAATCTGAGAATATAATTTAACCCTTCTTTTCTGTGTGGTTTGTGAAATAATATCCCTCTAACACTGAATATATGGCAGTCTTCTAAGACATAACAAATGCTGCCAGAGTTTTAACTTGTTAATGGGCTATAGAAAATAGCTTTTATTTTGGATGTGTGATCCTCTAAATGAATACTAAAAAAGAACTCCAAACCCACACAGCTTTAAGTGATATGCAACCATAGTTTTAAGAACTATGACTGCCTTTTGAAAGGGGTGGCAATGCATTTGTGCTGGGAGGGTGCCCACAGCACTCATGAAAGCATGTGGTAACTGCTTATTTGCAGTTAAAAAATCTCACTGAGGATTCTTTGGCTTTGCCATGGTCATGTGGTTTTCCTCTTGCTTTGTTAATATCAAAGACAGTTTAATAGGTTTAACAAACATTCTCTGAACTGGGTAATCAGTGTGCTTTGCTTATTAATAGCTTTCTTCTTGGGGACCCCAAAGCACGAAATCTTCATATATATTTTTTTCTTAGAAAAATGTATGAGAACAGACAAAACAGTAGGCAAAGTCCTAAATTTTTATTTTGTATCTGCTTGATTTTCTTTTTAATGTTAAAAACTGTAATAATTGTATAACATCACTGCTGTAAAATTCTTCTTAGTTTTATATTTCTAAAATTCTTTACATATCCCTTTATTTGTTGCATATTGAGAAGAACATTTGTTAACAATGATAGAACGTTAGTTGTCTAAGACTATGGTGTGATAATAACCCAAAAAGAGCTAAATGACATAAACTATTTCTACATCCTGCTCATTAAGAATTGTATTCAGTTTAACTTTCGAAAGGAAAAAAAACAATGAAGTAGTAAAAATTGTCTGCTGTGGGTCATTTCTGACTTCGACCAGAACCTTAACGTGATTTAAAAAGAATCATCGTGAGGCTGTATAATATTTATGTTAAAGCATGTAAAACATATAAATATCTTGTGGGAAAAGTATGCAATTTTTTTGGCTTAATGATTTGTCAGCATTACATTTTAAAAAAAATCATAAACCTGTAGGATTCTAAGATGCATATTTTACTAGTGTTTTGTAGCTGAACTGTAGCTTTAGATGCTGATTGTCTTAGTACTGCATCTGTAAAATGATGTTTTGGGCTCATTTACCTGGAGAAACTAGTGTGTTATAAGAGACATCATCCCTTATTAGACATCAGTGAATTTACAGGAGAGTACTCCTGAGGCATTGGAAATGGACACAGACTGAATGTATTTTTGAGCAGGAATCTGGAAATAAAGGTTTGGGATTGATTTGTGTTAGCATTCTGTATCTTCTTCTGTATGTGGTTCTCAGTAAATAGAATGATTTTAATAAAACATCAGCTGGCCTCTTCCAGCTGCGCTTTTATTAGACTGTAAAACCCCCTGAGAGTAGCTAAGTTGCAACTCTCCCAAGAACATGACAAAGGTCAAAGCCTTTAAAATGCTGCAAGACTTAGGAAAAAATATCTTTTCAAAGCTGCCTTAAGTGTGTCTGAATATCTCCTTAATAAACATGGCAAATATTTCTTTGGAAAAGTAAATAACCAAACTATTGCACAATGTAATAATAAATATTAGAAGGCAGTTAAGGAAGTTGTATTACTCAGATTCCTTAAGTAGCTAACCATGTCTAACCCTGTAATTTTGCATGGAGTGAAGGTGCCTCTTGCTGTGCAATTAACTGATTTATTAACAGGAGAGTTGGTTGGCTGCTGGCTGACCTGATGGTCTCACAAGGGGCTGCAGCTATTTCCCGTGTTAATCCTAAACCAGCATGCTCAGACCAGGGTGGAAGGACAGCCATACTTCGTCCTCTCCAGCCAGTGGCTCCAAAGAGACCTGGAAGAAATGGTGATTAAGTTGCTGTGGGCCCAGTTTGCCCAGACCCACGCAAAAAAGTCTTTTGATACTGAAAAAACTCTGTGGACAGATGTTCTTTTGCAGATCCAGCTGTGCTGCTGGAGTAGGCTGCTAGCCCAAACCCTTGATCACTTCTCTTGACTACAAGTGTGAGTGTAGCAACTTTCTAATATATTTCCAAGGAGGACCAGAGTAACTAAAATATGCTGAGTTGTTTGGTCTTTGGTAACTTCAGCTGCTGTGGGATAGGGAGCTCTAACAAGAACAGCTGCGGCTGGTATGAGTAGCTGGCAGGCAACAACACAGCTGTACGCAAAGTGCCTCCGTCCACATCCTTACTGCCTTTGCCACTGCAATTAAAGATCTGACGATAGGGCCTTGTCTGTGTTCCCGAGTAATGCCAGCTCAGCATCAGGTGGCCGTTGCCCACATCTGCAGTCAGTGCTGACCTTGAAGATCTCGTCAGAGCTAAGCTGTGTTTGCTGCTCTTGCTGCACTGGCACTGGACAGAGCAAAAGCAAGCTAGGACTTGTCATCCCAGTGAGCTGAGGCTTGTGCTGCTCGTAATGAGACCACACTGTCCAGGTAGCTTGCTTTGTCCCCTCGTCTGCTGCTGGCCACTCAACATCTATGTTGGTGGTTTCTGTTCAGCAACTGCTGAACACAGACAAGGCTTAGAGGAGGACCCTGTTTTTACCTGCTGAAAATACTGAGGATATGAGTATTCACGCATAGTTGTTTGTACTAGAACATTAAGAGCCGTACTAGCAGGTCTAGAGGCAGCTGTAGGGTGATGTCAGTTGTAGAAGATGTAATTGACATTTTCACATATGTCAATAAGCAGAGATTAAACAGGCATAAAAATAAATTAGCCGTTAAGCACTGTGATCTGGACCATGGTTCACAGGACACAATTAGTTTGTACACTGAGGGATTACCTGAGTTCCTAAGTCTTACACTGTAGTTGTCTTACGAATTGGGTTTGATTTACAGTAATGCTACAGGAGTCAGTGAGAATTAAATCAAAATGTTTTTAGTGTAATTTGCTCTGATCTTGGATTTCATGATAGTGGTTGAATTACATAAACAGTGGATTAGGTTTGTTTAGACTTCTGAATCCCTTTGCCTTCAAGAAATGGCATCTAGTCTGTAATTCCCGTCAGCAGGACTCAAGAGAGGGACATAATTTCACCCATACCTGTGGTGTAAGTACAGGGTGAACAGTTTTAGCGTGGTTTGATGATCAGTACCAGACTGTGACTAAGCTTATCATGGGACTAAGCGTAATATTCAACTCCACTGCAGTCACCTTGTGTGTCTGACTGGGTCTGTATGTTATGTTCAAGGAGTTTGTATTTATGTGTTTGGGTTGTGCCTTTCCTTCAGCTGAGCTCCTTCTAGTTCTGCTTTGATCCAACATTTAAAAAAAAATAATTAAAAAATAATCTGTCTTTCACACAGAAAAGTAATATAATGAAATAATTGAAGACTTGTTATTTGTCATCACCATGGCTTTAGGAAGAAAATTGATGCTCATTTAAGTTGCGTAAGATAGATAGCAGCTTTACCGGGGGAAGCGAATGTGTCATGCCCAAGCCAGTGAGGGCTGGCTTCTTCAGTGGCCTTTAGGCAGACAGGTGCATGGCAGGGTTTTCTTCCAAGCATTTAGGCATTTTGGATTTACGTATGAGTTTGATGCTTAAAGGTGATTCTAAATTTTCTTGTAAGTGCCTAAGAGACCTTTGAAATACTGGTCTTTAACCACCACTTTGTAATTTGCTATCTGAAAGTCAGTCTTTCATTGAAATATGGCACCACCTTGTCAAAAAAAGTACAAAAGCTTCAGAGATGTGGATTGACTTGCATCTGGTTCTCACTGTAAGGAATAAGTGTCTTTAAATTGGCTAATAGAGTTCACAGCTGATCTACAGCAACTGAAAAGAGCAAAACATGAAAGGAATAGTCTAGAATCGCTAGTGCTAACAACAGCAGAGTGATTAAAAGTGTTTAGAAAGGATTTCTTTCAGAAGTAATGGTTCTTAGAAAGACCTGGCAATTTTTTCCCCCCAGTTCTTAATTTGGGATATCTGTGGGCAATTAGAAGGTGCCTTTCCTTATTCTTAAATGGAAGCTTGCTTTGCTGTCTGTTAAATCCCAGTTTAGAGTTGAACATCAATGTGAAGATGATGGTATTAGCCACGGTCGACATAACATTTCTTCATACTCCTGGAATGTGATCTTAGCGTGTAAGATACTGTAAAGAAGATAATCTTAGAAAATAATTATTTTTGAATCTCCAAATAATAAAAGCCACTATGCCTGCGGCAGCGAAGGACTCGTCCTCGTGGCCCGGTGCTCCTATCTTGCTGCTTGTCTGTTTCATGGTAGCACTGGGTGATTGGTAGGCCTGGGTTTTGCTGGTGGTGTGGCTGCAGTGCAGCCCCTCCTGTTGTCCAGTGACTCTGATGGGCTTTTACTGGATCCAGCAGCATCTTGTGTGAGATGGAGGACAGTCACTGGGTTCTGCACGTTGCTGTGGTGGAATAGGGAGCTATGGCACTTGGATGTGTTCATCATGTGGCTTTTTAAATCATTCTCTGAAAAGATTCATCTAGTACTACTTCTGTAGTCAGGACCTAAATACATTATGCCATGGGAAAGTTAAATGTGAGACCAGTCAATTTAGTTCTAATGACCTGTTGAGGTAACATGTATTGTAAACACCAGCACTTCAAAGCGTAGTGCTTTGAAGACATGGATTTTTAAGTACTGTACAAGAAAATAGTTTTATTCTGCTCCTCTTGACCAAGGTGTTCAAGAAAAGATGGTCTAGATAGTTTGTCTAATGTTGTTTGTGGCCTGGTATTCCTGTCTCATTTCTAACAGTATTCAGGTAGGCAGTCAAGGAGTATTGGGTCTCCTGGTTATCTGGCAGTAATGCTGGTAGGAATTAGAGGACATTCCCCAATGTAATATTTCCTAAAGAAGATAAAGACATAATGCAAAAGTTTTTGAAGTATAGGGGTCTTGCATTTGCTAGCCCATGGAGATAGAGTTTTGAATGACTAGGCTGTCATCTGCATCCTCCAGGCTACTGAAGGAGGTTGGAGGTACAGCTTGTGAAACGGGCAGTGCTGCTGCTGCTGGAGTCCTCTGCCTTGGGAGGCTGGTGGGGCTGCAGCTGGAGGGCAGAGCTCCTTCTGCCAACAGATCCCTTGCTGATCTGACAGATCGCTTGGCTTGCTGTAGGAGTGTTGCTGTTTACCTGCAGGTGAGTCTTCCCACATTTGCTTAGATAGCTGCCAATTAAATTATTTTGTGGACTTGTAGGTGAGTCAGTCTGCAGTACGATTTGCTGAAAACAGCATACATCTAAAAAAATTACTTTTCTGGTGTTGTGAAATAAGATGA
>NW_008824035.1:9961269-9966912 GCF_000699105.1 Pygoscelis adeliae | reverse complement strand
CCCTTGCTGAGCAGGCTAAGCAGCATGAAGAACTAGTGCAACCCAAGTTAAGTTCAAAGCTATAGTTAAAGATTTAATTGAGTATGTGTAAATGTTGGTGCATTACCTAAAGATAAAGGTCTTAATTCAACACTGTGTTGAAGTTACTCAGAAAAGACTTTAAACAACAGGAGCAAAAAATTGAGCCATCTGACGCCTTTATCTGTAATCATGCAGTTATGCACATGTATCATGGTACCAGCTATAAAACATAGGCCCAGAAAAATACTGTTGTGCTATGTCTATACATTTATTACAGTAGCACTAGCTGATGTACCATGCTTTTCTGCATCAAATCTGCTATAGTCTTCCTGTTTTCAGTGAATCTACAAGGCCACAAAATGACTTAATTGGCAACTATCTACGCAGATGTGGGAAGACTCACCTGCAGGTACACAGCAACACACTCCTACAGCCAGTCAAGGCATCCGAGAAGGGATCTGTTAGATCAGATACTTTTGATAAGTTCTGAGGAATTAATTGTGATTTTGTTCTTGTTAGATGCTCTTGACTGGTATGGAGTTAACATAATCTCAAAGTCTTAAAGTAATGCATTGCTGTAGAGGAAAATATATAATAGTATATATCTGTATTTGCATAATATGTATATTTGTGTAAAAACATGTGTCTAAAATCTCTTGAGTATTTATTTTAATATACTATAGAGGCGAAACTGTTGAGACCTTGAAGGAGACATCTGACCTTCTTTTCTCTCAAAAACCGCAGGGACTATATGTCTTCGTTTCTGTGGATACGTTCTCATTCTCTCACAGTCTCTTTCTCAAACCTAGAAGCATTGTTCAAGTGGGATTTGAAGGTTTTGTATATTTATCCAGAATTTCCAAACATCTGCAGCCTGCTCTGAGGAGCAGTTTCAACTGCACTGCTGGCTGTTTGGCAATCTCAAGCATGCTTGCTGTGCGTATTCAATCAGAGTCTGCAGCGCATGCCTGGAAACTCCATGTTTCCAGTAAACATTGGATGGAGCTGTGTGTGCATGGTATGCTCTAACAGCCTGAAGCACTGGACTCGCTGAACCCATAGTACTTTGTGCATAAACACAAATTCTGGATAGGACTGCCACAACTGTGCCAAAAATCCCAGATCTTTCTTTGAACTAAGTTTTCCAAGGCCTTCAGTTTTCCAAAGACTTAGCTTCTACATCTGTGCTTTGGCCTGAAAGAATATTCTGAAAAAAAATCCACCCACCCCCCCCACCCCCCAAATGCCAAGCATTTGTGTACAGTCTTTCCTAGATACGTGTGTGTGTATGTGTTTGTTATATATATATATATGTGTATACCTGCTTGGGTATAAAATAAACTATCATAGTAAATGCCCCATTTTTAATTGTCTAACTTGTTTGTTTGTTTGTTTGTTTTCAACAGGCAGAAATACTCAATGTGCTCAGTCACAAAAACATCATTCAGTTCTACGGAGCTGTCATTGAACCTCCAAATTATGGCATAGTTACAGGTAAGGATTTTTGTCTGACCTTTGTCTTGATTCTGTAAAACTCCCATGTTACAGGGTATTAGCTTTACCCAATTTCAGTGTTTTGCTAATTGTTCTGGCCCTCTTTGAATGTTAAGAGTGCTCGGCACCACCTGCCTCATTGTAAATGGGAGTGCTGGAGGTAGGAACCAGGCTGGGAGCATGGCTGGTAGCAGCACAGAAGCAGTTGGAGCCTGGAGCGTTCTTAATGCACAAACTCAGCACTCCTTTAAATAGAAGCTTTCACTGTGTTCTCTTACCCTGTTCTGTGAATTGCTTTTCCATTTTAACTGATGTGTGACAGAAGTAGAGGTTTTTATGATATGAAGTTCTGGCAAGTTCTGTGAAAAGGGAAGGCTGAGAGTCTGCTCAGAGCAAAGCTGCAGTGTGAATTCTGCCTGTATTGAAAATAGGAGTATCTGCATTGGGAGCTTCCGAGCTGTGGGAAGAGCTTGATATAGAATCAAGGGTGTATTAGACAGCATAAGATAACTCCCTTAATTCACTGGAACCTAGGTTTCATTCATTCTGGCATTCCTAGAATTATGCAGAGGCTAGTTTTTATGGTTTTGTTGGTGGTTTGTTGTTTTTTTTTTTTCTATCACCACTTTAAGCTTCCTTCCCTTATCTTGGGAGTTGGTCCAGATATAAAATTACATTACAGATAATGTAATTTCTCCCTTTCCTGTATGGGAGAAACTAGGTAAGATAGTAGTAGAAAATAAACCCAAAGGAAAGAAATCTCCAGTCTGCTGAAATGTTTGGAGAGGTAAAAACCATGAAAGCGTGGATTAGGAGGTGTGTTTTAGCATGTCTGTAACATCTCGAAGAGTTTGATGCAAAGAGTAGTTTTTACATGTGGCACAGTCTAATACCAGTTTGAAACACTGCCGTTCAGGTTTTTATTGGTTCTCAGATGGTGGACAGAACCTGTGAAAATTCAGTTATTTCTACCTGTCTCTTAGACGTCCGATTATCACAGTAGATGGCAGTGTAATCCGGTGGGAGCGCATCTGAGATACAGCACTGTTCAGAGCATGGGGAGCTTTACTTACAGGAGTATCAGCCTACTGGAGGTCACAGTGTTGCAACCAGTACTCCAGAGGTGCATGGGGGTGACCACAGTCTACACTGCTCAGCGGATGCACTGGTGATAGCATATAGACAGGAACTTGAATACCTTCTTGAAGCAATAAAAGTAATAGAAAGCTAATAAATCAAGTAATGTAATTTTACTATAATTTATAACATAAGTGTAGTGAGTGTAAAGCAGCAAGCAGAGTGACAAAGGAAATGTGTAATCAACAACTCAGGATGATGTCTGGATCAAAAAGTCCTCAGTTTGATCTCGCAAAAGGTCAGTGTTCGGGGAAGGACATTTGACCTGCTTGCCAGTCACAGGACAAACAGCAGCTGAAGTAGTTCATTATGTCATTGGGAATGGGGACTCTTTAACCATCTGTGAGAAAGAGACTACTCTGCGTAGTCCAACCACTTTGTTACTCAGGGAGCTCTGATTCCACCCTGGCTAAAGATAAAGGTTTTTGTAACAACCTGCATTGGTTCTCCCTGCAACTTCCAAGGAGACTGGAGTCCCTTGGGTTGGAAGGAAAGCAAGCCTCTCTTTCCTCACACCATTTTCAAATGGGAGAATGGCTACTAAGAAAAGAAATTTTAATTGCGCTTGAAATACCTTTTAGAGAGATTTTCACTCTGTGATCTTCTGGATGGCCTTCAGTGTTGTGGACTTAATCCTGTGTTTAGTCAGAAATCCATTTCTTGTGAGGGCAAAGCCCAAACAAGAAGAAATTCTGAGAACCTAATCATTCTGCAGAGTGATGGAGATGAGGGCATTCAGCCAAGCATTGGCATGTACCGAGCATTAACTGCACGTGATGTCTTATGTGGGATTGTAGAGAGTTCTCTGCGAATGACTGCAGAGGTAGCCTAAATACGTTTCCCTGCTGGGATGTATGTCAGTGTAATAACTGATCATCCCACCTGGCGGGCTGCTAATGTGGATCACATCATTCTAGTTGTCACCATCTGTCTCTGTCAACAGTGGTCTCAATGCCTAGCTTTCAGATCTGTTTTTTGACCACAGCTGCCTCCCCCTAAAAGGTTCTCGGAGCTTGCGACCCCTGTCTGCACAGAAATATATGGTGTATCCCACAGCCCATCACAGGGTGGGCCCAATCAGGTATTCAGAGCTTTTCTCTGTAAAGCAAATACCTCTTTTCCATTATTGACAGAAAATTATCCTTGTGATATGATTCCAAGTCCATAAGCTCCTAGTAAAAACCTGTGGCACAATAAATATGTAGAAGAAATACTAAAGGATCGAGCTTTGTTGATTGAAGCTTGCTTGCCTCCATTCACACAGAGTGGCAAAGGGCTCGGGGAGCTGAGTTGTCCCTGACCCTGGTGGATCAAATTATGCATTGTAAAGGCATGCAAAGCATGCAGCCAACCTATTTCTGAAGAATCCATTTATAAGACAGATGATGACATCATGGACAAAAAAAGCTTGTGTTTTAATTGAGGAAATGTGCAGGTCAGCAGCTTACTCCTCTTTCAGTGACATCAGCAGCAATACTTCTGTCTCCTGCAGAGGCTCCTTTCAGCTTGAGGTCCTGCAGTAATGATCCAAAACTAACTTGCCACTTGAGTGTTTACTTTCAAGGGACTTCCTATTTTCTCCTTCTTTCCTTTCATTTAGTGCTGGCATCTTCTCACATGCCCTACCACGTTCTCGGCTGCAGAGTTTCCTTCCCCATGCAGCAATCTCCCAGTGGTTTTGATTTCCTTGATAAGCAGCAATGTTTACTTTTTAGGCATTTAGCCTATCGTGTATCATTCATTGATTAATATTATTAACAGCAATTCAGATACATTTTATGTAGTCTTGGAGGGAATTATTTTGTGACTGCTTTGAAATGGCTGAAATTAAGCATTTTAATTGTATACCAGTTGGTTTGCCACCTTAGGTATGCAGATTTTGGGAGTCTTGTAAGTAGGTTTTAAATTCTCCAGACTGCCTGAGGAGCACACTGAATAGCCTTGGGAGAGAGGGATGAAAGGCTTGAAGTTGCTCCTTGCATCCCTCTGGTCTTTGTGCTACTTGGGCTACACCAGGTGGCATATGCCCACTCTGTCTTGGCAACTTGATAAAAGAAAATGCATCAGCTGCTTCAACTCACAAACCTCTTGCTGTGTTTTTGGTGAAATATGAATGAATACTAAATAAGCATAAAGCTTATTTAATACATACTAAGCAAAGGAGCTACAGCCTTTAGTCTGCTGAACATGACCTGCAGCACATGGAAATCTGGCCCACTTACCTCAGGGTTAGACCTCTAGTTTCTTCCTTCCATTTTTTCATGAACAAATGATTTGATGTGCTACTGTGTTCCTCCATGGGAAATTTTTATTTCCCTTTCTATTTGCAAACCCTTTCTTCCTAACAGAACATTATATATTTGACATCTGGTTTTACTTTTTAAAAAAGAAATAAAATTATTAACCTTTGTTATGGGGCATCATTTATACGCAGTACTGCTCACCAGTGGGGAATATCCTCTGTCTTCAGAAACAATAAGAAGGATCTGATACCACCAAACTCATCTGTTAACTGCTCTTCTGAACAGGAGCGGCAAATTCACTGTTTAAATATGTAAGAATTTCAAGTTATATAAAAGTGGTGCTGTGGAGGTTTCAGTTGTTTCCAGTTTCACACCTAAATGTGTGTAGGTGTAACTAGCTTGTTATTCCTGCTTTCAGCCCCATGAGCTCTGACAGTCGGACTGGATTCCATCTGCCACACTTGCAAACACCAGCAGGCCAAAAAAGCCCTTGTTTGTACCCATATAATCCTGCTGTTGGTTTCTGTAGGTGTAGTTGAGAGAAGTTAACAAACTCTTGTTGATCCTGAACAAGGAGCATCCAGAACCTTTGCCGGAGCTTTCTTGACACCAGACCTTTCTAATGTCTTTTCATTTTAATGCCTGTTGTTATCTATGATTTTACTTTTTTTTTTTTTTTTTTCCCTTAGCAGTAGATTATGTCGCTGTTGGGATAATCAGAATGAACTACCACTCTCCTACTACACTA
>NW_008824035.1:9956320-9961249 GCF_000699105.1 Pygoscelis adeliae | reverse complement strand
CCCAAATTCTTTGTCATTAAGCCAGACTTTGGCTGCTTTCTGAAACTGGCAGAGTTTCCATTAGATCTTTCAATTTAGGTACAATGTTTTAAAATGTCATGTGAGTTTGTTTGTTGTTTTTTAACAGAGTATGCTTCTGCTGGCTCACTGTTTGATTACATTAATAGTAACAAAAGTGAAGAGATGGATATGGATCATATCATGACCTGGGCAACTGACATAGCTAAAGGTAAGCAAGATGAGCAGTGCATTACTATCCTGCAGAGCCAACAAAGTGTACAGCTAGAGATGCTTTCCCTATGAAGTCATGAAAGCCTTCCTATACTTCCTTATTCAAATTGTAAAAAAAAAAACCCAAAAAACCCCAACCCCCCAAACCAACCAACCAACAAACAAACAAAAAACCACTAACAAAACCAACGAAACATGAAAAAAGCAAACCCCATTCACTGTGCTTTTTAATATGTTCCTTGGTTATTATGAATCCAAAATAATTTCTGGAGTGAAAATGACTTCTATGAGCCAGTTTTACTTCTGGTTTGCCCCTAAGTCCCAAGAGCATAATTTTGCTGATGTAGAGTAATTATGAGGTAAAGTGCATAATTATCCTTACATTTGATTTGAATTGGGACATTTAAGGAAGCTAAGGGCTTATTCTCAGCAAACGTACTGAAATTCTTCATATAATAATGCAGAACAAGTTGTCTTGTCCTTTGTGTTCTCTGTGACCACACAAGAATTAGTGTAAACTAATGAATGAACAGTAAATTCATATCTTGGCTTCCCTGCGTAGACAACACCTTAGAGAAAATAACTAAATATGATGTTAAAAAGCATTAACATACCCATATAGATGCTCTGAGAGGTATATGAGCTTTGCTTAGTGTTTTTTACTCAAAGTAGATTATGGGAGGCTTTGCTTCTCCTGCAGCATATCAGTATGGCATACAGGATGGCAACTCGTAATGAGGACAGTTAATAGGAACCAGAAAACATGACTGCTGATAGGTGATGACCATGCTCAGCCTGCCTAACTAGATTGTTCCCTTGTTTTGTGTAGGAATGCACTATTTACACATGGAAGCTCCAGTCAAAGTAATCCACAGGGATCTGAAGTCCAGGAATGGTAAAGTAGCAAAACACTGAAACGCTTTGCACTTACTGTTACCTGTTAATGTAGTGCTTAAATCTGTACCTGAGCTTTGCGAACATGCAGAACTAACTAATGCCTTGGCTGTCATCAAGCTGCACTGGGAGTTGTTGAGGCACAGAAGAGCCTCAGAAGAGGGAGTTCCCTCCTCCCCATCCCGGGACTGTCTGAGCTCTGTTCCAATCCCTAGCATCATTTAGAGCACTGTGGAGGGCTCTTTCAACTTGTGTCTTGCCGACTGTGATTGTACCCATCTTATCAGCTGTCAGACGTTGCCTGGGCACTCCTCACTTCCTTTTTCTATTTGGAAAGGTTGAGTACCAGGAAAGGCTGGCAGACACCAGACACAATAGACTGGATAAGGCCCATTATTTCTTATCTGAAAATCTTGTCTTTACTGTGGCCTGTTTTGAGGTTTGACAGATATTCATGCTTTTGAGTAATATGCACTCAGTGTGGAGCTGCACTGGTTAGTCTGCACTTGGCAGTTGACGACCATTTATGAAATTTGCTGAATATTGCCTTTTAACTGAAACTTTCACTACTAGTAGTGGGATAGGAGGTACACAGATTTTTAATAATGTACATGGGGAGATAATAGTCAAGAAAAGTCTAGATCTCACCTCTGTTGTAAGTTTTCTCCTTTTATTAATGCATCTTTCAGAGAGCTTCTTGTTAAGCTTAACTACATTGGGGAGAATGGAGTTTATCTGTATTTTAGCTGTAGTTGTGTTGCTATCTTTGAACTCAGTAAGACCTGAAAGGTTTTGCGTTTGTTCAGAGGCTTGCAGGTATTCAGCAGATGTTCTCTAAAGCTTCTCAAAGAAACCAGGATAGCTGTGCATGTGTGCATGTTCAGGTACTGGCTCACGATTGGATCATTTTTCTTGATAAAAAGCAAAGTCCTTTGCTGTGTTTATTTTTAATAGCATTCTTGTAACCTATCGTTTTTTCATTTTCAGTTGTTATAGCTGCTGATGGCGTGTTAAAGGTATGAACACTTTAATTATTTGTAGAGAGATACTGCTGCTTGACTTGATGTTTTGATGCCTAATGAATGAGGTTGATACTCTAATATCTGTTTGGTTTTTATTTATTTTTGCCAGATCTGTGATTTTGGTGCCTCAAGGTTCCACTCCCATACAACACACATGTCATTAGTGGGCACATTTCCATGGATGGCCCCAGAAGTTATCCAAAGTCTCCCGGTGTCTGAAACATGTGACACATACTCGTACGGAGTGGTGAGTGCCTCTCATTTCTCTATGCGTAGTAGCAGATCTCTAGTGTGACAGAATTCATGTGGTGCAAGAACAACAATTCTAAATAAGGACAACAAAAATATCACACTTTCTTTCAAGACTGACCCATAATTTATAATTACATGCTTGAAAATGATAGGAAGAACAGTGTCTTGCATGTTCAGTAAGACTAATCTATCTGATTAGATTAGCAGCATGCCAGTGTGGGAAGTGCATGCTTTATCACAAGCATTCAGCATATGTCCGAGGGCTTGCAGGAGCCACTGAGCAATCTGCATCATGAATCTCTGCTTGTGTGTTTTAGTGGAACAGAAGAGAAAAAGGTTGTCTTGCAATAGGTGTGTAAGAGGATGAAATTATTAGGATTCCACTTTCCATAAAATGAAGTGTCACTGATTTTATATTAAAAAGTAAGCCGCTTCTCCATGCTTAATTGTTTAAAAGACCCTGCTATCATTAGCTGTGAGAATAGAGACTGTACCTCTTGTGGAGGTAGAGACCCCATCTAAAAATAAAGAAAAGGCCAGCATTGCTTTCCTGTTTTTTCTGAAGGGGGAACAATCAGTTATAGTTCATCAGAATGTTAGGTTTTCAGGTACAGTAATGTGAATTATTTCACTCCGTCCACAGTTAAACTCTAATTTGGTTTTGCTCTGCAATACAAAATAGGCTAGAAATAGCCCTACTGGTCAGACCAGTTGTGTACCTAGCCCCATAGCCTTCCTCTGACAGAGAACAGTAATGAATACTTTGGGGGGGGGGGGGGGGGAGGAAAGGAAGTGGGGTTGTAGTTTCCATGCATATCTGTGTATTAACCATTTTTGGTTTTGGATTCAACGGTGGGTGGCAGAATGAGGAATACTTTCAGTACCTGTCAAGTATTGCCTCGTTCTCTTTTTGAGGGATGGGAGGAGATAGATATGAGGGAAGCACTATGGTTTTAAGCTAGCACCTATGGCTATACATAGCCAAGCTGATGTCCCAATGGAAGATTACTTAAACTTTTTGCCAAATAGTTGTCTATAGTGAAAAAAAAATACGAGAAATGATGTGGCATCGCTTACAAATGAAAGATTGAAGGTTTGTAAGGAGGGAGAAAAAGCCTATATTGGCAGATTCAAAATCCTTGCTTGCTTAACTGAACTAGTAAGAGAACATAAGCTAACAAATGTAAATGTTAATATAAACTGTTACTGGAAGCAATCACATATTATCCACTGAAGGGAAACATTCCGGTTTCAAAACAAAGCAAAAATGTTAGAGGAGGAATTCCAAACATGGTCTTACAGCTCAAACTGCTCACATAGTCATCTTGGTGTGAATTGACTTTAAGTAACATACTAGAAGATAAGAAATTGTTTAATATCTTATCATGTCAAGTATTACCAGAGCCTTGGGAACAGTATGTCGCACATAGTTTATTTTTCCTCATCCAAAAAGTAAAGCTCCTCTGACAGTTCTGTGCTTGGAGGTAAAACTCAACTACCCTCCGTATGAAAACAGTTCAGTGTTGCTAGAATATTTTAATGTGGTAACGGGTGTATAGTGCTACTTTAGTATGCCTAATAATATTTGACCCACATTTTTTAATATATTGTTTTTGAGCTAATGTGTTCTACTGTGGGTAGAAACTTATGAATTCATAAGCACTTAGGAATTAATTTGTCCTTTTATAACTCCAGTCTCGGAACACCATTGTTTTCAGAGGAGATACAGGGGTAGAAATGAAGAATGGCAGTGGCCCAAGTGTTCTCTGGTGATGAAATTATTGACATAATTGGGTAATACCAGCAAGAAATTGTCCGAATTGACCTTGTTCTCACCAACAAGGAGGGGCTGGTGGGGAATGTGAAGCTCGAGGGCAACCTGGGTTGCAGCAACCACAAAACGGTTGAGTTCAAGATCCTTAGGGCACCAAGGAGGGCGCACAGCAAGCTCACTACCCTGGCCTTCAGGAGAGCAGACTTTGGCCTCTTCAGGGATCTGCTTGGCAGAGTACCATGGGATAAAGCCCTGGAGGGAAGAGGGGCCCAAGAAAGCTGGGTAATATTGAAGGATCACCTCCTCCAAGCTCAGGAGTGATGCATCCCAACAAAGAGGAGGTCAGGCAAAAACGCCAGGAGGCCTGCATGGATGAACAAGGAGCTCCTGGACAAACTCAACACAAAAAGGAAGCCTACAGAGGGTGGAAGCAAGGACAGGTAGCCTGGGAGGAATACAGAGAAATTGTCCAAGCAGCCAGGGATCAGGTTAGGAAAGCTAAAGCCCTGACAGAATTAAGTCTGGCCAGGGACAGCAAGGGCAACAAGAAAAACTTCTATAAGTACGTCGGGGATAAAAGGAAGACTAGGGAAAATGTGGGTACTCCGGAACGAAATGGGAGACCTGGTTACCCGGGGTATGGAGAAGGCGGAGATACTCAATGACTTTTTTTGCCTCAGTCTTCACCAGCAAGTGCTCAAGCCACACCGCCCAAGCTGCAGCAGGCAAAGGCGGGGGCTGGCAGACTGAACACAC
>NW_008824035.1:9941004-9955341 GCF_000699105.1 Pygoscelis adeliae | reverse complement strand
ATGTCAATCGTACCCTGGGCTGCATCAAAAGAAGCGTGGCCAGCAGGTCGAGGGAGGTGATTCTGCCCCTCTGCTCTGCTCTGGTGAGACCCCACCTGGAGTACTGCGTCCAGCTCTGGAGCCCTCAGCATAAGAGAGACATGGACCTGTTGGAGCGGGTCCAGAGGAGGGCCATGAAAATGATCAGGGGGATGGAACACCTCTTCTATGAGGAAAGGCCAAGAGAGAAGAGAAGGCTTTGGGGAGACCTTATTGCAGCCTTTCAATACTTAAAAGGGGCTTATAAAAAAGATGACGACAGACTTTTTAGCAGGGCCTGTTGTGACAGGACAAGGGGGAATGGCTTTAAACTAAAGGGGGGTAGATTTAGACTAGATAGAAGGAAGAAATTTTTTACGCTGAGGGTGGTGAGGCACTGGCCCAGGTTGCCCAGAGAGGTGGTGGATGCCCCATCCCTGGAAACATTCAAGGTCAGGTTGGACGGGGCTCTGAGCAACCTGATCTAGTTGAAGATGTCCCTGCCCACGGCAGGGGGGTTGGACTAGATGACCTTTAAAAGGTCCCTTCCAACCCAAACTATTCTATGATTCCATGAATATAACATTGAAAGTTGGAATCTCCCTATAGTAAGTGTTAGACTATCAGAGAATTAGCTAGGAGACTGGAAACAAAAAAATCTTAGAAAGGGTATTTTTGTCTCTTCAAATGATTGTCACCTACAAAAACAAAATTTGAAGAATCCTTTTTCAAAATGTAACACTTGCCAGCAGCTTTTGCGCTAGAGAGACAAATCTGCTTTTCTTCAGTTGAAGTCCTGTTAACAAAGAACAGAATCCTTTCAAATGTAAACTAGTAAGATGCTAGGAATAGATAACTCTGTTTGCAATATTTGTCGCCTTCTTCATGGTTTTCTTTAATTTCTTTCCTGCTATTTTTTTTTCTTGACTGGCTTTTCTTTCTACAAACCAGTCTGTGATTTTAAATATTCTGCTTAAGGTGCGCGAGAGCTTTTTCCATGAAGCGTCAAAGTCTTTCTGCAACCTTACAGGTCTGAGTTGCTCCTCAGCTGAAATGGATTTTCCTCTTTGAACAGTTGCATGCATGTTTACAGCTAATGTTCAGATTAGTTTGTCCTGCTCTTCATGGATGGTTAAACAGGTCCATATACTCTCTTTGAGATATGTAGTAAATAGTTTATAATACTGCCATGAAATGCTAAAGCTAAATGTTCCAGGAGATTTATTACAACACAAAGACAGGTCTTGCACTTTCCTTCAGCCATGCTGTGATTCTCTTTTCTAATCCATTTCCAAATCCATACTCTAAACAACAGATACCAAGTGTTACAAGTGATCAACCCAGAAATTGACTCGCATGTCATTGTGTGTGTTGCTCAAAAATGATTCCTTGCTTCTCTTCCAGATATGAAAGTATATGTGGAATGACAATGTTCACTCTAAAAGCTGTTTTGAAATCATGACAATATATGCACAGAATATGTTATCCTGGCAAAATTGTTTGTAGTGCACTGCAGTGTGTGTGTATCAGTATAAATGTGTTTAATCATAGAAATCTTATGCGGTGTACCTGAATTATTTCAACACTTACATGAACAAAAAAGTAAAACCATTAATTGGCTATTGGTAGCATAGAGACTGCTGTTAAATGTAGCAGCTGTTACGCTCCTAGCAATAGTTCATACATTGCTTTAGCTATGAGAACATATGTTATTTATAGAGGGAATGTTGGCCAGCTCCAGGGGTTACCCCTTACTCTTTTTGAAAAGAATTATGAGATCTTTAACTTCCACTTGGATCAACACAGGGAAGACTGATCTAATTTTTATGCCTAAGGGCAGTACCTCTAAGAGTGCAACACTTTCTGCTCATGCTGTACTTCTGCTAATTGTGGCTCCTGACCCTCATCTGTGAACACTTTCCTACCAAGAGAAAACATTTCTTTTTTTCAGCGAAGATGTTCAGACTGTTTGCTTTTTCTCAAATTACTCATTTGGATGTTCCCTATGCTATATGGCACTTTGAATCTTTGTTGGCTTTGCACTGGGGTGGGGATGTGGGGGTTTTGTGGTTTTGTTTTCTTCCCTTTTGGTTGTTGTCACGTAGTTGAGAGGATAAGAATTGAAATGCACAGGTGAGCTGACAGAAGTAAGTGTGTGAGCTTTTTCTGAAGACTATATAATTCTTATTCTCAGCTTCATGTATAGGATGAACATTAATACATTTGTCTCTCCTTTCTGTTTCTCTGTACACAAAGAAGAGCCCAACATCTTCAGAGGTCACAGCTTACAAACCACTACATCAAATGATCTTGCTTTGTTTTCCATCATTGTGTCTAGCTTGGCTGTTTCTCTGTGAGCACCTGCTGTCTGTCATCACAGAGATGTGATGTGATCAGGAAAGCAGGTGATCCTCACCATCAGAGATGGGAGGGGAAGTGAACCACGTCAGTCTCAATTAAATTACACCAGAAATGGAAGATAGATTGATTTCCTTATGAGGTGAGCTGGGGAGCCAGTTCTGAAAATGAACAGAGTGTATCTCACAATAAAGAGGCCGGGGTAAGTCAGGTTGAGGTGCTTTTTCTGCTGCTGAATGACCCTGGGGACAGGAAGAGACAAATGGGAATGCAGAAGATACCCATTTGCTGCTTTTAAAAAGACTGATAATGCAATCATTCACCTTGGCTGATGATTCAGGGTAGCTAATCCATGAGATGGGGTTGAAGCTCCTATAAAACTGAACATAGAGGCATGTCACCATTGGAAGGAAAGGCTTTATCTACACCATTGGCCTGAATATGAAATTTGCATTGTTGTTAGAACATTTTGTAAACCAGTGTAAATAAATGCAAGGATTTCCGATATCCCACTTTTGTATCTTTTACTTTCTTCTACTATTAGTAAAAAATAAGGCATTAAGAAAAATTGTTCTGTTGTGTCAGATTGCTGTTTTTCTCTTGAACTATATGCAGTCTTGAAGTGTTTTAAGCTAGCACTGTTGGTTTAGGAAAGCAGTGATCTGTACAGGCAGTGGAAATATACACTAAAGGTGTCATGATAGAGGAATTTAGTGCAAAATGTTCTGCACAAACTTATGTGCATGAATGAAATGGGACAACCCTTACAATCTACAGTCTTCTGAAAGAAAGGTAGCAGAGCAGTAGAGTTTTCCAGCTCAAGGCTCTTGGAGACATTTAACATGTATTTCTTTATGTTCTTTACTTGGAAGATGTATTTAGATACTGCTCTATCTGATGTGCAAACTTGAGTTTCTTCTCTGTGGTTTCATGGTACAGCCGTACAGATGAGGTAGTTCTGCAAGACTGCTCAACTGCATGTTTGATTTGGTCCAGGGGCTTTTGTTTTAAACTGGCTGTTTTGTACACTGCTTTTTTGTCTGAAGTACATGGGACTGCTAAGTTATTACCTTCTCTCACAGTTAAATTTCCTTGTCTACCAGTACAGAGGTGATAACTGGAACTACAAATTGAGGTGCCTCCTTTTTTTTTTTCTTTCTTCTAAAAGGAATGAATTGAGGCAAAAAGGAGAGTTGAATACCTCTATGATAGCTTTCCCCATATATTTCTTATTCTGAGGAAAACTGTCCTTTTACTTATTTTTCCAAGATACCCTTACCTTTACTAATCAGTCTTTTGAGTCAAGCAGACCTATTATTCAAATAAGTCTATTGATGGAGTACCCTGTTCACTTGATTAAATGCCCAACTCTGCTTCAATGCATTTTTTCTGCTTGAGCTGCATCTGCCAATATTCTCGCATTTTCTTCCTAATTACCTTCATAGCTGGCCAGAATCCATTCAAAAGAATGTAGCTGGAATAAGCCTGGGTACTAACCCAAATAGTGAGGATATAGAGACTTGGATATAGAGACTTGTATAAGGATCTTAATGCATTTGATCAGATACTACATAAATGATGTCTTTTTTGTTGTTATGCTGGTATATGAGCAGAAGAAAAAGTTTGTATAATTGGTAACAAGATATGTATACGAAGGTTCTGATAAAAAAAAAAGACATATACAAGTGAAGGTACAAAGTGCTTGTTAATTCGGTTGAACTCCAATATATAGTCCCAATGGCAGAAAAACAAGTTGGATTCATTGACTTGAAGCCTTTTTGGTGATGCCAAACTCTTTTCTACAGAGTAGCTTAGATTCTTGGGTACTGTGTTATCAAAATGCTAAAAGCATGCGACATTAGGAGATCTTTCTATATCTAAGGACAGTGTGTCTGTAAGATACTGAGGAGAACAGAGTAATTTTCTATATGCTGTGTATTTAGTTTAACATAATCACATACTTGGAGATAAACAATTACAGTTTTGCTTGCAAAATTATATTTAATATTTTCATAGGCATATGATAGGAGCAACATACCTTTTGGATCATATTCTGACTGGTGAGAAGCACTAGTTGCAATCATATAGAAATATTTTTAAATGCAAAATGACTACAAAGCAAAGATGTGTCTAGTTGGGGCTGAGAAGGAGAGGAGTAGTTCATTGTCTTTCCAAGTCTCAACTGCCAAATGTGAACTTTAGAGTGTACAAAGAAAGTAAAAAGCATTTTCCATGGCTCTCACAAAATTGCAGGCATTAGACCCCACACAACCCAGTTTTTCATCTTGGCTTTTCTGTAGAGGAAAAAGCAGAAACATTCAGATTAATTTAGTGAGAGGATCTTGCACACAAACACAGGTCCAAGTTCCTGCAAATGGAAACTGGTTGCCTGATAATTGGATACAGAATAGTGCTGTATCAAGGTTTAATAATGTATTTAAAATACAAAGTACAGAAATAAAAATTCTTTTCTTTTTTCTGTTCCAGGTTCTCTGGGAGATGCTAACAAGGGAGGTCCCCTTTAAAGGCTTGGAAGGATTACAAGTAGCTTGGCTTGTAGTGGAAAAAAACGAGGTAAGACTACGTTTCTACATTCAGGTACATAGATCAGAAAACAGTATTGGGGTTTTGCAAAAGACTTTTTCATCTTCTTCAAATTGAAAGTAAGTTCACGCGTATGGAAAGATTAGCAGTAGGAGCTAACACAAAGGGTCAAAGTGATGTTATTCCTCATGAATGGACCCTTTACATCTAATTGTTGCAGCTTCACGTCGTGATGCTGTAGATCAAAAATTGTACAAGTACTGTACTAGTTTCTCAGTCTCAATTGTAAAACCTAGGGGTTTGTTCTTAGTGATGAAAGAAGCCATTGCGTCCAAGGTAGGGGAACAGTTTAACTCCATCTCCTGCGTTTAGGACATCTTTTTACTGGCCGGGAGTTGATATATCTGTAAGAGACCTTCAGCTACTTCAACTTAACTCTCCCAGCAGGAGTCACTATAGTACAAGAAACTGCCGCTTAGATGAAAATTTCAAAAATAAAAGAAGAAAAAATAGTTTTAAAAAAAGAGAGAAATTACAGTTTTGCCACCTACGTTCAACACTACATTGAAGATGAGCTCCTCACTGGTATCGGCAAGGCTGTGGCATAGCTGCAAGCCTCCTCACGCAGAGTCTTTCCATTTCAAAAGCACTTCAGTGGTGTAAACACCGTTTGTACAGTGTCCCCAGCCTCGCTTTTCTTCTTATCACAAATTGAGGCTTTCAGTTAGTTGGACATGTGAGCGTATATCTGAACACATAGTCCCTTGATATCAAAGACAGTAACTACATTTAAAAAACATTTAAAGTTGTGACTGTACCACACACAGACAAGCATGGAAATCCTCCACAAAGATGAAACCTCCTCTATCTAGACACAGCGGAAGCTTGGGAAACATTACAATGGCGAGGCAGTGGCTGTACAATACAGATTCCTATTATTCTACATAAACTGTTTCTCAAAATGCTTCAGAGTTAAACAGAGGAATTAGATTTCCTCCTCCCAGTTTAATATTTTTTGTTGGTGGTTTTTTTCCCCTCTCTTTTTTTGTTCTCTTCAAGGACTGGATTAATTTCAGTGAGTGATGCTGTGATATACCGATTAGCTGGAAATGCTACACTAAGAGTGCGAAGATTATGAATGTGGTCTTCTACAGCGTTTATCAGAGCAGGAGGCACAAAGAGACACTTTATCCTAGTTTAGGAAAAGCCTCATACATCATTTTGAAGGAGGAACCATAAAGCCTTCCATCAACAGTATTTGTTTCCTATGCCTACCACGTGCAGTTTTATGTAAGGGGTACAGAGTGGCATTGGGAATGTTGTAAAGAGATGTAGTCATATGCTGCAAGATGTCAGAGGGTACAACACACATTTCTCTACAGTTTTCCAGAGCAAGGAACTGTGTAAAATACAATATGAACAAAATGTGGACATGTTTTACTCATGGCTGAAGAAACCTAAGGGGTGACATTTTCAAGCCAGCTGTTTGTCTGCCAGGTACCACTAGCCTATTGCTACCATCTTCTTTGGAAGGGTGCCACGAAGCTTAGAGGGCATTAGCACTTGCTTACATAGTTTTTATTTTTTCTGGCCATGACTTAGGGAACATGCCCAGCATAAGCCTTGTAAAAGTCAGCTTGTGCTACTTTTCTTTATAGTTTGTGTGTCCCAAAGCAAGTGTGAGGGTCAGGTTCTGCTCTCAGGTCAATCTGTTGACATCAGTGGGGTTGCATGGTTCCAGTTCACAACAGAATTGAATCGCTGTTGAGCCAGTCCTTCATTTTTTGCACTGCAAGTCTCTTGTTAAAATCAGTATGGGACTGAGGCCAAAGTGTAATTGCGTAGGGTGAAAAATCCCCCTTTGCAAAGCCTGAGCCCAACAAATGAAGTGGATTTTAATGATTCTGTATGGGTTTTTTGTGACTCTCTGCATAATTTCACAGTGTTCTTTTTATTCTGGTAGAGTTTCTATATAATTATTATTTTTTTTAATCCAGAAAAGAAAAACGTGAGAGTTCAGATTATGCTAGGCATGATCTCATAAGAAATTACTACTGAGAAACGTCATCTTTATTATAATATGACACTTTTGGAACCTGCTACCTCTATATTACATGACAGCTAACATTCTGCACAAGTGAGACATATAAATGGTGATTGCAACTGATTTTCCACCTCCTGGAACAGTGAGGGTTACAGACAAATACTGTAGCAAGATGAGCCAGTGTATTTTTAGGCTAATGACTCAACCAGAGATCAAGCACCAGTACAATTTGTTTATGCATTGTACAAATTTCTGTGTATTTCTTGCACAGAAAGCTTTGCACCTTAAGGTATTACATTATTTTAATAATTGTACTCCTGCAGTGCCCTGGCTCTGTATCTCATGTTTCCAGTTTTCATGGTGTTCAAATGCTTGTGGAGCAGAATTTAACTCTTACTTTGGCTGCTGTGGCTTGTAAGGCTTTACAGGTCACGTTGCAGTAATACAATGGTACACTTTGACACAACTTGCTCTGCTTTGCTTCTGAAATGGCAATAGTAGGACAGATCAAAAGGTCTTCCTGGCAGGTTGGTCTGAACAGGACTGTAATACCTGGTTCTCACCTGTTACAGGACAGGGAACCCTTTTTCCAGCTTGACCCCTCTTATATTTGGACTCATTTGCACTGAGGAACTGTTTTTATCTACGTATTTTTTTAATTCATTATGAAACATCTGAAGTCAATTAACTGCCTTAGCGAGAGCAGAGGGATCTCCTTATATGTGTAATGTTGTTGGGATGCACATTTAATCAACTGGAGAGGCTTTGGTATCTGTGTGTGTGTATATGAGAAAGGATTTGCTTTTAGGCTTTCCAATCTGGAGGCAGAGTCTTTAAACTAAAAGTCCTCTAAGACTGGCTGAAGGAATCTTTTCATGGTTTAAAACTCTCAGCAAAGCAAACCAAACAAGCTTCAAACTAATTCTCTGAGGTCAGTGGTCCTGGCTATAACCAGCAACTCCTTGTCTTCAGTCATCAGGAAATATTTATATGAGTTCACTGTGCTCTGTGAGTGCTTTCTGAGATCTGCATGTCCTCATTAATCCTTCTGACCACAGGCTCATGAAACATCTCTTGTGTCATGTAGAGCTTCACTTAACTCTTTTTAACTCACTTAATATAATATATATTTCAGCCATTTGTTGTATTGAAAGTATTGTACAGCTGGATCATCTGTGTGGGAGAAAGGAATTAAGGCAGACTGTATGTTATACCTATCTTGACAAGTATCTTAGAATACCACGCAGTAACCTCCACAAACTATTATGTTTTAGTGTTAAAAGCTGTTTGCCTCGTTTTTACTTCCTGGTCTCCGAGCTTTCTTACGGAACCCCATTTGTGCATTTGTTCCATTCCTTCCTTACAGGTCTATTAATTAATTGTACATCTTGCTAGTGTTAGTAATTTTGATTTTTCTTTTTAATATGTCAATCCTCAGTTTTTATATTGTGCTTAAAAGAAATAAGTGTGTTTTACTTCTTTTAATTGCATTGCTCTTATACAAAATCTATTAGTAGCAGCTTAAAGGGAAATGCTTCCAATAACTGTTACATTCTCTTTCCATTAGAGATTAACCATTCCAAGCAGTTGTCCCAGAAGCTTTGCAGAACTGATGCACCAGTGTTGGGATGCTGATTCAAAGGTAATTTAATTCGTGTTTGGTTTCTACACACACACACCCCCCCCCCGGCTTGTTTTGCTAAGTGTATTAGTGTTTCTTTGGGGGACAAGTCTGAGCTAACACCGCTGATGCATGCTAATAGACACATTTCTTCACAAAGATAGCTGGGGCTGTCTTTTTTTTAATGGGTTTACATATTTATACCTAAATGTCTCTCTGTCCCTTTTAATCAAGAGTTATTATGCTACTACTTACCTGACTACTAAAGACAATGACAGTAAATAGGGTGAGATGGCAAGAATGTAGCCATTTTGGAGCAAGTGAAAAATTGTTCTTTTCTATTTTCTTTCAATAGTTAATATTCAGTCTTTCTTGGATGTATGTGAGCATCATGTATGAAATATCTATTTCAAGGTCCAATTTTGATGCCTTCCTTGTATTGAAAACATGTAAAGAATAAGTTAATCCTTAAAATGTGGGTAGGAACAGCAGCAACGCACTTTAAATTAACATTAAACCTTTCCTAATCTTTTCCCTTAGGCCTTTGAATGATGAGCTTTGTAATGATTATACTGTAATAATATAATAATAGAAGTACTGTAACATACTGTTTAACCATGAAAACAGAGTAAAAATACAAGTTAAAGAGCCAAACCATTGTCACTATTAATCTGCCCCTACAAGAATAAACTAAAAGAGAAATTAGAGTATTTAGTCAGTAAAAACTTTTGTAGATTATGGGAGTTACCTTCTTTAAATGGACTCTGCTACCATCCTGTTGTACATAAAACTGGCTGGAAAGAGCCCGTGAGCATACTAACTTTATTACCAAGGATTAGCATCCATTTCCTTTGCCTGTGAAGGTATTTGAGAAGGGAAGGATAGTTAAGAAAGAGAAATCATGCTCTTTTTCTCAAGTCAAGGCACCAGGAAGAACTTTGTTCCTTTAAACTCAGGAGAAAGTTAGCTACTATTTCAGAGAGACCAAGATTAATCCCAAGATTAATCCCAAATAATAGCACTTCAGTGTTCTAAAGGTAGAACTTGTTATCACCAGAGGGTGGCCATAGAAGAACAATATGAGAAAGGAGATTTCCCTTCTTGGTCTCTTTTTCTTTTTAAGCAAGGAGTTTCTTTCCTGCAGAATGGATCTGGAAGGCTGAGATCCATCATCAACATGCCATTTCCACGTGAACACCCATTTAAATGCCATTCCCTTAATATCTCCTTCTTTATTCTCTCCACAGAAGGGAAGGGAGAAAAACGCTTTGAGTCTTTGAGTCTACAAAGTAGGCTGTTTAAGTTCTAGGTCAGTAATTACTGAAGAGCACTTTCCAGTGGCAACTACATATCTTTAATAACTACTCCCAAGCACCAGCATCACTACCAAATGCCACAGAATAAGAATTATTGGAGCTTCTTTTCTCTAATTGCGGCACATACTAGACCAGCTCACTCTGTGCCTTGCTCTAGCCACGTAAATAAGTGCCCAAAAGGCTGTTGCTGTTTTCAAGGAGAGGGAGGGATCTGCATGTTGTAAAAGAGGGATGCCCAGCCATCAGGCTGGCTGCACGAGCAATTCATCTGGGTTTGGGCTGGTTCCTGGGAGCATTGTTCCCAGAGGCGTCTCTGATGTGTGCAGAGTGAATCTCCTGTTAGATGGGTTTTTCTGACAGTCTGCTCTTTGCTGCTTTTTTCATGCAGCTTCTCTTCTGTTAGGCAATTATAAATGCTTTGTTCACATGACTGAAATGGAGTGATCTCTGGTCACAGTTTGGGCACGTGACTGACTTATTCAGTCACGTGTTGGGAAAGGATCGCTACTTACAGCTCTCAAAATGCCTTGATAAAAGGCTGTGTGGCCTGCATGAGCCAAAAGATGGAGCACGCTCCTCTAAAATACTGCTCTGTGTAATGTTCCTTTTTCGCCAGGATTAGCTTTAGAAAATCAGATAGTCGATGCATGAATAAGTTACTGAAGGTCAGGTCGGGGTGAGCTTGAGGATGTCAGCTGCTCAAAAGCAATTGCTAACATGCATACTTTTAGCCCACAGAAAGCATGAGATATCTTTAGATGGCTTACCCCTGAGAAAAGAGGGATGTGCATTTACTGTGGGGCTAAGGAATACACTTGGAGAGCTGCTGCAGAGCAGCTGAAGTGTCAGACACTGCTCACACCATAACTTCCTCATGGGAGTGGACACAGTTATTAACTTTGCTTTGAATTCTTAAGAATTTCTTCATATGTGGAGAAAAATGTCTGTAGTGCATTGCTCCACATGATATTTGTAATGGTAGTCTTTATGCAGTTTAAACTGTGCTAGTTGAAACAAACAGTCCCTAGTGGGTTCAAAGCATTTTACTAAAATGTTAATTACTAATTATTTTAAGTCCGTAATTATTAAAGAACAATCTCTGTGGTAACTAAGTATCTTAAATAACTAATTCCACATGTTAAAATCGCTACCAAACAAGCTGCTTTTGCTTGGGTACTACATAATTGTACAAACGAGGTTCCTTATCGCTGATGCCTTTGTTTACTGGGGATACTTGCTTTTGAAACACAGGTGAGTGGTTCTTTCTCATTTCATCTGTTCCTTCAGTTTATCCCCATTTTAACATCAAAGGTGTTTATAAATTACTGAATATTTTGATGGAAATCAGAAACCTGGGAACAGAGAAGCAGCAAGAAAGGAAAGCCATATGGATTAAATATCCTGGTTTTATGAAGACCTGTTTAGTAAGAAATACTGAGTGGAAGGAAACAGTGAAAACATTAGCCAGAATTATTTCTAGAGGGGCATATATTTTAAAGATTTTTGGATGAGACATCACAGATATAAAGGGAAACAATTTTCAAAGGCGTCTCATGCCTTGATATTTTAAGAATGTCTTATAAGGACTGACTTGAGATGCCTGACTTTCTAGAAGGTGCCAAGTAGTCATCCACTGAAAATAAGACTTTTCTTTAAAAAAGCTTCTCAGCTTGGGCTCCCAGTTTCAACAATCACTTCTTGCCAGTTTTAACCAAGGTATCAGTCTGCACTTAGAGTGCATTTATTAAATCTGAAATTATCCTTGCCTAGGGGGGAAACCAACAAAACCCACATGACAGTGTAGGCTTGTGTCTTCCTGTCAGCTTTGCCTCCAGGGAAAGCTGGTACCTGTAAATCTGGTAGCTACAAAGCTAGCAGGGTAGCTGGTGGCTGTTCACAGAAATTGCACAGCCAGAGATGTACAGGCTTTGTCAGTACTGTGTGACTGTGCATTTGTTCCAGCTCTAGCTGCACAACTCAGCAGCTCCTTTGCCTGTAGTGTAGGACCCAAAGAGTGTGTGTTGCTGCTCCTCCCAAATCAATCAGTCAGTGCTTTCACCTGCCCTTAGTAAAAGCCCTGTTCTCTGTCATTAGCTCCACTCCAGTTACTCCAGGCAGGCCTGATAGTAGTGTTGACTGTGCTCACTTAGTGTCAGCCCTGCCCTATACTTCCCAGTATACCCCTGAGAAAGAAGGAGCAAACAAAACTCATGGAAGTGTTGTGTAGAAGAATCCTAAAATAAGCCATAAAATATTGTAATTAATGCAGCATGGGGATGTTTGCCCTTCATCTCTTCCTGAAAATAGAATTAGTTTAGTATAGGCACATTACGCACCTGCCAGTCTGTTGGACAGTACATAGCAGCAGCAGTACCTTGGTGGGGAGCCACGATCTCCTGTCTGGCAGCTTCCTCGCCATTGGGGAGGCTCTTGAATCCACTCAACAGTTCACACCCACTGGGGTGGTTACAAGAGATGCAGCTGTAGCAACAAGAAGGGTGTGAGGGCTGTTGGAAGGTTCTCCTGCCCCAAAACTGCACCAGAGTTGTCTGTCCTGATTGGTGCCAGGGATGAATTTTGTGCTCTGTACCCCCGGCATGGCACACTCCCTGCACGGGGAGGTTCATGCTCTTCCCGGACATGGTCAGAGGGTCTGCTCAGCCATGGCAGGTCCAGCAGCATCATGCATGTAGGGGGATGACTGCTGCCTCCGCCAGCCCCTCTGTGAACGCAGGGGGACCCTGCTGGGTTTCAACACTGGGACTAGACCAACAAGTGCAAGCAATGTGCTGCTGAATAGGCACCTGCTGCCATGCTGCTCGGCGCGCCCGGGTTGCTGCTCCATGGACGTTGGGCTGGGGGCCAAATTGCGTAAGCACATGGTGGCTGGGACAAGTGCTGCCTGTTGCAATAAAAATCTGCACAGCTCATCCAGCTGCCCATTGCCTGAAATCATGGAGATGGACCAAAAAATGACAGACAAAGAGCCTCCAGTTACAGCCGAATAGTGCAGCATTACAGTATAAGGGAGCTTGTCTTTTTTTTTTGTTATGCATTTGACACTTTTTCATGCTGTTTGACATTTAAAATAAAGAAATTGTCTTTCTTTTATAATGTGGAAATGACTTGGATCTTCCTGGGAGAGACACCTCAGCATTGTTCCTAATTGTTTTTGTGCTCCTAAATTAAAATGCACGTTTTAATTGCAGCATCTGTAATTTTAGCAGAAATGGTATAATTACAGGCGCGATAGAGAGAGAATGTGCATCATCCCCTTATTATGTATCTACATTTTGTTTCAACCTTTTGTCTCAACCTTGTCTGGGGTCTGTCAAACAGACTAACAGAGTCAGTGCTCTTTCAAGAAACACATTTAACTGTGGCTTTTTCAGTTTTCAGTTATTACCCTACTTCATAGCTTCCTTTTGGTGGGACTAAGGGGAAAGTAGAAAATACAGAGAAGTTTTAACTGCTGTCCGTGACTAGTGAGCACAGTGGGCGCTGGATGGAGAGCCCTGAAACAGAAAGTTCAGAAAATGAGCCCAGGACAGAAGAGCACAGACACCTCTGGCATGAGCTCGGCTGTCAGGCAAGACATCCTCGTCTAGCCTCAGTCTTCACTTCTTCGCTGGCTGCTCCGGAGGTAGCTAAGTGAGAGGTTTTCTGTCCTTCTCTGCAAGAGGGGAAATGCAGCCAGAAACCCACTTTTGATGGGCAGCTAAATAGCTTGTTCACACATTTGAAGAGTTTGGATTACTACCTGTAAAAGGCCATGTGTCTAATTACCAGTTGCTAATGGGTCTGGCCTTCTCTTTTTGGCAGTATTTTCCTTCTTAGCTTGAGGAAAACTTTATTCTTTAGAATTAAGAATCTTGATGGTCATTGATGCTATTAATGTTGTTTAATGCTCTTATTGAGTACCAAAAGGTTTTACTGGTCGATATGGGAGAATAAGCTCAGGCTTGAGTCCTACTGACCTTTTCTTCAATGGGAAGAACAAAAAAGCCCCATTTACAAATTTACAGTCCCCTTGTAGGATGCTGTGTTCGGAAAGCAGCATCCCAATTTTTGTTGCTTGCAGTCTTTCAATTGAAAAACTCCTGCAAATAATTTTACACAGCAGTAGTTGTATATGAATGCAAAAGCTGTGTTTTTGTTTTGTTTTGGTTTGGTTTTTTTTCTTTGTCTTCAGAAAAGGCCATCTTTCAAGCAGATCATTTCAATCCTGGAATCTATGTCAAATGACAGCAACCTTCCAGACCAGTGTAACTCATTCCTGCATAACAAGGCGGAGTGGAGGTAAGTTTCCCTCCTCCCAAGGTGGATGTGGTTTTCCTTTGAAATGGTGTGAGTCCATATTCTTCAGAAAGACATCAGACTCCAGTGATGTGTTGGTAGAAAATATCTGGGCTTGAGGTATTTTTAGAACGTAACTT
>NW_008824035.1:9939960-9940972 GCF_000699105.1 Pygoscelis adeliae | reverse complement strand
TTGTGAAACTTGTATTAGGAGCCAATACACTTAGCTGTACCCTATATTTAATATTACACTGGTTGAGGTATCATGTTATTTATGGTTTTGTGATTCACATCTTAAAACCAATTACGTGTTTTCAGTCAACCGTGTGAGGGCAAAACAACTCAGGTATACGTATGTTTGATGCAATTTTCATAGAAAGTATATAGGCATATGTTTATATTAAAAAAAAAAAAGGATAGAGGGCATAAAAGAATAAATTTTCAAATCATGCCTCCATTTGTCTTCACTTGTATGTGTTCTGCCATTTTTTGTGCATTCTGTCCTTCGTACCGACTTTGTGTCCACGCCTTCAGCATATGCCCAGGCCAGCCCTATTTTTGCATAGTGCACCAGCATTACTTGAACATATGATTTTACTTATTGCTGATTGTAATTTTTATTCATAAATGATTATAAATGGAGATGAGATCTGAGAAGATTTTATTACGCGACAGTTTTACAGTGAAAGTTTCAGCCTATTTTCTGTATGTGCCAAAACTTAAAAAACCACCCGTCCCCGAAGCTTATTTGTCAGTTAGAAAGCTCGCTGCTTCACAGTACATCCTTCTGTTTGGAAAATAAAATTGAAAACAGATCTGCATAGGCAGAAGATTTTTGCCAGACGATCGTGCCTCGGTCTATATTAAGAAGCGTTGGCCCTGCTCCAGGTAAGCTGGGAGCAGAAATATTGGAAGATTCCCTGCCTGCAGTCAGCGCAGGAATTGAAGAAACCTGGAGCAGGGGTGGGGAAGAGCGCGTGGAAATGAGGCTTGTATCAAAACCAGCATCCCAAATTTCCTCCGCGGACTTCCAAGGAGAATCAAGACGTACAGTTTTAATCGGGCGAGTGGAAAAAGTGAGCTGGCCATGGGACGCTCCCCCGCTCACATGGCGGGAGTATAAATAGCCCGTTCCGGGGCCGGGACCGCTCCTGCCCTGACTCAGCAGCGCGCCGGCGGCAGCCCCGCGGCCTCGGGGACCGGCG
>NW_008824035.1:9890581-9939850 GCF_000699105.1 Pygoscelis adeliae | reverse complement strand
CGCTCCGCTGCGGACGGCGCTGCGAGGTCCGTTCCCCCCCTCGGCCCGGGGCGGCCCGTGACAGTGTGTTCTGCGTTCCCTCCTGCCAATACCCGGCTCTCAAACATTTGTCAATGATTTCATCCGTGGTGTTGCTTTTACAATGTATCAGTATGCCCTCTCGCCCCCCAGATCTGTATTCTAAGGCGTGAGACAAATGTCGGGTATTTAAAGTATAACAACGTATTTCTTGGCCACCATTATTTATGCAGGCTCTGGACATCGTATTGTGGTTTTGGTAGCAGACAGAATGCAAGGAGTGTTGGAAGAAAAATATCCCCCAACGGGGGGTTTCTTGTACACCCCTGTATAGTAAAAATACTTCTTTAAAAGATGAGCAAGTACTCAAATTCCTTTAGGAAAAACAAATGACTACTTAAATCTTGCCAATATAGCAGAATAAAAGCTGTGCTAGTTGACATTTGGTAACATTAAACTTCTATTCTTTTACTAAATTGATTCATTTCTTGCAAGTTTTATTTTGATGCACCTAAATTGCTCAGATGAGGAATGGCTAACAAGGTGTTAATGAAAAGCCATGTAGAAACAAAAAATTCTTTGGCACTATCAAGTCATGGAAAAACTTCTTACCGTGGAGACTTGTGTTAAAGTTGGCATTTTTTGTGGAAGAATAAATAACTTGGAGACAAGGAAATACGAGAGAGAAAACACATACTAATGACGGGGCATGATTTGCCTGAAAGCAAAGATGATTTCTGAATTAAGCTGAAATGAAAACACGAAGTGCAGAAAGAGCGCAAGTCGTGTGGGGACTTGCTCAGAAGCTGGTAAGAAGGGCTCTCTCTTACCTGAATTCTGGTAACGGCTGCCTTCCCTGATGCAAAAGGCATGTCTGTATGGAGGCGCTCATGAAGGTTAAGCCAAATTAACAGAAAGTATTAAAAAAAATGCAAGTTAAAGTAGATGAAAGACTTGTGTGCATAAAGTGATCGCAAGGGATAAATTAAAACAGACTAAGACCATTTCTGAGAACAGTTTAATGTGTTTTAACTTCTGCGTAGAAAAATCTTTGCTTTTACTCATTGGTTTATTTTTTTTTTTAATATTTTTTATCCCATAGTGTTTTGCAAAGAGAGACTTGAACCTGCAATAGGGAAACAATTGTGTTACCAAGAAGCAGGGAATTTTAATGAAGCCTGGCTATCAGAGCCCTGGAGAAGGGTGGGCTTGGGAAAAGCGAAGGTTACGCTTGTTCCTTTGAGGGACCTCCAGATTAGTGATCCAGATGCTGCACTTTCACAGGGATACTGCACTTATCAAAGCAAATCAAAGCTCAGACAAGCTGGATTACATTTTTTCCCCACTCTTAAAAAAAAGGCAAGGTGAGGTTCTTTTTGTATAGAGACGTGCAAAAAATGCGTCTGTAAGAGCGAGTAACCAGAGTTTTCAACGTCTCTGACTGGCTGGTGTGAAAACTGAGAGTGGGCTGAGTCTACACATGACTGACATCACAGAGGTGATAAGGTAAATGACACTTTGACCTATCTTTAATGTGGTCTTATTTGCAACGTTTACTGGTCTTGATGTTCATATTAATAATACATTTTAATCTTCCTGTTCTATCATTTCCTTAAAATAATTCAGTGTCTTATTTCCTAATTGTTCTACCCTTCACATTTTTATTATTTAATTGAATAGGGGCACTGTCTTACGGCTAAGTTGAACAGATCTGCCTTATGTTTAAGTTCATATTCTGTGATCTTTTTGGAGCTCTTTCTCAAGTCCTTTTATTACAGTAGGAAAAAATTACTATTGAAGTAATGATGTTCCAATTCAGTGAGAGATCACATTTGTCTGCATTTAGTCACATATACTGTGTTTCTCCTTCCATCCTCTCCCCATGAGCGGCTGTTCTAATGATGAAAATAGTCTATTAGTGATACTTATATTAGTGTATCAGTAGCAATTCAAGACATATAAACAAATGCCAGTCATTGTTTTTAATCTGTGACTGTTTATCATTATAGTTTCTAATACTACAGTATACGTTCTTCAGTGTCACAGAATGAGATTATTCTAGAAAAGCCAGTAAGCTCAGACTGCAGAACTACAGAAGCAAACAAATCCACATGCCTTACCATGTATAATGTTTCAAGCTGCTTCATTTGTGAAGTAAGACTCATTAACCGGGCAATGTACGGTAGCTTTCTCTTTAATTACACAGTTTTATTATACAGTGGAATTATTTCTCAGAATGCAACTGTTTTCACAGACTGACCTTTTATTATAAGAGAAGTTTCTGTCTAATGAAGAGAGGTAATCACAGCACAAAATAGACTTTTGACATATAGAAAGCTATTGTTACCAGGACTTTGCTAGTGCAGAATGTTACTTAAAAAGAGAACTTAATTTACATATTTTAAAAATTATAGAGTTGTGTACAAGTAGCAGTGATGTTGAGAGACGAACCAAGAAAAGCAGTGCTTGCAACTGTCCTCACATTGCTCTGTAGATCCCACAGTAGATTGTGTAGTATATGTTGCACCTGACAGAAGGGGTTTGTGATAGGGAAATGGATGTTTGTAGAGGAGTCACTTTCTGACCTTCTATCCAGTGCTTTTTAGTTTTGTTCCTTTATTGCCTCTTCATTAGGATGTGTGACCACTTTCCACCCAGCACAGAGATCAGCCTTGACCTTTGCATGCCTAAATAAGAGAGAGAATTTTGCTTGAAATCTGAAGCATAATAATTGTGAGGGGCATTTGTTCTGACCGCCACATCGAACAGCTCACTCAGCAGGATTTAAGTGTGATAAATGCCCTTGCCCCCAGGTGGCTGATTTTTGCGGTAGAATTAAGCGTGGTGGTAGAGGTTGCAGTACAGTTTGCTAGTTATTCCATCTCTGAATCCTTTCACTGTACTTTGCAAGCATTACTCTCTGACAGAGATGTCTTATTAAAATAAGAAATCTATAAGATTTGGAATATTTAAATTATTTCTTTTACTTAAATAGGCTATTTGGGTATGCGTTTTCCCACTTTGAGAACCTGGGTTCTTTTAGGTTGATACTGGAGAAGAGCTTAATTGTTCCATGCCAGGACAGGAGATTTACAGGAAGAAATAATTCTCTTTTTTCTCTCCCCGCCCCAACAGAAATGACAACTAACAATCCTTTTATCTTCTTTTTGAAAACATCAGAAGGAGCAGGTTTTGTTTGCAGTGTGTTTACGAAGAGAAAATGTTGTGAAAGTTCGAGCAGAAGATTTGGCGTTGCGGAGTCCCAATAGCTACATTCAGAGCTCTCGTTAGGATCTCTGTCTCTTTAGGAGCTCGCGCTCTCTAGAAGAACGAAATCTGTGATTGACTATTCCCACAATGTGAATAGGAAACAGTTGAAGTAATAGTCAAGACACAGGTGGCAGGCAGTGCACAGTCTCCCAAACAGTCACAGAAATGGTTTGTTAAATGCAAATACCACCTCTCATACAAATTGGAGGTTTTTCTTTGGTTATCCCACAAGCAAAAAATGTGGCTGAATTTAGTGACAGAGTTATTTTTCTGTACCTTCTAGTATACGCCCATGCATTTGTCATGCAAAATTTGTTAAACTCTTTTCCAAGAGCAGTTCAGTTCATGTGTTTAACAGATACTGTCCATCAGAAAGCATGTCAAAGGAAACCACTTTGTTAAGGGATGAGGTACACGCAATGCAACCCAATAAAGACGGTACCTGAAGCTTCTTAGAGTACTGCCTTCACTTCCTGCCTTTCTTATTTTTCACACCTTTGCATGTATGGTGAGAAGCAGAGAAAAGTAAACCAAATCCCTTTATTAACTGTTCCTAACTTGAGAAGCTTGTATTTGTGACCATTTGCAGGGCTGGGTCATATATCATGGTTTATATTCTTGCTCTTATATCTTAACCTAACAAAACAGGAAGGTAAGTGGGAAAAACCACCTCAGTGCTGCTTCTGCATATTTTGAATATAAGTCCAAATAATATTTATAGCCAGGTTATAAACCCAGGCAGATGGGCTTCTTAGACTGCCCGTATTGTGTTGCTAATGATTGTCCCATTACCAGTTCTTAATGCAGTTTCTTTATGGATAAGATCATGTTTCGTGATGTTGAGGGAAAAGATGACGGTTTAGTTTTTAAAATGTTGTTGTTATATGGCACTTTACTCTTTTAAATGTTATTTTTCTTCAACTGAAGGTATTACGGTTATTCTCAAGTATAAACATTGCCAGTTGTTCTTAAAGCTCTGAAAAGCTTTGCATTTGGTAATTGAACTGCTTGACTTAGTATTGTACTTTTCAGCCTTTCACATTTAATTAACATTCAAGTGGGAATTATGAACAATTTATATCTGTCAGGAAAAGACAAGACGTAACAAATTGTCTCCATGCAGATGTGAAATTGAGGCAACCTTAGAGAGACTAAAGAAACTGGAGCGTGATCTGAGCTTTAAAGAGCAGGAACTAAAGGAACGGGAGCGACGTTTGAGGATGTGGGAGCAGAAGTTAACCGAACAGTCCAATACTCCTGTAAGTAGACAATAATTCAACCTTTCATCTTCAGAAAGTATTTGGAGCTTTGTCTATGTAAATCTAAAGACACACCATAGTGCCCCTGTTTCCTTTAGTTGTTCCTTTGGGCCAGTTAAAGTCTATTTTATTACATCACTGCAAATAACTATACTATTTTAAAAAATTTCATCTAATACATTAGATATCAGATATTGCTGATAGTTCATATTGTGCCATGGGCACTTAAGTAGTTTCACATTGATTTAATTACAGTTCTCAGCTTTGAAAGTTGATTGCAGACAATAAACTCATTTTTCAACTAGAAAGTTGTTGACTTTAATGGATGCAGTATTTGGTCTTAAATGTGAGAATCATTTGCTTCTTGCAGAAGAAGGCTTGAGAATCTTATGTAGATTTTTTTTTTTTTATATTATTCCGTTCTTTTTCTTTGAGAAGAAGCAAATTTCCATTCTGTGAAAAAAGGGGTCAAAATTTGAAGTGTTAATTTAGGGCTTTGTTCATAATTATAGTTAACATACTTGTACTGGCCAGTTATTAGCTGTTAAGATTGCCATGTTTCTATTAATAAATTGAACAAAAAAACTTCCTTGGATTATCTTGAATTTCTTAACGAAATATGATGCTCTTGACTACTGATTGGCAGAGGGAGGACCACAGGGTTAGTGCATGGCTAGACATATTAGAAGACACTTGTTGTTAAGAAAAATACCGTGTTACCTACTTGTTTTTAAAGCACTAGCCAAAACAAATACCAAATTGAGATTGCAGTAGCATATTTTTCCTATGCACAATTTTATGCTACTTATAACCTTGATTCCAGCCAGACCCATTTACGTACAAACTTGTTTTTAAGGCATAGCTTATTGCTATTGTTTGAATGAAGTTGCATTCGTGTTCCAGATGTGAACATGCAGTAATGAAATCATGAAGAATGAATGTTTTCCTATGTGCAGATACTGTATGTTCTCAGTAGATATCTGTATGCCTGCTTTAACACTTGCAAACTTCCAGTAACTGAGCTGTGGGCCATCATCTATCCTGAGCACAGCATGAGACACAGCCTTAATGAGCAAATCTTTTCACGAGCAAGGCCCTAGGGCTTTTTTATGCTGTACTTGCTTATGACTTCTACTTTTCACTTAGAGCTGGCATTGCTGAAAGAATAAAGCATTGTGCTAAGGCCTATTGTGCTAAGCATGAACCATCTTTCTGCATAACGTTAACCCAACTCTCCTATTGCATTTAAATGCAATTTCTTCTAATAGGGAAATACAGGTTTGTTTTTTCCATAGATCTTTAGTGAACTGTTACACAAAATGGCTTTAAAAGAAGCCCTTTTGTTGGAAAAAAATTGACCTACTGGCAAAAATTGGCCTGTTCAAGCAGGATTTTTTTTTCATAGCAAATTAAGTTCTACAAGACACTGGTTACACATACAGCTGTATTTTAAATTCATAGCTGTAAATCATTTGCAAAATATCCCTGGGCATTGTGTTTGCAAGCTGTAATCCTTGGAGTCAAGTGTCTCCCTCCCTCACTTGGTTCAGGGTATGTCTGCTCAGCAGTATCAAACTGGAAGATTGCAACAGGGAGGTGCACTGCTTGATTTTAAGCTACCTTGGCTGTAAAAACAGTAGTAAAGATACGGCAACCAGAGCTAATAACACAGCTTAGGGTGCCCACTAGGCTTATACCTGGTTCTTAACCAACACTAGGCCTTGTTGTGTCTTAGCTGGTACTGTCATCCCTGCTCTGCAGTCACTTCTTTGTTTTGCTCTGCAGCAAAGACCAGAGGCCAGCAGATACTATTAAAGCGGTGTGCAGGAGGAGAAACTCAGACAAAGTGAAAGGAGAACAGGGAAGTTGTCTCTGCCACTTGATTCTCCAGTGTTTTAGGGTTGGTAGAAGCTTCATCGTGCATGGTAGGTAGCTATGAGTAGCAGGCTGCTCCTATTCCAAAGAATAAAGTATAGCTTTACACACATCAGCATGAGAGAAGGATGAGGCCAATCTTCAGAAACACTTCTGTAAAAGTAGTGTTTCTCTCTGCTCTTGTTTTGACCCTGTTTCTACTGTGTCTTATACAACAGACACCTTTGAGTCTGATCTCTGCAAATTCCCTTTGTGCAGATCTCCAAGAGCCTCTTGCACAAGGGAATCTGGAGCCTTTTGGAGGAGTAAAATATCTCCACAGCTGTAGTGAAATGGGAGACTTCTTTTGAAAGAGGACCTGACTTTAAGAAGGCAATGTATGTAGCTAAGCTGAAGCTCATATTTAGAGGAAGATAGTGAGCAAGACATGAAATCCAGATATTCACTTGTGGTGCCGTGCACCTGCAGGTGGTCATTTAAGAAGAACAGTGGCTTGTACAGAGATTGGGGATCCCAGCCATCTATAAAAGTCTCTTCACGATAGTTATCATATGCAATGTGACACCAAACACAGGTCCTGTCACAAAGAGCTCCTAAGTTCTCCAGGTAACAAGATGGCAAAATATGGAGGAAGTAGGGCGATTATAACTCGCAAAATGAGCCACAGTTACGGCCCATTCTCAGCTTACCCGCTGCCAGACATTGCACAAACACTGACCCAGAAACGTGTTTTAGAGGAAAGCTGTTTTGCAGCTTTGTTGATTTTTATAAGGAATTCTTCCCATATGTCAGGGGATGCTTTTCCATGGATCTAAAGCGACTAAAACTCCAATAGCTGATGGGAGAACTACCTGGCACTGAATCGCGTGTGCTGGGCATCTCGTTTCTGTGGCTAGATCTTGTTTTTAAAATACTCCTTCTCTTTATCAGTAGGAGCTTTTGGTGTCCTTGATCCGAGTAGCACTCTGGTGATGGTGCAACTGTTTATTCCTGTACAGCCAGGTGTACAGAAGCTTAGCTGCAGGTTCTTTCGTCACTTAGCCATAGGATGCATGAAGAGTATTTAGGGCATCCCATCTCCCCAACTTCTTAATTTTATTTTCGTTTCTTAAACCATGATCACTAACTTTTGTTAACCACAACGCAAATAGAAAGCCTATGTAAGTAGGGAAAACTCAAGAGGAGCAAAAGACAGATACTGTCCTTTTTAATGATAAACAGTTTGTCAATGTAAGTGGTTTTGCCAAGAAATGGGCACTCTTTGAGCAGCCTGGCCATGAAGTCTCCTGTGTTACAGACCAGGGCATCACCACAATCACCCCTGTAACCCGTTGTGACCAACTGCCGTTGACTCTTCAGTCAGTTTTCTGATTAGGTTAAAAAAGATGTGGAAAAGCATGAATTTTGGGCAGGTAGTTTTGCAAACAGCTTTGGAAAGAAAGGCCAGTTCAGGTGTTCACACACGGCTCCTTTGCTGTTGCTTTAGTAGGTAGTTTAATTCGGGATGAAACTCCTGAGTTTTTACTCCCTGTGGAGAAAAGGCAAGCATGTCACAGAGGTTCCTAGCCCGGCCACTCTGAAGAGGCATTAATCATTACATAGCTGGAGAGGGCACATTTCATTTGTTATTACAAACAGACTGGGTCAGGAAAACGCCATTATTTGTAGGTGAAGATTAAATCAGTAGAGGTTTAATATGATGTACAACCAAACGGCAGATATCTATTGATATCACTTAAAAAAAAGAAAAAAAAAGAAAAAAAAGAAAAGGCAACCAAGGTGAAGAAGCTGACCAGCTGACCGAACAGCCCCTCTTCCCCTGCCTGCTCCTCCCTGGGAGCCTGCCTCTCCCTGGGACAGCTTCCAGAAGCAAGGTGCTGGTGCGGGCTGGAGGCTGGTTCCCGTCTCCTTTGCATTGGTGAGAGGCTCGTTTCTGATTGTGGCCGTTGCAGGGTGACCCCTTCCTCTCCTTCTGAGCATACGCTCAAAACCAGTCTTTGCACAAATAATACTGCTGCTGTTTTTTCTGATATTTAGAGGGCTGCTACTTCTGCACCAAACTTTGGGAGCTTGTTTGGGTTCTCTGATCTTAACCTGATTTATTCTTCAATCCTGAAAGGTTCGATTAAGCAACTCACTCAGACTTCTGTTGTACCCACATTGCCTTGGGAGCCAGCCCACCTGGCTGGGAAACGTCACATTGTGTTTTACGCTGTACAAAATGAAGGACTGAAGAGTTTGAACCTTCTTTTGTCATGAAAGCTCTGCTACCTGTGGTTCTTGCCATGCGACTCAGTGATTTTGCACTTTCATTTAGGAACAATGACCCCAGAATGAAGCTGTCTGATTTAATGAATTCTTACTTGATCTCCGTGTTTAGATTCGCTAATCATTGTGCTTTCTGTTGATTGCCAACTAATCTGGTGGTGTCTTTTTCCTCGATTTTTAAATTGGTTCTAACTTTCACTTTTGCTCTGTCCTTTCCTCCTTTAAATAGTTTTTCTTACCTCTTGCTGCAAGAATGTCTGAGGAGTCTTACTTTGAATCTAAAACAGAGGAGTCAAACAGTGCAGAGATGTCATGTCAGATCGCAGCAACAAGTAACGGGGAGGTAGCTGGCATGAACCAAAGTCTGAAGGCCTTGATGATGACGGGCTTTGGGGATATCTTCTCTCTGAACCAAGCAGGATCTGTCCTGCATTCTGGAATGCAGATAAACATGCAAGCCAAAAAGAATTCTTCTAAAACCACCTCTATGAGAAAAGGAAAGAAAATCAACATGGCTTTGGGTTTCAGTGAATTCGACTGGTCAGATGACGATGATGATGATGATTATTTTGATGACACAGATGATAGCAGCGAATGAAATCAGTTATAGAATTAACCCTGAAATCGGTTTTAGCAAAGCAAAACAATAAAGTTTTAGAACAAGAATCCTGTCAGTTTGGTCTGTTCAAATCCTGTAAAAGAAAAAAAAAAAACCAAAAAAAGTGAGACATTTTCCAGGCTGAGCATGTTTGTGTGTAGAAAGACATGTTGTTTTTGTTTAGATTGCGCTGACTTATTTCTGCTTTGATGAAATTTGGAACTAAACTTTCCAAACTAATTGAGATTATTATTATTTTAAGAACCGTGATTATATCTATAATTCTTGATGCCTGATTACAGAAACTATGGCTTCATAAACTTAAGATCTGAAAACATTGGGGGAAACTTCAATGCCTTTAATGCCATTAATGTACTTCAAATTTTTCTTTTGTGTTTTTTGTCATTTCCCTTACCCCTTTAATTGTCAGTCATATGAATATACTTGTACTTCCAGATTTGCTATTCTCTACAATCCATTCTTTCTTACTGTTGCAGTGGAGGGGTTTGCTGTGTTTCTAATTTAAAGCCTTTTTCAAGGCGGCATTGTGGGAAGTCACAAATACGTTTCTAGGAAGAGAGAAGCTTGGTTGAGGGGAAGAGAGGGGTTAGTTGAATACACAGTTTAAAAACTGAATAGCAGCAGAATCCAGATAATCCCTATTAGTAGATGATTTGTATAAATGTTCTTTTTTCCCCTCACGTGTATGTGCATGTGTATATAATTCACTCTAGCAAAGCGAACTGCAATCAGACCTCTGCATCTATTATCAGATATTGTGATCTAGAAGCTAATTTTCAGTTATGTTGATGTAAATCCAGGAAGCCTCATTAACTTTGATGGACTTATTCTTGTACCTCAGAGTAAAAATCGGTGTTAGTAAATTTTGATTCTGTTGCATCTCCTAAACTGTGTGTGCTACCCCTATGAAAGGACAAAGAGCAGCCACAATGACATTTCAGCTTGGGCCCTACTACTGTGGCTTATGTGAAATTCTCTGTGATGGTGGTAACGTGAGGAATGTTTACTAGTCTCTGCATACCTGTTTTTTGCAGCTAAATCACTTTTAAAGTATTGCCACTGCTGTTACGACTTACCGTAAAACTCAGTGTGTAACAATCTGCTGCAATAATTGCCTGCCAGGCACTTATGTTGAGAGCAGCAAGTACGTTTCTCCTGATGACCCCTTTAGTGGTGATGCAGAAGGAGGGAGGGAAACCAGTGCAAACACAAATGCAGGTTAGAAAGGAAGATGTAAAATATTTGCCCAAGGAAGAAGGGCAGCATTTCAAAAGAAAAATGTTACTGTCTAGTTCAGCTGTAGTGGGGAATAAGCCATCAAAATTCCATTCGCAATTACTGGAGGGGTTTCTTTTTATAAAAACTTCTGGTTTTGAGTGGCTTCTTTAATTATAGGCTTGCCTGTTACACAGCTCTAACCTACATATTATAGTGTTTTTGTAGATAGCTTAGAGAAAAATGGATACATTAGATAACAGCAGGCCTGAAATCATTACATGTTCACTCAACAAAAGAGAAAGTTCTTTGAAGGAGTTTTTCTAGAGTGACGAGTGGGCACCTCTTTGGGTTGTGAGAGAGAATTGTTTTATCCTTAAGCATCAGCTCTGGTCTGGTAACCTGCAAGGCAGCAAGTGCTGCGCTTTGAGCTAGCCTACTCCAGTAAGTTTGCACAGGACTTGACCCTCCAAGATGCTTAATTTCTGTAGGATGTCATTCCACATTCCACCTTCTTCCTAACAGTTGCAAATCCATTGGCTTGAAGTTAACCCTCTTGTATCAGAAGCTTTTCTCATGGTAGAATTGTAATTTAAATGATGTGGTAAGTTTATGGACTATCCCAAGGAGAAACTTGTTCCTTCGGCACAGGTAGGGATGGCTTCTTAGGTCCATCAAAGCTACCTGATTTTAGGGAGAAAAAGGGACATTGAAGGGCAAATGATTAAATGGAAATAAGAGCAAATAGTCTGTTTCCAGTGCAGATTTGTACTATTTTTGTAAGTCTACGTCTGTTAACACCCACAGCAATGATACTATTTTTGTAACTGCCACTTTGCACCCAGGAAAATTTGATGGATTTGTGTGATCTAATATGTGCACTTTAGATCTTAAGATGTGTGTCATTGTGCATGAATTACTCTACCACATAAGCAGTGTAGGGTTACACAGCTTTAACTGAAAATGAAATTTGGTTCAGTACATTCAGTATTCAAAAAACAAAAAAAAATCTGTCCCTAGCATTGATGTTTTGCACTTTTCAGCATCTGACAATCTCAGAGCACTTCATGCACATTTATATTGGCATGGGTTTTAACTGAATTTGTAAATCCATTCCTTTAGCTTTACAGAAGTAAAAGTAGTCCTTAAGTAGTGTGACACAGGGTTTCATAGTTGCAAAATCACAAGATTTAAGTCTGTCTTCAAGGTTTTGTGCTTACCCAGGTGTGTAACTTATTTCAGCAAAATATCATCAGAATTTGGTAGCATGCTCATAGGAAGTTCTGCTATCTACATAGTTCCAGTATTTTTTAATGAAACAAAGATGGATTTTTTCCTCCCTTCCCCTTTCTTTCCCCATACATTATTTGTCAAAGCAAATTCAGCTATATTAAGGAAAAATTTAAACTCTTGTAAAACTTACCTGTGTGTTCACAATAGCAAAGGTGGTCTCTGAATTGTAGAGAAGGTGATAACATACGACAAACTCTTCTAATGCAGTTCCCTTGAGATAGTGTTATACTTAGGATATTGGCTATGCTTATTAGAAAAATAACGGTATTGATTGCATTTTTACTTTCCTGTGATGACTTTCATACCAGATGTCTCCAGTTTACAAGCCAAAAATCATATGTGAGAAGCAAGCTATGTTGCTTCTGCCTCTGATATGCTTCCTACGAGATAAAGGTTTTGAAAGTCGCTCTGGTGGGCAGGTATGTTGGTTGGAGGAGGTCAGAGTATTTCATCTTCCACACCTGATTTTGCTCTGCAGTGCAACCCAGTCTGTCTTCTACCTGTATCATCACCAGGGCATAATCATCTCCACAACAGTCCACAGCCACGTAGTGTGTCAGCTTAGGAAAGCATTAACCAAACCCAGAAGGTGTTTCTCTGGCTGCTCTGGGCTGTGAGCAAAGCCACCAAAAGCTTTCCCATGCCTCGTACACCTCTCAGCTCACTAGTCCCCACCAGGCCTTTTGGGATCCCAGCTTTCTCTACCTTCCATAAAACCCTGGAGGTACGTGCAGTAAAATGATTATGCTGCATTTGACAAAGGGGAAAGGTAAGAACCAGGCCTGAACTTCTCGGTTTTACCAGGCTGTTGTATTACCAGCATTGACTTAGATGGGTAAATGGCACGAGAGAAGAATGGTGAGGGTCAGCTTTTGGCTTGCTTAAAGATACAGGGTGAGCTGGGACCAAGACAGGATGTCCAACTCCCAACTCCCTTTCTTTTCCTTCAGCAGTGGGGAAAAAATGGAAGGGGGAATTAATGGAGGAAAACTTCCGATCGAGTCATTTTTGTGACGATCACACCACTAATTCCTTGGACTAGCAAGTGTCCTAAGGTACGGTATGTAGGTGTGCTGCATCCCCAGCTGGTTGTGTGCTGCTTGACCTGGAGCTTGTCCCCTCTAGATGGGAAGGGCTTTCAGGAGGTGAGGTCTCACACAGCTCCTTGTCACACAGTCATGTTCTTGACTTGTCATTTGTTTATCGTTCCAGCGGTTTTGTTAGATGTTGATTCCCTTTCCTTCTGGGTTTTAAAGTGGTTATTCTGCGTTAAATATTTGATGCAATGATGATTTATATTGCCATCAGCAGTAGCAGTAAATCCGTAGTGTGCATATAGCTGTTAAGTATTCAGCAGCGTTACTGTGTGTCTTTAGTACTGTAGTTCCTTTTTCTGTAATCAGGCAGCTTTTACAGGTTTTTAATAAGACCTCTAACTTGACAGAGGTTTTAACTACAGTCCTAGGTAGAACGTTCAGGTAGAAAAATAAGTTCATTTAGTAATTTTCACAGCCCTTAAAATGCACTAATAGGAATCTGGAGGAGAGACCTTTCCCTTTTCCCCCAGACTTCAACTTAGTGTACACTGTAAACTCTGCACAGAGATTTCTGATGTGTGAAGATTTAATTTTAAAACTGTAGAACCAACAACCTTCTTTAAAAATTTTATATTGTGTGCTAAATATTCATATGCCTTTTAAAGTCAGATATAGTCCACTGCATTTCTTGCTTTTGCACTACTAAAGAAATTTTGTACTGAATACTAGGAGTAAATGCTAATTACACTTCAAGTGTGAACCGATTGAATTTGAATAGAAAATATTTTCACAGTGTTAGAAAACTTCTTTTTCCCTTTTGAAAGAACAAAGCTGAGCTCAACGCCTGTGCAAAAACTCTTGTGCTGTAAACTGAATATATCATTTATGTGGAACATGCGATGTTACACTTCTGTGTGGTAAAACCTTGCAGTGTCAGTTATTCTCTTTATTGCACTTGACATATGATGTCTTGTTTTATTCACACTGTGGATTTGACTTTTCCAGTGTAAAACCAAAGCAAACAAACAAAAAGAAATCATGCAATGTATTCAATTTCCTCAATTGGTGTCATAAACTTTCTTTTGATGTGAACTTTTTCCTCTGCTTCTCTTTGTTCCAAACTTCTATTTTGCAATAAACATTTTGACAGTAAATTTTATGCATCTGTGTCCCTGTGTAAAATGCTGGTGTTTCAAGAGGTTCCTTATTGTCTGCTGGTTTAAGTCACTTTTTGTATTACTCGCTGTGTGACATTTCTCCTTTATTCTCCCACCTTTAAAAAAAAAAAATTAATACAGAACATACTCTGCCACTGGCTATATTTAAACATGGGAAAAGCTGGAAAAAATCCATTGTGCAACTAAAAATGCAATATTGGACTTCTGCAGTAAATGATTCAGTTGTACAAATTATTGTACCAGGCTCCTCCTGCAGCACTAGCTGGTTTGACAATAAGTACCTACAAAAACCACGACCCACTGCCTTCCTAGGGATGTTTACAGTTGCCACTTGCCCTTCCTTGTGTGCAGTGTGCCCCCAGCGCTACTTTTGCCCCACAGCGTCCTGCCCAGGCTGCGGGTAGCTGTTAGCATAGGGAATGCCTGACTAACAGCAGGTAGGTTGAGAAGATTGGCTGGAAGTATGGTGTAGTAGAGAGAAAAAGTCAGGAAGGTCTCTCTTTCTCTGGCAGACATATCTTCCCTTCTGCCACTTCACCCTGATGCCTTTGGCTCTGTCCCCTTTGGGGAAGCAGTGGGCAAAGGGATGGGTTTGAGGGTCCACTAGGTCCTCCTCACAAAAGTGGCTTCAGCTGGTCTCATGGATGGTTTGTGCCCAGCAAGGTTTGGCTGAGACATTGGTGGAGGAGGAAGAGGATCTGAAGAGTCCTTGAAGTGGGGTGGGCAGCAAAAAGTCGTAGATACGGAGGCAGAAGTCAAGGGGTGTCAGGCAGTCACAAGTCTTTCAATGGGAGTTTCCTGTGGATGCTGCAAAGGGTGTTTCACAGTGATGGCTGGAAGTTGAGGGCGGGCTTACACTAGATCCTGGTCTTGTGCCTGGAGAGCCAGGGAAGTGCTCAGGCGTGTAATGGGCAACTGTGCCCTGGGGCTCAGTGTTCAGCTGTAGGCAGGCAGGGGTGAGTGCCTGCTTGGCCTGTGGGTGGGGAGCTCTGGAGAGCTCATGGGTGGCAGGGCTCTCTGGAGGAGGTAACAAAGCCTTGGGTGGGTAACCGAGCCAAGTCTCATAAGTCAATGTGATGTACATCAAATAAGTTTGCAACTACATCATGGTATTGAGCCTTTGGGAGACACTGACAATCCAAATACATACATACCAATTAATGTTAACCCTTTAGCTGGATAAAAGTGCCAAGAAGGCGAAGCTTGGGATACCATATGCTTGAATAAGTAAAATGGCAATCAGTATTACAGTGACATCTTCTCCTGTATCAGTTTTCGTATCATCCCAGAATTTCACTTAACGCAGCCATTCTTCTGTGCATCTTCCGTTGTTTCCTTGTGCTTCAAGAGCTAACACCATCTTGCATACAACAAAGTGTGCCCCACGTGGGCTGCAGCACTGGAGGAGGCTGGGAATTGCTGCACTCCCCCAGCCTCAGGGGAGCAGTTATGAAGCGTTGGCAGAAACCAGAAGAGACTTGTCTGTACAGGAAGACTAGCCACAGTGGCCCGACTCCAAATTCTGCTTTCACTGCTGTCCAGTGACAATTTTCCTTCCTTTTGCAGAAAATACCCATCATCTGGGAGAGAGTCGTAATCACAGCGTTATTTTCATTGCAGAAATCAGGTGCTACCAGCGCCATAGCAAAAGCCTTCCCATAGTGTCAGAGCCGAGAGGAGAGGCAGCTAGAGAGTCCCTTGCCATCGGATGGTTTACTTTTGCTTCCTAAATTGTTTCTATCGGAGATCTGCTGATAATTTTATCTACATAAAGTGATGGGATCGATTTAGCACTGCCACCCTGCTGTTGGAGCCAGCCCGTGGTCAGTGTGAATCCAAGGGTTTAGTATGTCAGTATGAGAGTCACAGCCTAAAGACCTGCCCTTTGCAGGGGAAAAGGAACCGAATAAAATCGGCCACCAGAGTAAAATTTGGGTGGAGGGGAGAAAAATGGTCAGACAATTTTCTTTTCAATTCATATCTCTCACACAGTTGCTGCCTTCCTTTGATATTTGTGCATGGACCGAAGAAGATGTGGTGAGTATTTTGTGTTAATGTGGCCAGCGTTGCGCTGCTGGAGCTCTCTAACAAATTACAGTGGGTACAGAGGGAGGGGGAAGCTGGATCAGAACATCTAGATGAGATTTTACTGCTATTTGTTTGGTGAAACTTGTGTCCCAATAACTGTGAGTAAATTAAGGACTTGAGCGACCTTCATAAAACAGCCACATTCTCCAATGTCCAGAAAATAATTTGTGCTGGGAGCTGTCAGCAGCCAGGAGGGCCTTCCTGAGTGATCATTTAAGGAATGTGGAAGTGCCCTGAGACCCATCTAAGCAAGACCTGTCCTGGACAGGACAAAACGGGTTCAAAGGTTTCATCCTACTGCGTGCCACCAGGATGGCAATTAACTGAAAGAAAGTTAAGGGGTTTTTAAGGGGTGTGGGATCTCTCTTTCATATAAAATAATGGCATTGAGTCTTTTTTACCTTTTTATTCAGTTAAAAGGCTAAGAAAGAAACGTCAATGATTTATCTCTAGCATAGTGATGCATCACAGTGATTTTAATGTCCCATCTAGCACCCTCCTTGTGTGTTGTGCATCATGGGGTTGTTGAGCTAATGTTTACTGAAGGATTGTCTGGAAAGCCAGTGCAAAAGCTCTAATAGCCCTGGCTCCTTAACTTCAGCCCTTTTAGCATAAGCTTTTGCTTCGCTCATTTCTGTTGTTGTTCATAATGATAAACTGAGGAAGGTGGCTGCAAAATAGAAGGCAGTTTTAAAAAGCTAAATAAAAGTAATCACTTGCATTGGTGAATCTTGAGTCCTTTAACCCAAAGTTAGGAATATTATTAAATTTTGTTTTAAAAAAGAATGATTACTTGTGTACTTCAAATAACTGTAATGTAAAATTTTGATAATGTGAACTTCAAGACTGATTCTTCTTTTTTGCAGTTTTTCTGGATGCAACAACTTACTAGAAAAGGTAAAAGCTATTTGTATGTACCTTCGTATTCACATTTATGCACATATATACATTTGCTCATCTTTTTCTCCCTCCAATAAAGCACCCTATGGATTTCTGAATAACCTCTCTTATCTTAAGGCGATGCTTCTGGTGAAATGAGTGTATATGCTAGCTTGTTTAAGGAACATCATATCACTGGGAAACGATTGCTTCTTCTAGAAGAAGAGGATTTAAAGGACATGGGAATTGTTTCCAGAGGACACATCATCCATTTAAAGGTATTTAACAGCATATGTTGAATGCTGCAATAGGTTATAGTATGAATATTAAGGAGTCTATGGGTTTTCAGTAGTATTAACAACAAAAAAAGTTATAACGCTAAATAGAGAACATATTTGGTATAAAAAACCCTAGAGTTACAGGTTCGAATGGACCTAGAACCCAAAGCAACCTGAGCATTTTGTAAGGCATGAAAACGTGCTGTGGTCTTTATACTCCTCTGCAGTTCTTGGTTTTCTTGTGGGCTGGAGACTGTCAGTACTGCTAAAGATTTGCCTAGGAGAGCCAGTCTCCCGGCAGAAAGCTTTGGATATCTTCAGAGAGATTTCTTCCTGAAGGTTTCTCTTTAGCTGAGGGAGGAGCAGATATGAAAACAGTTATTTGAACTGAAATCTCTGAATTTCTCAACTTTCACATCTCATCTATAGCTTAAAACATACTTTGACTAACAAAACTCCGTTAGACAACTTTAAAGCTGGTTGACAGCCAGGTTGCTTTGCTCTTAAAGCTTTGTTTCACGGTATTTTAAATATCTAATGTTTGTAATGAGTTAAGAAAATCATGGTCTAGAAAACGTGATCGTGACAGCAGTAATAGTATTAATACTGTCGCCACAGGAGAGAGTTCAGTTTCCTGGCAGTCAGCTTTGGAAAAGGATTACTCTAAAAGCAGCATCTATAATTCTGTTGGGTCTCAATGATTTTATACCACAATTTACTAGTAAAGAGATACTTATATCCTAATTACTAGTCCTGCAAATTTGGCTTCATAAGTCACACAGATTTATTCCCCTTTTGCTCATCAGCCGTTTTTTCCATGCCACACAGCATTACCGATATATTTAATTTACATTTCCTACAGGGAAAATTATTGAAACTTAATAAAGTCAATAATGCCCAAAATGAAAGATTTCAGCTTCCTGGGTTGATTGAGCGTAAATAAAAACAACCAAAGCAACCCCCAAACATCTCTTTCTCTGATTAAGCAGATCTGATTCTGCATACGAAATGGGGCCGATCTACCACAACAGTTTCCAGAACAGGGCTGTATTTTAAACTCTTCTCACATGCCCTAATGTACCCACAATGGAAAACACAGTGCACACGGAGTTGCGCTGTTTTTCATGCTGGTATTTGCAGTATGAGATACTGAATAACTCTCATCTGATTGTGTTGATTATTTTTTTTCTAGACTGCTATTGAGAAGTTAACCCATGACTACCTAAATCTGTTTCATTTTCCACCATTAATTAAGGCAAGTCTCATTGTTTATGTAAGAAGTGCTTCTCGTGTTGGTATGAATATTTTACTGTTCTCGTGTCTCAACTTTCCTACCATTCGTGGGTGGGCGAAGCAGCAGTTCCTGCAAAGGGTTGTGACAAATGCGGAGGGTCAACAGCGGTGATGGGTCACATCAGAACAAGTAATAGGATAATAAAAGTTCTTTTCAAGGAGGCGCTAAGATTTTATCGTGGAACTTGTAGTATTAAATTAAAAGACTACTGGTTGCGATTCCTTTGCTGTCATTAATCAGAAATTACCCTTAAGAGCCATTCCTCCAAACTGGTGCCACCGACTGCTCACCACCGAAGAACGGCAGACCCCTGGCCCAGCATGAGCCCATCACTCCTCAGTTTGATAATGTTACAGGAGAAAAGGATGATTTATAATGTCTGGTCACCCTTGTGTTAACCCGTTGGTTTTCTGACATCAGTAACAAGAGCCATGCAAAAGGGAGAGAGTGTTTGGGAACTTCGTGGTTGCCAGAGCAGATATTTGCCCGATTTAATTCGGTGAGCTAATCAAGCAATTCTAGACCCTGAAGTAGCTTTTTTAGTCATAACTTATTGCACAACTATAGAGTGAAATCCACTTAAGGAGAATTTACATACAGTGAAACTCTGTTCCTTGAAGGGGAAAATGAAAGTCGGGGCTTCGCCGCCAAGCTGCGCTGGCTGCAATTCCAACGGCAGTGGCTGCCACGATGCTCGCAGTGGCACCGTGCTGCTCCGGAGCGACTTGGCCAGGAGCAGAAATCGCGCAGCATCTCCCAGGTGCTGTCCACTACGTGCCGTAAACCCATGCAGAAGCCCTGGCCCCTCTTGGAGCGGCGTGATAGGGACAGAGTGATGGCTCCTTCCCGCTGCCTGCCAGAATTGTAGCATCTGGAAGGCAAATGCTTTCTGCCACCAAAGGCCTTGCTCCTGTCTCCCAGGGGGTTGTGGTAGATGTGAAGTCTCACCTTGCCTTTTTTTGGCAGGATTCTGCAGGTGGAGCTGAAGAAAACATAGAGAAAGTAGTGAATCTTGAACTCGTTTTTGGTTATCACTTGAAGCCGGGAAATGGTCCAAAGGTAAGCTGGGAGCGCTAGATCGGTTGGTTTGGTTAACAGTCACTACCCAGAGGGTCCAGTATCTTCTGGACACGAAAAGGTAATTTGCTGTGAGAATCCTCTTGTTTTGGAAAGTGCTGACCAAATGTCAAGGTGGCAAATGGGGCTGCATCGGTGCTGGGGAACTGCACACCAGAGCAGGCAAGGAAGAAAAGAGTGGCACAGAAAGCTTAGACTTAAAGCTTTTGTTTCCTCGTGAACAATTTTTTTAACCATAATTTTTGTAATTCGGGCTTTCGCTTTGTTCCTTTATCCCAAGGAGTGTGAAATAACAATCCATTTATGCAAAAAACCCCACTCACAGTTCAGCAGTGCCATACGCCTGATGTTAGTGGACAGACTATTACTTTTGCCTTGGCAGAAAGGTGTTGTCTTTTTATGCAACCAAGAGGAGTTTGGAAAATACGTGGTGTGCATGGCTGATGGCTGGGGAGGACGGGACTGGTCCTGGCAGTGACTATGTTCACTCACGATACTGGGGAAGGAGGGAGGAGTAGGTGCAGCACATTGCAGATGGCAAAACTACTGTGCAGGGGCCAGTAAAAGGCATTTACCAGCATGCCCCATCCTAATCAAACCTGAGCTCCAAGCGAGCTGGTTCAAGGATCTCTCGTTATGCCCTGTGTAACGGGAGTGTTGATGACTCCAGATGTTCCAGCAAAGCATTTCCACCGTGTTGTCTTTTCTCAAGAGTGAGGTTTGTCCCATGCTTTTTGTTTTCTTTATCCAGCCTGCCATGGACTCCAAGTTCAAGGGTTTTAGAATTAATCATCTATGTGGAAATGGTGTGCAAAGCATTTCTGAGTTAGAGTCAGGGGTTGTGACAGCAGGATTTGTTTCCTTTTGTATTTGACAAATCTGCATTGTGTGTCCACCCTAAACTTGTGGGTGGCTGACTTTCATCTTGTGTTATCTGGCTGCTTTGCTTTCAGGGCATATTGTTTGCAGAAGTCTCTTGATTTCTGTACTTGGTGGTGCTTGCAGAGAAAGCATTTAGGTTTGTACTTAGTAGGAACTTGGACTCGTACTGAAATCATTTCATCCATTTGAAAAAGCTTTTTGCTTTTTGTCTGGAGATTTCCTTTTTTGTTTGTTTCTTTTATCATAAGCACTTTTTTTCCTATGAAAATCTTCTTTATCACTATGTGAATTACTTAGACTGTCTCCATGTTCTTGAATGCATGTAGCGTATGATGCTGTACAGCTGCTTTTTTGTAGGTGTGCATCCTTCTCTCCTGTGTGCAACTCTACAAGGAACTGAAAGTCCTTGAAATAGCTCATACCCTTCTTCCATTTCCAGTACGGATTGTGAGCTGTAGTGCAGGGAGGTGGGCAACCTCCCCCAGGAAGGAGCAAGAGAAGGAGTGAATAGACCTCTGAGCGTTGGAGAGAAATTCAGGTTGCATTAACGCCTACTAAGTTTGAGGACAAGTAGGTATTTTAGCCGTGACGGCAAAATTTGCAAATGAGACAGTGTGCCAAAGCCTACAGGATAGAAACTGGATTGTTTCCAGAGGATGGGGCTAGTTCAACGGGCCTGCGTAGTGCCGGCATAACCTTTGCAGGTTTCTGACGTGCCAACTGAGAACCCTTTTTTTTTGGTCCTGCCTTCCCCGTGACCTCCTAATTGGTCCTCTCTGCTCTGTGTGCTGTCGGGCCCCTTCCTAAGGAAGCCATTCCCTCCGCAGCTGAGGGCGCGTGCCAGCCATGCCTGCCCTGGCATCCTCTCTGCCGCAGCGCCTGTGTCCCTGGTGCCATTCCAGGGAATGCGCAATTTGTCACCTGAGTTTGTCTGGGCTGGAAACTTCTGTCTGAGATCTGCGTATTAACTCATACCTGCCTTTAAAGATGTTGCAGCTAAGCCAGTTTTAAAAACTGGACTGGAAGGAGTAGATCGACTGAGTTTTCGGGGAGGATGCTAGGGCCAACGCAAGCAAGGTAATTTGCATTAAACATAACACTAACAAAGACTGGTGTGGTGCATACAATATAGAAAATTTGGCTAGCTTGCTTCTTTGAAAATCCCTGGATACAATCTTCTAGCTCCCCTAGAGGCTGCTTTAAGCCAACTACTGTTGCCATCCAGATTTGTTCCAAAATGAATTGGAGATACTGGGTAAACCAGGATCGAAGGGTTTAAACTTCTTTTACTGTCCCATTTTTGTAAAAGAGTGGTGCCTGTTCCTGTGAAACTGGGCCAGCAGAAACACTTGGGATCGTACCTTCCACCATCTTTATAGCTAAAAAGCTGTCCTACATCAGTTTAAAAATAAATTTCTCAAAGGAACTTTACCCTAATCAGTCCCTATAACCAGCTGCCTAGCTAAGAAGCATTTCTCCTGTTTTAGCCATGAGAAAAAAGAGGCAATAAGCTCAAATCTGGGTTACGAGTTGAGAACGTGTGCTCCCAGGTGATGTGTAGACTGCTAGACCTGTGTACATCAAGGGAGGTTACTAGGCTCAGCTGGGAGCTGATGCAGCGCAGCAGGAAGGGCTCTGTCTGTAGAGAACAGAGGGAACAGGTCACGCTGGGAGGTTTTACCTGAGGCTGGCTCTGCACTGGTCTCCTGGGCTGAGTTCCCATTGGTTCTTGTAGTGCATCTTCTGGTGTAGTTGCACCTGGAAGCAAGCCTGTCCATGTGCTCGGAGGTGGCTCCGCCAAAGCATGGGACAGGACGGACACGTGGGACAAAAACACGCTCCTGATCCAAACTAAAGCTCTGGTGTGGACGCAACCTCGGCATGCAGCGTGACATACCACAATGCCACAGGACATAAAAGTGCTGGATGAGCTGGTCCAGGACCCACAAACCATTTGAGGGGTGCGGGTTAATTCAGATGCGTTTGGCTGGTCAGAGCACAGCACTGTCTCAGGTGTGAAGATGGTTCCTCGGGGCACAGGTGTCCTCTCCCTGGCACTGCACTGAGCCCCATCAGCACAGCCAGTGCACCTTCTCCATAAGCAGGCAGAAACTTAAGGGCCTTAGGAATGGCAGTATCTTTTAGCAAGGATCCTGATGAATATACTTCAGGATGGCATTTGAATGTTCAGCCTTGTCTGTGCACTGAATGAAACATTGGCTTCCCAGTACGCAACTTTACCAGCCTCAGATTTGTTACCTAATTTAAACTGCATCTTCTAGTGGGATTATGCTGGTTTCGACCTGCTGACAGATGCAGTCATTTCATTACAGTTTCCTTCCCTTTTTAGCAGCATCTTCGGAGGTGATGAAAGCTCAGTTGACCTTTGTGCTCTCCGAATGCATCAGGAGTGAGCTCTGCAAAGCTAACCTGGTTTTTAGACATTTCTTTTCCAACTCTTGTAGTTCGAGTTATGTGGTTACTTCCATCCACTTCCTTTTAATGACCTTTCTGTACACAGTTCCCACAGATTTAGACATTTTATATGAATTTTTTCCACAAATTAAAAAAAAAAAGGGGGGGGGGCACCAATTAACTCCAAGATACCAAAGAGGGTAAAAGAACAAACCCTGGCAATTGTGGCTTGAGCTGATTCGCGGAGCTGCAGAGGGACTTTTCAATGGCTTTCTCATCCTAGGTGGCTCATTAAAATTTCCCAATCAGGGAAAGGTGTCTGAGCTGTGTCGGCTCCGCACTGATGAATCACCCAACTCCTTAAGAAGAATGGTTCACAGTCTTTTTGTCTCCTGTTGATACATTTTTTAGTTTTGGTCCTCAAAAGGGCAGATTTCACCATGCCTTTGAATGTTTTCATTTTTTACCGAGCGTGGCACAATCTGACCTACATCCAAACACAAAGCCTTGAAGTTGGCTCACCATTTTGCCTTATTTTTCCCCAGTTACCTCTCCCTCCATTTGACAAGGTAAGGAGCAGAGCCTCTTCAAAACCATCTGCTAACTGTGTGAACTATTTTCTAGCCTTGAATATCCAAACTGGGATATATTTTAATGCTATTATTTAAACGCGTAGTGCAAAAGTGAATATAATATTAAGGCTACTTTAGAGAGACATTGTGACCAACTCTTCATGCGGAGAAACCCGGGCTGGCAAAATGCAGGCAGTACTAGACAAAACAGTACTGAAATAGTTGTTGTAACTGGAATGCAGTTTCACAAGTACTTGAGACCGTTTCTGCTGCTTCTTCCTCTATACCCTCCCACTACATCAACACTCATAAAACCTTTACTTTCTTAAAAATAATTCCTAGTTCAGACAGACGTGATATAACATCACCAGTTTAATTTGCCGTGTAAGGTACTCCTCACATTACAAATGTGGCAAAAAAAATAAAGCAAGGGCTGAGGTCTAAAATTTAAAATTCCAGTTTTGTAGTTTTTCAGTCATATGTATTCCCCATGCTCTGTAGGTATTTTAACCCACTTCAGTAAGTAAAGCTGGCAGAGGAATTGGTTTTATCTGAGCCTTCCTTTGCAAGATACTTGCAAGTACCTTGACTTTCTAACGTGGGGTTATTTAACCTTATTTCAAAACCTCATCTTCTAAAGCCTCTCTCTTTAATTACATCTCAAGTAAGTAGCTGTGTTTGTGTGCCATTTTCACAGATTTGTTCCTATTCTAATAAGTAGTCAGTAAAGGGGTAAATATTTTGTGAAGGAAAAAAATTACTTAAGCTGTAAAATAAAACCACAGCCACATTTAAATATACACCATTAGGAACCGGTTAACGTAGTCCGCCAAGGAGGTATATCAGTGGTAGGGTGTTAGAAGTTTAGTGCAGGTGATCTGAGCTCCTTGTGTTTTCTTTCAAAGAGGCTTTTCTGGACCATGTATTGTTTTTACGTGAGGTGGAGCTGGTATAACTCCGTCACCTCCACTGAGATTGCTCCAGCTGTAGCATCCATGTGTAACTGAGGTCAAACTCAAGCCTACACCTTGTGTAGGCAGTGCTGAGCCAGGGATTCCCATCAGAAATGACTCTGTAATTCTGAAGAGGCATATAGACTTTTCAGCTAGGTAATTTGCTCACTTGACTTTCTAGACTTCTTAATCTCAAGCTGTATTTTTATACCTTGGCCACTCTGAATTAACTTGCTGCCTTCCACATGTTGTCTCTCACGTGTACAGCCTCGGTCACAGATACGTCTGCAGAAGCACAGACAGGTTCCCAGTGGCCTGTAGGCTTGGCACATGTCCTCTCCAGACAAAAGCCTGGAAGAGGAGCCTCTGGCCCCGGCATGCACAGGACATGTCCAGCGGCCCTGCCATGCCTTTCCCGAGCTCCTGTGCACCCTCGTCCCTGCGGCCGACGTCCCACGTGGCTGCAAGCCGCCGTGTGTGAGCTGTAGCCTCCGCACGCTGCCCCACTGTTGGTGGGGACGTGGTGCCTGCATGGCTCCAGCGCATTGTCCCCACGAGCGGTCCACGGGAAATGCCACTGGAGGACAGGGCTGGCGCAGACAGCACGGGAGGGCACCCACGCAGCCCTCAGGGAAGGGACTCGTGTTCTTCATGCTTCCACCTTTACAATCCCGCTGTCGCAAGCAGGCTGCTCGTGTGGATGATGATGCCTGCGACCACAGCAATCCCCATTTGCTTCTGATCACATGGCAAGGGCAGCTTTTGGTAAGCACTACGGCAAGGCTCAGGACTGCTGTTATCGCAGAGCTCTCCGTCTCAGCTGCTGCAACCCGCTCTTCTTGGGGCACCAGCCCCCAGCCTGTAGCGGCACCTGGTATTTACCATTATGTTCCCCTCTGTGGCGGCACAGAGCTTCACAGCGCTGGATGCTAAAGGCACTGTCAGGGGACGGATATTTTTGGTATGGCTGGGTAGTCTGCGTAGGTGTTAAAAAGGTCTCGTGCTTCTCCAGGCGAAGCTCCAGCCAGCCAGTGCCTATTGCCTCGCGGAGGAGTAAGGGCTCCAGCTTTCGGGAGGAGGCACCCAGGCAACTGATAACATAAATATATCTTTTTCTTGCTTTGTTTCTGTACGTTTTAAGACCATCTCTCTCGGAAGGCCTCCCCTCCGCCCCTGTTTTTTTCTGCCTGCACAGCTGAAACAAAACCGGCGGTGGAGCCACCTTCTCTCGCTGGAGCCTGGCTGGCAACAGCCTGCCCTGACCTGAGACACCAGCTATTGTTAAGGGTATAACACATTTACATATTTTGCAATAAAACATCAGTTATTTGCATTACTGTGTCAAGTTTTATTTGATTCTTTCACCTAAAAATGACTCATTTTCCTTTCTTGTATTTTAAAAACCAACTACTCTAAGCTTGTTTGAGAATAATCAAAAATTGCCCATTTAGCTAGAAGTCATTTTCTTTTCAAAAGGCAAATGTTATTTAATCTTTCAGCTGTTCATTGTGCCATCATAAATACTTTCTTTTCAGCACAGTTGTGGGGACTGAAATGAGCCCACTAATTGCCTCCCATTTCGACTGACATGTGGTGGTTTAGTGGAAAGAGAACACAGCGGGGAGAAGGAAATAGGAGGCTGAGAAAATGAGAGCTAATTATTTTCACTGCCTCATGTCAGGCTCTGTGTCAGCCTTGTTTTTACAAACTGGAAGGTTTAGCACTAAATAAAACAAACTGGCGTCATGTTTTTATATACTGGCAGTGTCATGGAAGCAGCTGCACATCTCAAAGACAATATAATGCCTGCATTCGCATGGACACCATCTGACAGCCACTGTGAGCCACTGCTAATGAGGATATCACAGTGGTGCCAAGTGAAAGGTGCTGAATTATGTATGATTCTTCATCAGTGCAGCAATAGTCCTGTACATCATTATGAGACATTGTTTTGCTGAAGAGATTAAAACATTCTTAGTTCCAGACCCTGCAACCTATACACGCTACAAGAGGTTATTAATGGAATTTTTAGGGAGAGTTTCTTGTGGATTTCTTTTTGGTTAAAAATATCTCATGGGACAAAGCCGTGGTGGGTCATGACACTATATATATAAAGAAGAGAAGCAAATTAACCATAATTGTGTTATCTTCCTTTAAATCCAGAATAATAAAATATAGTGTAGCACGGTGATACATAATGATAAATAACCCAAGTGCTGTCACTAGATGTTCAACTCTAATGCCTTTAAAACAGCAGGTTTCAGCAGCTGAGATAGATAATAGCTAAGAATGTAAAGGAGCTTCTGGGGACCTAAATCATCAACATGCTACTACTTTTAGTACCAGCATGACCAACATTTTTTTCATATTTGTTTCATCTTGCGTTACATCTTACTTTTCTTCTAATATCCAGTTGCCTGCTACAATGCCATTTCCATTTTTTCTTCAATCTTGGGGAAAAAAAAAAAAGGTTTATTGCAACCACGGATTTTAAAACGAATCCTGGATTTGGGCCTCCTTGAAAAATGAGGTGTCTCCCCAGCAAGGGTTTTATGCTGTTGTTGCAGAGACATGTTTGTTGTTTAAAGCCTGTGCCTGATCTTTTTCATTTCCCTTTCGGTTTTTGTTGCAGACGTTAGCGCATATGGGGTTAAAGGAGTATTGTCACCACAGTAAGCTGGAGACTTAATTTTTAAAGTGTTCTTATTTTCTGTTTCAAAGCTGAGGAGAAGTGGCTCAAAATACATGTGTGATTTGCTTTTCTTTTCTACAATCATTTGCAGAGGCTGCTGATTTATTGGCTTTGTCAAAGTGTTATTTGGAAATGCTTTGCACACAAAGTTTTGCTGGTTGTGCCTCTCAGTTCTGAAATGAGATTTTTTTTTTTTAAAACAAAAAGCTGAAATTCTTTATTTAAATCAAAATCGAGCAGGTAAATATTGGGAGGTATTTTAATGCTTGAATTACAAGATGTCCAGGGAAATCTCTTTGAAGGACTTGTGTAAGTATATTTATCAACCAGACATTTTGAACAAGCCATTTCCAAATTATTTTCCCACATACGTCTGGCACTAAATGTAGTCTCGATCCAAGAAGTCTTATGGCTCCAATTCATCAAAGAATTGAAATACGTATACTTGGTTGTTCTAGCCAAATTTTTGCTTAAGTGGCTGAGCATCTCTCTCCTATTCATTGCTAAATAAGAACCTAGAACTCGACTGGAAAACAGGGAATATGTCCCTTTCTGCAGCACACAAATCTCGCACTATTTACTGTGTGGTTGAACAAAATGGTTACCAAGTTTGTAAGACAAGTAGCCGCCTACTTATCTTAGATCTTTCCCAAGTGCCTCGATTGAAAAGTCACCTAGCTGCCGTCTTTTCTCCTTCCTTTTCCTTCCTTCCTTCTCTCTTTCTTTCTGTCTTTTCTATCTTTTCTCTTTTTCTCCCAGCCTCTCCTTCCGTTTCTCTCCTCTCTTTATTTCACTGTCTTTCTCTCTCTCTCTTTCTCTCTTTCCCCTTTCCACTGATGATTTTACAATAATGCAAAATGAAAACCTTTCCAAATAAAACAAGACACATATTTTTGAGTGACCAGAGAGGGTATGCTTAGTGTTAATTTGCCCTTTTGGTATCTGCGCAGTGTGGCTGGAGAGGACTCCAAGGAGGACCGAGGGTTTGGGGGCTGGATTTGGAGGATGAGAGAATGTATTTCTTTCTTTGAAGCTGCAGTTTGGAGCCGGGGAAGGCGGTGTTTGTGCAGGGCTCGTGCATCCACAGCTGCGTGGGGCAGCCTGATTTGTTACCGCACAGAGAGGGCTCTTGCGTGCGTGGCAGATCCGGCGAGTGGCCGGGCGCTGGCAGGTGCCCACCGCCTGCCAGACCCTGGATTTAGACAGCTTGTCAGCCTTTTCTTTAGAGATGGTCATTTGATTTATGTTGTTTATTAAAATGAGCTCATGTTTGTTAGATCTTGTCTGTAGGGAGATGTGAGTGAACAGCACAAAATCCTGAGTCGTGAAGGCACAGGAGCCCTGGCACAAGGTGTGGCTCTGGCTCTCAGGTGCTTGGCACTGGTCTCACGGCAGGAGATGCGCTGAATTAACTGGAGGATAGTATTTTATGTCAATGTTTTGTTCTTTCCTTGGCTCAGGTGTTTTTGTAAAACTTACAAATGTCATCAAGCATCTTGTCTCTAACCTCAGGTTCGATCTGCAATAGGGAATCCAGGTAGCATGCATTTAGGAAGTCCTGCAAAAAAATCTGGCAACAAGGATAGTGTGGGCAGGGACAGGAGCACAGTTTGAGAGGCGAGGAGGTGTCAAAGACAACTCGCTTCACTGTTGCTGTTCAGTTACATAGCATGTACAGTCCTCAGCCGATGTCAGGGCTGGTGCGTCATGCTGTAGCTACCTGGGAAGAGACAGGCGTAACCCTGGGTTAGCTCACAACCCAAAAAAGCAGGACAGAAAAAGGACATGCAAAGAGATGCAGTCCATGATTAGGAAACAGGCACAGGGCAACTTCGGTGCCTTATCAGGTTGCGCAGGAAGCCAATGGCAGAACTGGAAACTGAACTTGGCGCCCCTGAGTCTCGGTCTGGTGCCCCGACTGCTGGACCGCGGTTCCCATCGCTCAGACTCGCACCGGGGCGATGTGAAAACCAACTCACACGTCCACCCTGCTCGTAAAACGCGGAAGCTTTCAATGGGGACAGATGGACACACAGGGCCAAATGCTTTCATAAGCATAATCTGTTGTTGCGGTTCAGAAATGATTATACTCCAGTTTTCTTTTATCTTGGAATTGCCAATTCAATGCCTGATTGAAAGCTTTGAGACTTCTGAGGGCTGAGCTCCTACGTTACATTTATGAGAGATGCACGTGCAAACACTAGCAGATAATCGCATGTGCGAACGGATACTTTTTAGGCTGCTGTACGTTTGTGTGTGCAAATAACTGCTTACGCAAGCCCTTGGCCCTAAGCGGCCATCTGTGTCCGCATTGAAAGTTTTTGCATTTTCTGAGCAGAATTGAGAAGACTGCATCCTGCAAACGCGGAGACCGCACCTGCCCGGCCGGCAGCGTGTGGCAGACACAGACCGTCCTGAACCCCTGGCACGTCTGCAGGAGCTCCTGTCTCTGTGAAGGGCAGATCCCCTCCTGCCTGCATGGAGATGGAGACACTCTGCTTCACTGTAGCCCTGTTGGCCCCCAGGGGACTGATTTTTGGAGGAGCTCAGCGCACCGGACAGTATCTAATCCCCAAAGAACCTGCTGGGCACACCAGCAAATGTTGGCTGGTTTGCACCATGGACAGGCAGTCTCCGGTCCCCAGTGGGAGCCTCCCTGGCCACAGGCACAAACCCTGATCCCAGCACTCAGCCCGTGCGGCATGTGCTGCAAGATGCTGCCAGAGCCATCAGCTTCTGCAGGCTCACACCTGTGAAAAGTGTTGGATGTTGGCCCCATGTTCAGCTCATGGGATTATTTAAGGATACCTTTCATCGCTTTGGTTTATTAGACTCACTATGATTATTTTCTAAGCTGAGTTTGCTTGTAATTAATAGTGCGATTGGAGGTGAGCAGAAGTTGAGGATGCTCAGTGCCTAGCTGGGCACTCAGTATCTGAAATAATTGAGCTGTAATAACCAGCTCATCCTCTTGCCCATTATTTGAGTGACTGTCTTAACGGTGTTTCATGGACACCGGTCTGTTTCACAGATGCAGGTCATTTGTTCCCGGGTTCACTGGGAGGATGTGTCCTTGGGGCTGGCTGCCGGCACTGGCTGTGACCCCCGAGTGGCAGCCTGTTGATCTGCCTCCACGCAGGTGTGGCAGAGCTCCTGCGCTGCCCACTCGAACGGGCTGTCCATCCAGGTGGGTGAAGCCACCGTCCTCCTGGGGCCCTTCAGGGGATCCACACCTCTGAAGACATCCAGACCTGTCAGCGTGGCGACTGTCTCTCAGGGTTGAGCTAAGAGGAGAGCGAACAAGAGAACCTGAGGGTTTTCCATTATCAACACTTCTACTGGAAAACATGCATATCCTCAAATACGTATACGTTCTTTATCTTTCTCATTGGGTTATTTTTTTTCCCCATATATTGAGGATTAGGTTTTGGGTTGTTTTGGCTTTCAGTTTTGTTTCATTTTGGGTTTTTTTTATTTGTATTCTAACAATCCAGCATTTTTTTATTATTATTCATAGGATTGTAAATGGAAAATGTACATGGAGATGGACGGGGATGAAATTGCAATAACCTACATAAAAGATGTGACATTCAACACTAACCTACCTGATGTAGAGATTTTAAAGATGACAAAGGTATTTACAGCCGTAAAGCTTTCACGAATTCACAGATCTCAAACAAAGACATTAAAATACCACAGCAGTCGACTTTTGTGCTTGCAGAAGCTCAGTCTCTTGACAGCTTTTAAATAAAATGCACATTTTAAACAGGTTTGTATCATAATAGGAGTTAGGTATTTTCGTTCTCTTTTAAGCTGACAATAATGTTAACAATAGAAAAATAAGAGAAGGAACTAATTTATATTTTCTTGTTTTAATTCCATGTTATATCCTCTGAATTTATTACCCCTTTTAAAGGAAAGAATGTTCAAACAATTACTTTCCTTTTCAAGAGAAGAAAGTGATTTAAATGTTCCAGTTTGAAACTTCATGTGATTTGTCGGGTATTTTTTTTCTTTCTTTCTTTTTTTGACATGGTTTTAGAACTTTTACATGGTTCTAAAACTCCCTCTTTCATGCAACGATGGGTTGCAAAGACTGAAACCCATCAACAGACAGTACAGCACTGAATATCTGCAATTCAGTGTCACTGGGCATTTTACCTTATTTCAGAACCTGCCTGTAAATATTTACCAGCCAGCATTTAGACTGCTTGTACCGTAAGCAACGGAAGCTTTGTTAATGCAGAGGGCATTCTGTTTGCTGTTATTTTAGTTGTTTGTTTTTATTAATATGCTCCACTTGATAATAGCTAACAAAATAAATTTCTAAATGAAAAAATACACAGCTTGATTACCAATTAGGATGCTGCTCTAATGTGCACTGATTAAAAAAAACCCCAAACTCCTGAATGCTTTTAACTGTGAATTTTTTGGGCAAAATTTTGAGGGAATGTTTGCTTATTTTTTCTGAAGGAAAAACTGAAAATCAGATTCTCAACAGTCAGAATTTTAAGGAAAATGTGAAAATATGAGTATTTGCCAAAAAGGATTCTCATATTTAATTCACGCTAATACTATTTTTATAGTTAGTCATTTCTGGAACAGCACTTGTGATTTTTTAAATTATTATTATTTTTTTTTCTTATTTGGTTTTTGGGGTTTTTTGTTGCAAAATAGTTTTCTGTTTAATTTTCATCTTGGACATTTTAATTTTTTCCTTAAAAAAAAAAAGGCTTAAAGTTAAACTAATAACTAGATACAATAACATTAACTTTTCACATACTTCAACATTTTTTTATATCTGTCAGGGAATATCTCCAAGAATCTCTAAATATTTGTTCTTGCTGGCCTCTGTAAGTCTAGCAGAAAAAAATCTGTACGCGCACAAAAATGAAGAACATTTATGCCCCCATGAAAACATTCCATGTTGTCTTACCTACTGTCTGTTATTTATAGAAATCTCTTCTCAGTTTCCTTTTGCAAACAAGGAAGTAAGTAATTCCAAAATATATTGCTTTGTCTCATAAGATTTTAAGAAAAGTATTGATGTTAACAATATGGAAACGGATGAAAAAAGGCAAATGTTGAAAGTATCTTTGGGGTGTTTCAGAAACAAGTCAGGAGATGAAAAGCACCTTATAAAACTCCCACCATGTTTTTTTCAGCCACCATTTGTAATGGAGAAATGGATTGTGGGGATAGAAGAACACCAGTCTGTAGAATGTGTTGTTACGTATGAGGTAAGCTCTAAAAAACAAATAAAAAAATTGTTTGTCCAAGATAAAACCTATGTGGGAGGTGTGGAAATAGCATCCTCTGGCTTTGTTATATCCTATAATCAAGTCTCAGCAGCTTATAATTAATTGTAAAATCTGAAGTTCAGAGCAAAAGCTGGATGAGGTTTACAGAGACAGCTCTTTTTCTCAAGGACAAAAACTCATTTTGCTTTAAGTGTAATGGTCAGTGTTGTTTGCATTACTTGACGAGACTGTTTTTTACGTTTTCAATGAAGTGCTAATTAGGGGAGCAGAGAAGCAACAGGAGAAGAAAGAAAATGAAAGGCCAAGAGTAAAATAATATAAAATAAAACCCGGGAAGACAATTTAATATGATAGAAATTAGCCTTTGTAAGAAGAGTTTGCAGTTACTTACAGAAGTGTTTTTATAAAGACCAATGCTGTGCATCACAAGGAGGCTAATAATTGAGATTCCAGCTCTGTCCTGAGCAAGGATTCAAGCAGTGATGGAGATACAGGGAAATCCTGGACCTTGCTTGCCCGTCTCAGAGGTGAAGAACAGTAGTTTTCTTTCAGCCTGAAGTTTCTCACAGGAGTCACAGGCCCTTAACAGCAAATTGAAGAGCTTGATACTCCAGGAAAGTTTTGTGGAGGGTCCCCCTGCAAGGACACCTGCTTAGTCCTACCTCTTTTAGCAGAAAGCACTGCCCATTTGACCCTCACATTAATATAACTAGTAAAATATATTTTTGTGTTTGTAGAGGAAGGCCTTCAGATCTTTCCTCCACATGGTACATGAATTGAAACAGTTAGTCACTACCACATTTTTAGCATAATCACAAAATACCAGCCAAAATTATCTAGAGTCTAAAAATACTTAAGAACTGGCTAAGTGGTTTTGCAAAACAGACTCTATATTGAAAACGCTGCTGCCGCCCAGGCACTAGTGGAAGTTCCCTCGTAGTAGAGCTTAGTGGGTTGTGTGTTGTTATGTCCTCATGTGCATTATGTCCTCATGCATGTTGTGTCCTTCCTGAGCAGAGTGATGTTAGAGCTCCCAAAACCACCAGGCATATCCAAGCTATCTGCTGGAGCAAGGTGAAAGCACAGGATGAAGTCGAGACAGTACAGCTCATGATACAGACCTCGCTCCCCAACTCGGAGGGGAATTCACGGAGCAGATCCGACTCAAGTAAGTCAGTACATGCAAACTTTATTGCTGACATGGGCAAGGCGTATACGGGGAGAACAGCAAAAAGTCAATGCCATTATTCTGTTCCAACAGCAGAGCACACCTTGCAGCGTCAGTTGGCGTTGTGGTCCTTGTGGTGTCTTCGTAGATGCATGCAGGAGCACCCTGGCATGTCTGACTTAGCTTAAAGGCTAAACTTTGGGTAGTAACACTTTCTATATTACAATGTGATTTAAGGGGGATGACCTGTATGCTCCTTTAGAAAACATGCTGGAAGCAGTCCATGGCGATTAGCTACAAATCTTTCATCTACTGTAGTCACTTGCAGTTGCACATCAACAGCAGAGCTCAGATCCTTCTGCTTCAAAACCCTGAATGCTTCACATCTGCCAGTAGCAAGCAGCCTTAAATCCTGACACTTTTTCAACCCCTTCCTTGGGTCGGCTTTGGGTCAACCTTTCGATCCCCTCCAGTGTAGCAGGTCACTGGGAGAGGTGTTTCTGCCTACGGTCCAGGCTTCATCCCCTCTCTGTTGGCATAAGTGTACACATCCGCAGTAGCCTTTCCATGATGGCAGGCCTGCTTTTCTCCAAAGTCTGCTTGTGGATGCTGGATCGGGGGATCAGCCGGCAAATCTGCCCTTCTCCTCCAAATCCACTCCTCTTCACCAAGACAAGAGAGTGCTCAGCTTTGTGGAGCCAAGTGTATTGGCGTAGCAAAAAGATTTGGACTGATTTATAGCACCCACACAAAGTGTGCAGGGCCTGGGGTGAAGATGTGTTTCTCAACCAGGATGTCAGGAAGGCATTTGCTGGGAAAGGAGACAGTCTCACACATCTCTACCCTCTATCTGTTGGGAATAATGGAGTTTTCCACAGCTGCTTTGAGGATTTTGGGAGCCGGTGCTTTCAGCAGCTTTTATCCTGGCTTTTTCTCCCTGCAACCCAAACTCAGCAGGAGTGCTTCGACCAGCTCTTTCCTCCTGCTCTTGGCCACCCCAGCACACAGGCAGCTTTGCATGGATGTTCTGCTTAGATACAGGGCACCTCCTGGAAGAGATGCGTGGGTGCAGATTGCTCTTGCTCTGGCCAGCGCTCTTGCAGGGGACACACACATACCAAGGCTGTAGCCTCAGAAACTGCACGTGGGGTGGCAAAAAGTCCCCTGTGGGCGATACGCTGTTTTGACGGGTACATGCTGGGTACAGCCTGGCAGACCCCATAGGTGCTGCTGATGTCCTGCTCTGCTGTGAGGAAGAGTGGAAATCTTCCCACTGCATTCTTCCACAGCTCAGCCTGCCCATTTGAGCCAACCCTGGCTCATCATTATCTGACTTCTGGAATAGTGTTCGTTATGGCTTCTGGGACTTGACTTGTTCAGTGAGATAAATTTAATAATACAGTGGGCTCTACACTGCAGTCTTCATTTCCTAACTAAAGTATGCCGCTGACATAGTCAAACTCAATTCAGCTGACTCTAGCACAGTTCTGCCTTTAAGATCTGCTGTTCTTTTTGTAAAGGTGTTTGTTAGCCAAAGCTCTTTTTCTGATTGAGTTCACAGTAGGGCCACAGAAATGTTTGGGTTGGGACAGCTGAGGGGCAGCACAGGAGCTGGAACAAGATACCAGTCAGCGGAGGGTGAACTTCTCCAATTTTGTACACTACTGCTAAATGTAGAAGAATGGCCTCGTGAATTGAGAGGGGCTGGGTTTAGACTACAGACACATCTAAAATGGGTGCTCTTATTCCTAAGCAACTGTGATCCATTTGCAACACAACTGTGTTTTATAACACAGAGGGGACCTAGAGTGTGTCCTAAAGGATACATCTTCTCTGCAGATTAGTTCTGCTAATGGAGGTTACCCTGGTTTTGGGGTGATGAGCCATACAGCTATACCAAAGTGTGGTGTTGTATCTTCACAGGTTGGCTCTGCCGCAGTAAGCTGAGCTGCTTTCATTTTTCTGCGGTAAGCGGTGGGAGAGCTTGTCTGTCCCTTTGGCACATGGAGGAGTTACACGAAGGGCACTAATGTATTGTCAGCACCCAAGTGAATAGGCACAGTTCAGAGGAGGTGGGTTACTAGCCAGCGTGAAAGCTGTGCCTCAGCTCTAGCAAACCTTCTGGCCTGTCTTCCTTACCAGACCACCTACCCCAGGTTTAAAACACCACCAAATCCAAGCACAAAGGTAAGGGTAATATCTGTCTAAGAGGCTAAAATAACCAGCAGTGAAGGTACTACCTCTGTGGGCTGCCACATAGAGCATTTAATTCAGTGTACAGAGTTGGTGGCTCAGAGACCATATGAGGGAGAAGCCCCCCAGCCCACAAGAGGTGAGAGGCAGCCCCACAGGGCACACTGGGAGGTCCCTGCTGAGCAGCTGGTCCCTGGGCTGGCGACTGCAGCTGGCCATAAGGAGTAGGGACTGAACAGCCTGAAGGCGCTGAAGGGAGCCCCTTATTCAGGACAGCATCGGCACTGGTCCCACAGGGCATGTGGTGGCCACCTGAGAGTTGATAACAAATGAAGACCCAAACTCAAGTCCTGAGCCTGCTGCTTCCAGGTTTATGAGGTCTGTGTTTTACATCCACAGCCTTGGTAGGAGGGCACGGGAGAATGGCAGAGGAGATGGTGTCTAGCAAGTACATTTCAGCATGCATGTTTCTTTTGAAACCGTGACTTTCAAGGAGGTTAAGAAGCAGAGAAGGCAATTCCCATCTGTCTTTCCGTGAAAGGAGGTTCATCTCTCAGTGCAGCCAGAGCTATCTGCTGTGGCGGTGTCACACTCACACTTTGACAGGAAAGACAGTTTCCTTTTGACATATTTGACATTAAGTTGAAGTGATATAAATCTCTTGGGATTCAAGCAAAGTCTGGGGAAAGGAGGAATGGAAGAGACCATCCATTACATCTTAACAGGAACAATCCTAACGAGGACAGAGCCACTACCCAGCTCCCACAAATCTCCCCACAGCCGATACAGCATTGCAGCAAGAGGCAGAGGGCCCACAGCATAGGAAGTCTTTCCCTGGAAAACCAGCAAAAGGCAAGAGAGGAGCTGGGGTCCTCTGTTGAAGATAACAACACTCTGATCGCATTTATGCTGCTTCAAGCTGGCGGGGTTATACTTTCCTGTTGGAATGATATTAGCAATCTTTAATGACAAATCATTCAAATCTCTCTAGAGCAAAATTATTTAAGATGCTCCCCATGGGTTTTTGGCCAGAGCTGTGGCCTCGGATAAGAGGAATTCCTAGTCTCTGCTCTACCCATAAAGTAGCAAACCAGGCAGCCCTTGCAGTTCAAATGGAAAATTTACAACAGTTGTATTTGCTGTAGGCTTTCATGCAAACCACAGGACTGACTTTCAAAAGCACTTCAGTCTGATCTCTGGGAGCTAAAACTTTTGTTATGACCCCAGGGCTGTGACAGTAGGTGTGAGGGAACTGTAATACCCTGAGTCGCTCACAGTTAAGCACTGTCTGAGCTATCCTGGCTGAAGCCTGCTGCCTCACCGGCTTTTCCACATACAGTGTTGATTTTCTGCATGAAGCCAGATGGAGAGGTGTAGCTGGGGCTTAGACTCAGTATCTGGAGCATGCAAAGTGGATTGACTTCTGAATTTGTAGTAACAATAACAACTGAAGTGGCTCTGGTTGTTGTGGTGTGTAGCAGTTTGAAGAGAAAATGGAGCGAGAGGAGGTGAGTCTGGGTGCCACTGCAGGGATTTGCACTGGGGTCTGCACCGCCTCCATCTCTGCGCTTGGCTGCAAATGGCGTGACTGTGCTGGGTGGGAGAGACGCAGGTGGAGAGCGATGCTGTAGTGGTGCCGGCACCTTGGGGTGCCCACTCCATGCCTGCTCTGGAGGTCTCCAGGCTCTTTTGCAATGAAAGCTGTGGAGAAATCTGCCGAGGCTACCAAGAGCATCACAGGAAATGTTTAAAACCAGGTTGGGTTAAAAACACGGGGAGACACTTGGGAGTGGGAACCCACCTGAACAGCCAAATGGATGGTTCAGTAAGCGTCTTCTAGTTTAAGCTTCATAATCTGCACTGGCATCAGAAATATTTGCATCACTTGCTATTTTAAAAGTCCAACATTATGTTCAACCGTAACGTTAAACATACTCAAACCTAGGACTATTTGCTGCAAGGCTGGGAGGGAAAGCATGGTTTGAGATATGTTGAGGTTCTTCCGAGAGAAACCCTGGTACCTAACCTCACACCTTCGGTAAACCAGAGAGCGGTTTTCCATCAATTCACAGAAAGCTGACTCCGTTTCCATTTCCCTGCCAGGCATTGACAGCCAGTGGATGCAGACGCTGCGGATGCACCAAATAGCGAAAGCCATTTCTCTCCAGCACGGCCACCCCCACAGCCCGACCACCGTCACCCACTACCTGCCCTACCTTCGCAGTCAGGACTCCTACGCCGCTGCCGTGAGGAGGACACGTGGTCCCGTCAGTTACCAGTTCACGCCCATCAGCCACTCCAGAAACTCTTCTCCCCTCTCGCACAGTTTGATGAGAAACCTCTCGAACCTGCACCTGAACTCGAAAGGCAGCAGCACCTCCAGCACGGCCTCCGACACCCCTTCGGAGAGGGACAGGTCTGCCGGCAAAGGCAGAAACGCCTCGCACAGTGGTAACTCCCGCAGCTCCTCGGATGGGCGGCACAGCAGGACTAGCTCCCCAGTGCCCCCTCGGCACTCGGGAAGAGCCTGCAGGACTTCCTCGCCAGCGGCCCCCCCGGCTGCCCAACACCGCAGGTACCCCCGCAGCCCCCCCCAGCCCAAGGCCATCCCGGGCATGCCCCCACAGGGCGAGAGCGAGCCCAGGAGGGGCGAAGGGGAGAGCAGAGTCAGCGAGGGGGGGTGGATAAAGGTGCAGCATACGAAGAAGCCCCACAGGCAGACTGCCGGCAAGCCAGGGAAGGAGAGGCCCAGGGGCAGCTGGCGGGGCCGGAGGATGTTCTGAGGGAGGAATTTGCCCCTTTATTTAACTGAACGTTCAACCTAGAGAAGATATGCTGGCTCCTATTTAATTCGCCGCACTGAAGCCGGGACGCCACCTCCCCAGGGCAGGAGAGGCCCAGGGGCAGCTGGCGGGGCCGGAGGATGTTCTGAGGGAGGAATTTGCCCCTTTATTTAACTGAACGTTCAACCTAGAGAAGATATGCTGGCTCCTATTTAATTCGCTGCACTGAAGCCGGGACGCCACCTCCCTCGCTGGCCGGCGCAGCCTGGGGCCTACCAGTGGAAAGGGGAGAGCTGCTTGCCTCTCCCCCTGTCACAGTCAGCACTGAGGGATTTCATTTGATTTTCTCCCCTCCCTTTGGCTGCTCATGTTCTCAGCTGGCTGGATATTCACTGATTCGCTTAATATTTCAATAATAAAATCAGTAAGGCACAGCCGGGTGCCATAATGAAAGGCTCTCTGTTTCATCCTCAGGGAAGGAGTTGTGCTGCTACATCTCCCCTCGCCTCGCTTATGTCTCCAGACACCAAGTCTGGCTCTGAGCAGGGTCTCCTCATCCCTTGTTCAATCTGCTTCTGCCAGGGCTATAGGAAGAGGTAGTATTTTTATCAGACCAGCATAGTCTGAAAAAATGGGAACGCAGGGAGATTTTTCTTCGGGTCCACTCCAGTAGCTTCACTTCTCCACTTCCAGCTTGCCATCCCCTCTCAGGAATTTCTCACCTCACTCTTTACTAAAAGCCCTGACACCAGCTACCCGACACCACTGAGCACACTCTGTCACATATACAGTTGTCGTAATCAGGAGAAACAAAAACTAGGCTTTATTCTTTTGGGGAAAAAAATAAAAATAGAGGGAGAAAAAGGCATTGCCTTTCACTGAGGTCTATGATAATGTTTATCCCTGGACAGCAGGCATTTTTTAATTGAATTTTTAAATGTGGCCAGACTGTGTCGCTTTTGTCTTTCAGTCTTCAGGTAGTAAAGACAAGGTCAGCAAAGTTTCTGATTAATGTGGTCTTTAGCTCCACTGAGAACAAAGACACGGCTGTAGACTCACTTGTCGTCAGAAAGTTTCTTGGCCTTTTCACTCCAAGTTGATTTCACACAATTAAAAAGGAAAAAAAAGAAAAAAGCTAGGGTTTCCCAAGATGCAAGAGGGGGAAAAAAAAGGAAGAAACAGATAAAGGAAGCTGAACCCAAAGGAACACATGGTACCCTCTGAAAACCAAGAAACTGTAAATTAGAGATGCCTTTGAACAAGGTGCTACATACCATCCATGCCAAGCGGTGCTCACGGGCACGCAGTTGTGAGCGATGCTGGAGGAGCTGTGAGCGATGCTGGTGCGTCACCCCCTTGATGACCCCCATCACCATAGCCCCATCACTGGACGTGCAAAAGGACATGTAAATTCCCTGCTCCACACAAAGGCCACTGCTGGGGGTACATGCAGCTCTCCTCCCTCTGATTCCCACCAGCCCCAATGGCAGCTGAGTCCCGTGGTGGGTTTCCCAATACATACCAGAGTGAACTGGGACTCACATTTCATGAATTCAGGACAGGGTACACCAAAACCAATGGAGCAGGACACAACTGATACCAGGTGTCAGGAATTGGATCTCTCTCATTTAAGCACCTTTTCCTCTGACAACAATTAGGAGCAGAAAAAATAGTAAGAAAAAAAGCAGTAAGAAGCTTTACCTGGAAGTGAATGGGGCTGCATGTGAAGCTCTGTGATAACAAAGCTTGCCGCTTTCTTGTGGCTTCAAACTGGTTGAAAGCTAGTTAGTAACCCAGCTTCTGGCCCTTGTTTACTGAACCTGACAACTAATTTGGGGGACATGGACAATCCACCACTAGGTGTTTCTCTGTCACAACCTAGCGGGAGATTGGCATTTTGTCTAGGTTGGCGATCCTTCCCTAACATTTCTTGCCATGACCAAAGTGGGCTGGAGGATACCAGCTGATAGTAACCACACCTGAGAGCACTTGCTAGAAATGTGCTTGTGTTACTCAAATTCGGATATGCATCTCAGGAAGCAAGATCTTGTTTCATGGCTGGGCCTGCACAAATCCTAGAAAGAAATTGCAAGAGTTTGGTAGAGTACATTTCTCTTCCAGGGTGATGAGGATAGCAGTGTAGTTGTATAAGCCTGAAAACAAGGCCCTACCCAGCAGACACTGTGGGCTGGTGGTGGCAATTTAAGATTTATCAGCTGTCTGTGGTTGATTGTCAAGATGTCCAGCAGGATTCCTCTGCTGTTTGTAAGCAATTCAATGCTGTGCCTAATTTTAATCTGCAATGTACTGTCTGTCCACATCTGTTGTATTAAAGTGTTCATTAGCATTTAAAGGAGGAGCGGACGGTATTGATCACGCCTATTAAAATTAAACAATCATGCAATAGTGACTGATTAGAAATCCTCTTGTTGCACCAGCATTGCTGGTTAAAGCAACAGTGAGTGAACTTGTCAAAAAAGAAAAAAGTCTCAGCGAGATCTAGTTTTCCATCTCATTTTTATCACTCTTAATGTGGTTACTCCCTATCTGGGTAATAATTCATTATAAGTCAAAATGTGCTTACATTTTCACCCCCCAGTACTTTACGAAGCCGAACAATTTATTTCCATGTTTTACCAACATGCAGCTAGAAGACCATGCGCAGCAATGTGGAAAATCAGACTGTCTTGGGCAACTACACCTCAGCAAATGTCTGCTCTTTGGAAAGGAGCCGTGCTGCGTTTTCTTAGGGTTTTCTTACAAGTCTGTTAAAGCCAATTGTATTTAAGTATCAGTATGTCTAGATTTGCACACTAGGAGCTGGACACACTGCCCTCCATCCATACACGTATCCTGGGCTGTGCTACACCTTCCCTCCATGGCTGACTCTGCAAGTGGCACAAAATATCACTGCTGTAGACCCGCCCCTTGTTTTCCTGTCTCTCCTTTCTCTTGGTCTTCATATCTCCATGCACTGATGTTGCTGTTTTCTTAATCCCCAAAAGGTACCTGCATTTTCCTTTTCCACAGTTTAAATTGCTCTGAATTATAAGAAGCCAGCTCTGGGATGGCTGCTGGAATGGATGATGAAAAATAGTGGAGAACTCATGAAGGCAAATTCAGAACTGGACGAACAAAGTGAGTGAGTATTTGTGTCCAATGGGGAGAATTTTTACAAAATCAGATACAATTTTTTTTTTTTTTAATTAAAGTGCGAGACTCTGACTGTCAGAGCTTACACAGAATCTGTTTGTTCATTTGGCAACATTTTACTCTGGATCTTGCAGGAATCACAAGAGTTGCCCAGCTCCCTCTGGATGCCAGACATAGGCAGAAAGGTTTCAGGGTGAACAGCAATCTCTCTCTCCAGCCGTTAGTTCTTAACCCTGCAGGTGGGTTGGGAGAGAGGAAGCGGTGCTCAGCTCAGGCAGGAAGAGCAGGTTAACCTCCGCATTATGGTCCTTGGTTTTCTGAAACCTTACAGGCTTCCCCCTGGCGCTGATGTCCTTATGGCACGAGCAAAAATGATGCTGAGACTTCTTTCTTTTTCTGCCGACAAAATGTGTGGTTCAATTTTTTCAAGCTTTTTTTTTTTTCTTTCCCATGTACCTAAGGATGTCTTTAAAAAAAGAAGACAAGAAAAACAGGAGGATGAAGAGCAGGCACTTAACACTGAGGTTAGCAATCATTCTTCTTTAGCTCAGCAAGGTGTCCCGGAGCTGGGTCTGACCCTGATGGATATTGGCTTCTTAAGTACACAAATTTCCCCAGCACCGCTGGGGTACCTGCTGCTACCGTCAGAGGGACTGGTCATAAGAGGCAAGTGTCCTGGGGAACCGTTCCGCAGAGGGACCAACAGCCAGCCCAGCAGCCTGTTGTGGTGGTGTACAGGGAAGGGGCCAAGCAACTGTGCTCTCAAGGCGTTTGTTTCCGGTGTCCTGCAGGTCGGAGGCATGTGTGCTGCTGTGCTGCAAACCAGCTGGCGGTTCCAGCACCTGTGAAACTCTGCTCCTAAGCATAGTGGGCAGCACGTGAATGTGAGCTGGAGCAAAAACATTGCCCAGTCCTGCAAACACAGACAGCTTTTGTTCACATGCAGCCAAGGCTTGAGAGGGCTGCCCACATGCAGCTTGCTCGACAGAGCCGAAGGCATTTCTGAAAGGGGGAGAGCTGCTCAGCAGGCTTTTGTAGCTGCTCATCTGTCTGGGTGGAGAGAGGATGAAACAGCAGAATAACCCATCTCCCAGCTCAACCCCTCACACAAGCCCTTCCTTTTCCCATGAAGCCATGCCATGGAGAAGGATGATGGTCGCAGAGGTGACAGCCCACTGAACAGTCCAAGGGGCGCCAAAATCATAAACGACCCCAGGCTGTTCCTCACCCTAGCCCTTTAGGACATGAGTAGACTGTCAATCCATCCCGGGGCAGCAGAGCTGCAGAGGTCGCTTTTTGTGGCCTGGGCAGGAATTTCACCCAGCTCAGTGACTGGTTTGGGCAGCGCTGTAATCTCTCTTTTGCCACATTTCTATTTGTTGCTTTGGCCTCATATTGATTTCAAAGCACATACCGAAACGTTATGCCTGCACTGCACTCATCGGGAAGATAAACAGAAGTAATGGTCAGAGAGAGGAGATGGGGCAGCCATCCTACCCCGTTTCGCTGGGGAATGCAGCTGCCAGGGATTCAGCCTGTCTGACTGCCACCACGGTGCGCTGTACCTCTGTGCTGTGGGGGGATCTGGTCATACTGGCTGGGTGGGATGGGATGACCATGGGACCTGGTCATCCTGTGCTGATGCTGCTGAGACCTGCCTGTAGCAGGGGGGATGCCAGTGGCCCTTCTGTCTCCCCATCTACACCTGGATCTCAGTGATGCAATGCCAGCAGACAAAACACTGCTATGCTCCCAGGAATGGTGGTTTTCAGGGCTGGGGTTCACGGGTATCGTTGCTGCTGGTTGGTTATTTCTGTGAAATGCTAGAGAAAGCAAACCATGTTCCTGTTCAGCTGGGAGGGGAGAGCACCCATTCACGCCTCCCCCCAGCGCTGCCACGGCTGAGCTAACACCCCGTGAGAACCTGCTTTCTTGCTGCAATCGGTGCGAAACAGGGATAGGTGTTTTTGGACATTGTTTACTTTTTAAAGTAAAAGTATTTACTTTTTAAAGAAAATATTTGCTACTGCAGTTTTGCTCTTTCTATCCCGCTCCCACTGACTATTTTCTAGCAGTTGGGGCCATGTCTGACAGCACACACCAAACCCCCATACGCTGACCACAATCTGGCAACTTGCTGAGCTGATTTAAGGAGCAGAAGTTGCCCAAACCCTCTGTGTCCCCCTTCCCTCCTCACTCAGAGCAACAGCCCCTGGCCGGGCCACCCCTTTACCACTGTCCTCCTCGCCAGCTCAGCTGATGCTACTGAGGATCAAACCCCTAGTATTTTAAGACTTTCTATAAATTTGCTGCCAAGAATACTGGACCATGCATCAAAGATAAGCACTTGATTTTTTTTATTGTGCTAGAGAATGCACTTTGACCTAATTATTATTATTATTATTACTACTACTACTACTACTTCAGGCTGGGAAAGACGGGCAGTTGCTTTTGTAAATGTGGAAAAACCCCAAACCGAGAGACCTCCTGACATCTCATGTCACTAAAATGGAACCAAATAGCTGTGCTACTTCTGAAAATTACATCTGACAGAATTATTTTCTGTATATGTGTCCACCATAGAAGGGTTTTTACATAATTTTCTTATCTAATGAAGTGCCAAAGCTTAGCAGTTCAAGCCAGTTTGTTGCAAAAAGTTAGAGGTTATGGAGGAGAAGTCTGTTACGGCAATAACACTAATAAGGGTCCGCCAAGATCATGTTTGAGTACGTGTAAACACAGAGCATTTGAGATGAACATCTCGGAGGACAGAGGAACGGTGCTGGGAGGCAGTGGCAGCCCGGGGTGGCTGAGAGCCAGGGGTGAAGTGTGCGGCCCCTCTCTGCAACTCCCACCCCAGCACCACCTACACACACTCCCCCCAGCTGCGTCCCACTGCTCCCGCCCCAGCTACCTACCTGCCCCCAGGGTCGGTGCCTCCTCCCAGAAACTTCATGAGGCGGTTTTGCAGGTGCTCATGGAATACAGACACGAACACTGTGCTATGTAGAATGAAGTGGCTTAATATACCTGGGGCTCAACATATACATTTATTTTCCTGCCTTAGGAAGGAAAATGCCCTTGGTGAGGGCTCCCTGCAGCAGAGAAAGGGCATTTCCCTCATGCTGTGAAAAAACACAAGAAGGGCCCAAAACCTTGAGGTGTGCCCTGGGGACCGCCCAGCAGGCAGTAGAGAGCCCCGGGGGACGCTTTCTACCTGTCCCCCCGCGTCCTCCCTCCTGAGGGAGCTGCCAGGAGAGAGATCCCTGGGGAGAAGGTTAAGCCACTGCCTGACCTCCCACTCCCATCCTCTCCCAGCAACCGCATCTCACTGAAGGCTGGTGGAGGCGATGCAAATCAGCATTCACAAAGAGGCAGTGGCAAAGCTTATATAAAAGGGCAAAAAAACGGGCTGCAGTAAGCATGTCTGATTATTTTCTGATAGCCTCCTGTTTCCCACGGCTATGCATTTGCAGAACATTTTGTAAGCAATTTCTTTATGATGTGACTTAATCTATTTTGTGTTTTCAAAGGGAAATATAAATCAAAGCCCAAGAGTAAAAGGGCTGGGATCGTGAGCTTTTAAAAGTGGCTACTGCCTATCAACAGCTACTTTTGATCAACATTTTTTGCTATGCATTTTGTGGAATGACTATACTCAAATGAGCATTATAATTACACTCCCATAATGTGCATCACAATGCTCTGGGCTCTGAATGATCTGCTACGATGTATACTTGGAATAATCATTAAGATTTCTATCAAAACTGACCACATTCAGCCATGCTTTTAGTGCACTGATGAATATAGGTTCCTAGAGGCATTTATCAACTGCACTTTTTCTCTCCCCAGGCTGTATTTATTCCTTTGGTTTTCCTTCTCTCATTCTTTCCATTTTTACGGTCTCACCAGTTTGTGTCAAAGAAACACGGTATCGAATAGGATCAGACATGACCACCTTCAATTCAACATGCAGGATGCATTTGCACCCAGCCTTTACTAATAAGGAACTTACAGCAAGGCACAAGGAGATGCAAACCTGTTAAATTAAAAGGGGAAAATGTATTTTTCCTTGGGGAGAGAAAAAAGGAAAAAGATACTAATTGCATTGTGGAGGTATTTTGTGGAGCTGGTACAGTTGGTCTTGGCTATAAACTGCTTATACACACTAAATATTTAAATTTACATTTATTGTACAAATTCTGGTTCTATTTATCAGAGCACAATGTCAAAGCATTTACAGTAAAAAAGTACTTCATAAAAATTAATGTCCAGCAAACATGTAGAGGTCTAATTATAATTAAATCTCCAAATGTGGCCATCCTCCTGCTTCTGTATAAGAACAAGTGTCCTTTCTGGGTTGCAATCAATAGCAGGTTACCTGATTATATACCTTATTATGTCTTGTATAGTAGTGTTAGCCACTGGAGGGTGACATGTGAACAAATACATATGCTTGATCAGATCTTTTACAGAAACACACCTTCCTAGAGAGAGAAAAACAATTAGTGTGTGTTATATGTTACCGATTTACAATTTACATCATAAATCAATGTCTGATTATTTTAATGCAAAATGTTTTTAGCTTCATTTTATTGCACTAACAGTTTCAATAACACACTATAATTTGCTCAGATGAAGAGGTGATTGGACAGCTCTTACAGAAATTTTTAATTACTGTCATTAGTGTCTGCAATCTTATTCTTTTCTATGGCGCTAAGATACCTGCTATTACATTGTGCTACAGGTACTCTGTGGTCATGAGAATCCAAACTCTCCCTTTCCACTGAAAGACTTGCATCTATAACTCTTGTGTCACTGTGCATGTCCCATCACAATAATTATTAGCATCACACAGGCAATAATTCATGTATCCACATGCTATTTTAGGCAGGTAGAAATGTATCGCCCCAATTAAAAAAAAAACTAGAAGTTGTTCCCTTTAAAAAAGGGAAACTAGAGCATAAAGTGTGTTGTCCATAGTTAAGATAGGAAGTGTGTAGGAGAGCCAGGGACGGGGCAGCTGGAGTCCTGCCTCCAGAGAGAAAAGCTGTGTTGCAATGCCGACAGCTGAAATCTGTGGGGTGACGTGCAGGACAGCGCTTGTCCTTCATCCCGGGGGAACAAAGGTCACATTTACTGTTTCTGACAATGGAGCTATTGTTGTTGGAGGTCCATGTTCTTGCTACTGCTGGAAGCTCCTAATATGTAAACAACTTTGATTCCCCTAGATGGATGCAGAAGGCGTTGCATGCTCAGTCTACTGCACATCCCTCTGTAATTTCAGCCGATTTCCTTAGCAGGTCTTCCAAGGGCCACTGCCATGCACTGACAACTCATTTCAAGGAAAGATGAGAATTTAAGAGACTATTTTCTTGGAAACACCTGATAAAATACTCCACATAATCTTTGCTGACACGTGAGCCCTGAGGGGTGAGCTCACCCTGCAGCTGGGCAGCAGGGGAGACAGAGAGGCTAGTAGCACTGGACAGGCCATGCAGGACCTGGACTGGGGGACCAAATAGGCAGGGATGTTTTCTGCCACTCACGTTAGCTGAATTTGAGTTAAATGTGGCCAAAAATGCAATGCTCGCCTGGGTTCAGCTTTGCATGTACTCAGCTATTGTAAATAGCTGGATGTAGGACAGTGGTGCTGCCTACATCTCGACAAACGTTAAGAAACTTTTTCCATCATGGTAAAGCCAGTTGGTAAGTTTGTTCTGCCCATCCACTGAGGGCATCTGGGCCCTGCAGGGTAGAACAGGGGCACAAAGGGCATGAAGATGAACACAGGGGAAATGACAGCGGCGCGGGTCACAACAGCCATCTCCTGAGTTACAGATCTTCATTTTCTGGTACCTTGCACTGTACCATGGGAAGGGAAGCCTTCACATACTTCCCATTTCTCTTCTCCCTTTCCTGCCCCCTTCTCCCCAGTTCTCTGTAAAATATCTGAGCTGACATACACAATTTTCAATAAATTAATTATTTTTCACATATAAAAAAAAAAGCTGAAAATACAGTTCACAAAATGTCCTGTCCGGTTTCCCCACAAAGTCCCTGCTCTGGCCTGTTAATTTTAAAGCCATTTGACTATCTATGTTGTTTGAAGAATGCTGTTTCCATTAAGCATTAAATGGAAAATTAACTGCAATGTGAAGTATGGATTCAGCTAGCCCCATCAGTACTCCATAACATTTCATATGATGCTCTTAAAAGCTGTGAAGGTTGGCTGCTTTTCTAGTAAAATCCTAATAATCACGATTCAAGATGTTAAGGGCTGTTACTGTTGAGAAACTGGATCTCTTCTTCCGTGTAAGTAAACTGGTATTTGTAGATTTTTTTTTCTGAAAGAAGTAAAACTGCATCAAATTTCAAGAAACATCCCCCGTTCCCAACTGAGCTGTCTTGGTTGGAAACCATCTGGGTGGCAATCCTCCACTAATGTGGATTTAGAAGAATCGAGTGTGATCTGGTCTCTGGAGAACTGGGTTTAGTTCATCTGCTTTTGTGTGTGCACTGAGAGCCAGTGGTGCAGGTAAGTACGTAATTACGGGCTTATTTAAAATGGAGATTCTTTTAGATGACAGATTGCAGCACGCACAGGAAGAATAATGCCCACAGAAAACAGAAAACCTCCGCGAGGGTTCTTGTACTCTTTTGTGCTGTACACTCTATTTACCGGCTTTGGCTTAGAGATGATTCGTGGTTTGCTTTACACAGGCGCAGGTTTGCGTGCGGGCTGCACGTGCATGGGGCCTCCTTCCCTCGCGCCGACTGCAACAGGGACTCGCCTGCTGTTGGGAAGGCACCTGGAAATGCTGAGCAGCTACAGTTGCACTGGTGCTGAGCCCTGCTCAAACCGCAGGGTAAACAGAGGATTACAGCAAACGCCGGGGCCACGAATCCCATACAGCTTCTTCAGGGCTTCTCCCATTACTATTGCTGCCAAATACCGGTCGTGCAGCAAGTTATTTTGCTGTGTTTAATAGCTGTATTTGATTTAATACGGTATTACAAACGTTACATAAAATGGTTTACAATGACTGATGATCAGTTTTCTTCTGGCCTGTCTTCAAGTAATATTTTGTTTGCAAAGAGCAACGCAGCCAACTTCTTTCTAAAACCCTGTTGCACTGCTGTACTCCCACGGGAGCAGAGGCAATGAGCGTCACCCACCCCCTCCCTCCTACCGCCGAGCTGCCCTCGTGGTGCACCGGCAAATAACGCTTCATTCCCTGTGACAGCACGGGAAAGCGTGCGTGTCGCTGGGTGGGTTTTTTCACAGAGCGCACTTTCACTATCCCGCTCGGCCGGCAGTGCTGAACGCAGGGCCCCGAGGGGTGCAGGGGGCCCCGGGGGTACGCGGAGGCTGCCCCAGCCCTGGGAGCAGCTGGACACGGGCCCCTGCCTTCCTTTCGTGGAGAAACCCCCTCTGCCCCTGAAAACCGGCAGGTTTGGGGGTTTTACTTCAGAGCGGTGGAAACAAATCCAGGTTTGACATATACAATTAAAAACTTTTAAAAAGAGAGAAGGAGAGTTAAGAGAC
>NW_008824035.1:9884255-9889292 GCF_000699105.1 Pygoscelis adeliae | reverse complement strand
GGGCGCAGCCCGCCTTGCCGCGGCGGGGTTTCTCCGGCTGGGCGCTCCGTCAGCCGCGGCGGGCGACGCCAGAAACGGCCCCTTTTGTGTCTGGGGCCGCATCCGGGCCGGGCCGGGCCGGGAAGCTTTTCTGTTCCTTGTCAGCACCAGCAAAACTGTGAAGCGTGGGCAAGCCTCAGGAGTGCTGCGGTGCCGCTCCAGCGAAAAGCAGTATGCTGAACGGTGCTGGGGAGAGGACGGAGGTCTTTAAGTTGCTCTGGCTAGTTACTGTTTAAAGCTGTTACTGTTTATTTAGAAATAAAAATATTTCTAAAGTATTTAGAAAATACTTGGCCCGGTCGGCTGGGCCTGTGAACTGGTAACCATTAGAGTGCTCGACGTGGGCAGCATCTAAGTGTGGGTGCAGCAGTCTTGGCCTTCAGGTCGCCGCGACCCTGGGGAGGTAAAATGGGTCATTGCCAGTAGAAACATCCCCTGGGAAGTGAAAACCTGAAGGCCATCAAAAAAGGTGTTTCAACCTGGTAATGAAATCAAAACAAAATGGCAAGCTGTTGTGTCCAGAACAGTCGTTTCAAAGCTCCTCTTCTATGTGGGTGTGATCCTTAGTCCCTTCCTTAATAGCTGCAGTGTATTTAGTGTTTGCCTCTAGGTACTATTTGTGTACTTGTACTTTTTTCCAGCATCTTCTATAATGAGTGGGGAAGGATATGATTTTTGTGTATATTTCCAGTTGGCGGTTTGCATAAAAGAAGTTTTGTTCGGTATTTAGAAATACTTATCTGTAACAATGATGGGAAATGTATCAGAGCAGAAACTATTCCTGTTTCTAACTTTGGGAATTATTTCAAAGCTGATGATAATTCTGCTGACTTGTATTCAAGACTATTAAACATCCTAAAATGTTCAAACCTCCTAAATTTCAATTTAAGGATGTTCTTAGAAGCTAGCGTGCTACAGTAGGTCTCTTTTATTAACGGTGTTGCCATTGTCCTTTTGCAGCGCCGAGGTTGTTCAGGAAGGAGAAACTTCACAGCATTCCGAAATACGAAACTGATTCCCATGGAAACATCCTCATCCTCCGATGACAGTTGTGACAGTTTTGGTTCTGATAATTTTGCAAACACGGTAAGTACAGTACAAGAACAAATAAAACTGAATGTGCAGTGCTAGTAAAGCTTGCAAAAATGTAAAGCTGGTAAAGCTAGTAAATGTTTTATGCACTATTAAAACTGCTTGCTCTGCTTATGTTTTTGTATAGTAGTTATAAATCTACGCTATATGTTGTAATTTCATTTCACTCTTCACTTGTGCTTCTAGGTGGTAATTGTTGGAAACAGATTAGCTATTTATTCTAGCCTTTGAAATGTCACCTAACCTAACATGCCTGATAATTTGCAACTGCGGTTCTGAAAACCCTTGTTAAATGCCTGAACTATTTTTTTTCTTTATTAAAAAAGCTATTTGCTTATACGGCACTTGTAAACGTGAATCATTTTCTGTACAACTTCAGTTAAAGGATATTTTATTCTTCACAGAAATGCAAGTTTAGGTCAGATATTAGAGAAGAACTGGCAAAAATTTTTCATGAAGCCTCTGATGATGAATCCTTCTGTGGCTTTTCAGAAAATGAGATTCAAGATGCATTGGTAAGACAGTTGATTTTGTTTTGCAATTTTAAATTTAAATTCTTACACATTCTTAACTGAAAAATAATGGCAGCTTCAGCTTGAAAGTCAAATGTTGTCAGAAAGAAGTATCACTTTATTTAATTCAATGTACAGTCTAAGTACCCATAGTTTCATTTTCGTCTGCGTAAAAAGCCCCCAAGCTCCTGAGCTTTGCAAGTTCAGAATAAAATCTGCCATATGGATTTTGAAATACAATACCTCTTAAAACTGTTCTTGCTGGATGTTACTCTGTTAGACTCTAACACTTCTGGTTTCCTCAATGTGAAATGTTATGCTAGCCTATGGACTCCAGCAAACCTGAGAAAAAATTCTGTATATATTGACACGCAGTCAGACCTGCGGCTGACAGCATAGCAGGAAATGCTGTACTTCTTCAGCAGTAGAGAAATTGTGATAGGTGGTGAAATACGCCTTCCTGCTTTTCCTTGACGTCAGTGCGAGAGCAGTCTTACTGCTTAAAAAGACCAACAGTTGGTATTTAGTAGAGAAGACAGTAGTAGTACTGTGTTTGGCATAAAATAGGTTTGTCATAACTTCAGAACATGCCAAGGAATGACTAGAAAAGAAGAATGTCTGGTTGGAAGAGGATGTGTCTGAGTTAAATAATGCACAACAGTAAAGAGAATAAGTAGGAGACAAAGCTGGACTAGATATGTAAGAAAAAGGAACCAACAACTACACATAATGGGCAACCAGAGCCACATACCTGGTTTAATAAAAACCCTGTGCAAAGAAGGATTGCCATCTGAGACTGATGGTCTATGCATATGAAGCAGGAAGCCTGTTGTTACCTATGACCAAAATAAGACTGTCTTATTGAGTCTAAACCTAAAAGTCAAAGCTGATTGCAAAATGGACTTTTAACTAAAGAAATTAATTTCTGTCCTCACTGAACCCTTGGTTCTTGCAAAAGTTGTAAGCAAGGCATCAGAATTCAAAGATAAGAAAATGTTGGGATTTTATTCACAATTGTTTCATTGACTGGCTGTAGAAGGAAGTTTTCACTTGATATTGTTGATACTGTGAGATGGCTGTTCTTGACAGCTTACAAACTTGGGTTTGACCCTGTGCTGAAAACTTTGTAGTGGCTTTTTTTACAGCCAAATACGGCATGTTGCAAAATCGAGCCCTTTAAAGGCAATTCTCCTTCTCAAACACACAAACTATCTTTGCTATTAGACCTGCAAGTGACAGCTAAGACTGCTGCAACTGAAACCAAGCTGCTTTTTCTGAGGTGTTGTGGCAGTACAGTGTGGCTCTCCCTGAGAGTTTTTTTATCCCTGTGCCCCCCTCTCCTCCTCCCCTCTTCACCCCCCCCCCCCCCCAAAAAAAAAAAAACCCAAAACAAACTAGAAAACTATGACTGGAAATTTAGATTTCTCGATTTCAGCCAGATAGCCTCTTTAACCACCCCCAAACAAAATATCATCAAACTGTATTTAATTGCAGAGCAACTCACTTGGATTTATATGCTTCCATTCTGGTTTGTTAACAGAAATTGGAATCGGATTCAGAGGAGAATGATACAAGTGCTGAAAGTGAGGTAGCTCAGAGAAGGCAAAAATGCCCTATTCCTCTAAAAGTAGCCATGAAGTTTCCACCTCGAAGATCGGAGAGGAGGAAGGGTGAGATGGAACATCTTCCTGAAAAGCTGATGCCTGCTCCAGATTCAGACTCTGACTCTGAAGAAAAGGGTGCCATGTTTTTAGAAAAAAGAGCTTTGAACATAAAGGAAAACAAAGCAATGGCAAGTACTCAATGCCTCCCTGGGGGCCCCACCTTCTTCCCCCCCTCTCCTCCCTTGACTCTTAGGGGATCTCTTTGGTTCTTCAGATTAACTCTAATGGGAATTATGTGAATGCATTAAGAAGAATTTACATTCCTAATGTTTAAATCTGATACTTTATGTCCACTGGCATGTGAAAATCCATAGGCTGCAAGCCTAAAGAATAGGGCTTCAACATATTAATTTTGGGCATTTTCAAATTACTTGCAGTCACTAGAACATAAATAAGACATAAAAGTAAAAAGTTGAAGAGTGACTGCATTTCCTATAAGTAATTGTACTTCTAACCAATTGCCCTAATCTAATAGTCTGTAATAGCACATAAACACCCTTTTAAGGCTCTGCTTCCTTTTTCTTTCCCTTGTTAGCTTGCAAAACTAATGGCTGAGTTGCAAAATGTTTCTGGTATCTTTGGTGGGACAAAGTCATTACCAACTGTCAGTCACGTAAGTATAAACTTACTATATTTGCCTTCAGATTTCTGAGAGTCAAATTCTGACATTACAAAATGCAACTTTCAGTTAAAAAAACTTAATAAACCATGTAAATCAAAGTCCAGTTCGGAATTTTATTGCTTCCTAAAACAGGCATCCTCATTGTGCAGTTCTCTTTTGATTTGCCACTGTATAAAGCAGAACAGATTAATTCATAAAGGTTAGGTGTCTCCACAGGCCAATAAACCCAAACAAGGTACTGTGTAAATGTGTATTTATACAAAGGCTGGAGATAAGGAGGGCAGCTCAGACTTTGAAGCTCAAGCCTGAATATTCTGTGAGTTTGGAGCCTTGAAAAAAACCTGAGATTTGGCCTAACTAGGTCCTTAAAGGTTGGGTTGTGAGTCGGCAATGTAATGAATTTCACTGCTAATTTACCTGTAAGCTGTGTGAGGATGGGAACAACACTAAAAGTCGTAACTCCTCATAGATGTGGGTTCTGCTGCTCCATGGGGGAATTATCTTATACCTGCATGGACACAAACATGCTTTTGACTATTTCTCTGCAGCTAGCAGAATGCCCAAGATGAATTTGCCTAGGATGTTTTTACCTTGTGTTTTCTGATTTGTGACGGGAGGGGAGACTTCATCTTTGGGAAAGACAGAAGGAAGGCATATCTTTTGGGGGAGGAATTCATAGTAGGGACAGGAGCTGTCTGGGTTTTCGCTGTTTCATTACGGGCTTTTAAACTTTACCAGGGACCAAAGCGACTTCCAAGACGTTCATTGCCCAGAAGTGCTTTGAGGAAGAACCCAGACCGAAGTTCTCGGCCTCACACAAGATCCAGGTCCCTGATTGAAGGTCCTCCTACTCCTTTACCAGAAGAGGAAGATGATGACCGGTACATCTTAGTGAGAAGAAGAAAGATGTCTGATGAATACTTGGAGGTATGTTGAGGTTATAGTTCTCCTGTTGCAGGTTGATCATGAAGGCGGTTTTGCATCCCTTCAGGAAAATAACAATTCATACAGAGTTGATCAAAATTATGAGTATGCCATGGCCTGGGAAGAAGTACAGAAAATAGCATGTTGTATGTGTTCTCCATTTCCCCCACCTTATCCTTGAAAA
>NW_008824035.1:9866846-9884230 GCF_000699105.1 Pygoscelis adeliae | reverse complement strand
GCAGGAATTAAGCAAGATCCAGTAGCATTTCTGCACCCTGAAGGTGTGACAGATCAAGTGAAGGTGTTAAAGCTGCATCCATATCATATGTCTTTGCAAAGATCTATAATCTCTTGTTTAAATATATGATGAGTATTTGAGACTTTACTTTGAAGATTCCCACCTTGTTTATGTAGAGTTTTTGCTGAAAATAATACTAAAAGTATTGTCTTCACTATTCAGCATGAAGCCCGAACTCCCAGGAGGGGTCACCGTGGTGCCATGGCTTTTCCACACATTGTGCGCCCAGTTGAGGAGATAACAGTGGAGGAGCTGAATAATATTTGTGGATCTGCAAGAGATAAAGTATATAACAGGGCCATGGTAAGTATATTCCAACTCTGTGAAATGCATATTTTGTGAAGTCATTTTCTTGTTATTCCCTGCTTGTAGTTCAGCATCAAATAGAGCGGACTCCCTCTTGCTGAGGGGAAGGATGTGATTTTTGGGAGAAGTATGCCTGAGATCTTGAAATGTCATCTCTTACCTTGCCCTGAATTTGTAGAATGGCCTTTACCAAGCCAGTTAGCTTGCTTTCACCCTGGAACAACTGTAGTACCTAGGTGATACCAGCTGAGGAAAGTGATTAACAGACACTGAAGATGCATTGTTAAAACAGTCTTGGTTCAGACTTGTAAGGTGGCTTTCTGTTTCAGGATAAATACTGCTAGCTGCGAAAGAGATTGCTTGTTAAATGCTCTATTCCCCTAACTGAAGAGCCATCTTTAATGTCTTGTTTCCTGAACTACTTTCCCTGTGTTCTAGGGATCCACCTGTCATCAGTGTCGCCAAAAAACCACAGACACCAAGACAAATTGTCGTAACCCTGATTGTGTAGGAGTACGGGGCCAATTCTGTGGGCCATGCCTCCGCAATAGGTATGGGGAAGATGTCAGAACAGCGTTGCTGGATCCGGTAAGACAATATTGAGTATTGGCTTTATTGTGCTTAACCTGAGCAGAGAGGTGCATTGGTTACTCATAGCGAAAGAGTTTTAGCAGGGGAACTGCTTACAGTGCTGTAGTACATAATGCAGTCCTGGTTTGATTCAAACTGAATCACAGAGCCTTGTGTTGTGTAGAACTCATTGAAGTTACTACTTCTGTAGCTTTATTTGCAGGAGTAAACTACAAGAGCAGAGCAGCTGTCAAAATATTCTTGTATTTGAGCATCAGAATAGTGTTCTCTTTTGCCTTGTGTTAGTGCTTAATGCCCTATGGAAAGTAACTGTATTGTGGACAAAGTGCTGCTGTTGTGGGCTGTGGAAGTGGTGCAGGAGTTGAGCAGAGTGGAATGCTTCCTATGGTTATGTGCAAGGCAGGCAAAGGAGAGTTTAATCCCTTACAGACTGAAGAGTTTGTACTCTTGCATTGGTTTAGACAAATTCTGCAGTGCTGATGTTCACCGCAGAAGTCGGTGCGGAGCAGGGTCCTCTTTTAAGTTGCGGGTGTGAATAATGTCTGGCATTACAGTTCAGTTAAAAAGGCTTGTTGTCTGTCTTTTGTCTAGACCTGGAGGTGCCCACCCTGTCGTGGAATCTGCAACTGTAGCTTCTGCAGACAGCGAGATGGCCGATGTGCTACAGGTGTCCTGGTCTATCTGGCCAAGTACCATGGCTATGACAATGTCCATGCCTACTTGAAAAGGTAAGTTTGTGTCAATGGCATGGCTCTGCTCTAAGTGAGATAAGCAGCTCAAAACTGGGAGAGGAGAGCTCTCCACATCCCAATTTGTCAGGTAAATCTCAAGATCAGTCCATGTTGCCTTTAGAATCTGAGATTTTGCCATGTGATTTTTCTGACATGTTGGTTCTTACCCAAAACAAGCGGTACATCCACTCTGTCTTTTGGCTCTCAACTTCAGCTGTGTTTATTGTCAGGGCTCCCACTAATTTGTCTAAAGAGTTTCCAAACACTGTTTTGCTACAAGCTAACTCATGTTTCTACTTGTCTTTCAGTCTGAAACAAGAACTTGGAATGGAAGACTGAAGCTGTGACTGCCTTTAAATGTACTCTTTCACCAATGTCACGTTATTGCCTACAGTGAACTGTTTAATCAAATGAGATTACAAAGCCAGTGCCTTCCTTCCCTCCCCTTTTGGGTAAAAAAGGATAAAGAACTTTCACTTATCTCAGTGCAAATCATACTTGGGAAAACTGTTTAATGAAGGTCTTTGCCCACAGGCCATTGTTTTCTTTTTAAACAACTTTGCAAATCAGATAGCATCGGTCATTGCTTTCATGCCAATAACTTCCTCCCCCCGCCCCCGAAAGGAGTTGGGGCTTTAAGCCATTAGTTTTATTTATGCAGTGATCTGTACTGCAGATTTATTTATGCTTTGAAGTTGATCAGAAGAAGATAAGACATGTTCTGAAAATTCAGGGTACTGTTCCCCACAGAACCAAGCTGGGAAAGGTATGTGCTTAACTCCAGGCCAACTTCTGCTGCAATACAGACTCTTACTGAACATAAATGATCAAATAGAAGCTAAGAACTCTCTAAAACAATGCATTCTTAAGTTCAAAAAGGAAGCCCTAAAAGTTGCAGCTGAGCAGTCTCCAAGCACTAATATTTGGTTTTATAGAGTACTCAAAGTGCACATTGGCCATTTCAAGGGAGATTCTCCAAGGACTTAAAAAATGCAGCAGAAGCAGTTGCGGGTGGCACTTTGTATTTTTGCTCAGATGAGAGGAGGCCACTGCTGAAAGCTTCCACAGCACTAGCATTGCCTAGTGGTGATAGTGATGTGAACGTACTGGTATACATTGTAGAGTGACCACTGTCTAAAACAGAATGTACCCTTTGTTAAATTACTGGTTTTGTGGGTCTCTTCTCGCTGCTCTTGCTGCAACTGCAGAACTGCTTCTTTGCAGAATTGGCACTGGTCCTGGGGAAGAGGAATGCCTCCAGACCAGGGCTTGGTTAAGTAGAGGGGTAGTGGTTCATGTGGCTGTTGGTCAACTGCAAGTGGGTGAAAGATGGTAACTTGTTGAATTTGGTTATCAGGAAAAGGGGCAATGACAAACAATCACTGGAACCGGAAGCCTGAATTTTTTTACCTCTGAAAAAATTTAAAAAGCTAGGACTTCCTAAGCTACAGTTCAGCTTAAAGTGAATTACTCTTCCAGTTGCATAGGGCAGCATAAGTGTAAATAGATAATGTTCTCAAGAGACACCCTAGTTGTAGTAACAGATGAGAAAGAACGATTGCCTCATCAAAAAGGCTTTTAAAAATAAATAAAAAGGGAGATGTAATGGGTTGCATACAGTTTGTGAGCACTTACAAATGTGGTTAGTGCTATGGTCTCTTCCTTAACAGTCCAGCCATATTTCTGTATCTGACTCTGCATGACTGTAGAAGGATATTTCTCATGATGTTGTTAATGAGGCATGAGTACAGCAGAAACAGAGCTGAAGAATTCTAATGTGCTGTGTGGATGGGGTCTGTGTACTCAGTGCTGTAGAAAAGAAGGTGCCATGAAAATTGGATCCGGAGAACCACAGAGTGTATAAATGCGCTTGGTTTGGTTATGGAAACTACTGTATAAGCTTTGTATGAGGTTTAGAATGCAATGTTATAAATAATGTACAGTAGAATAGTAGAAGAATGAACTTGCTTTTATTGAGCACTAGAACAAAACATGGGTTTAGACTTCTCTGCTTGCACAGTATTTGCACTGTGTATATACATAATGATCCACAGTTTATACCTTTCTGGGAATTCCATTGGTGTGTGTAGGAGGGGAGGAGAGAGGAATATAGAAACAAAAGATATTTATGTCTCAGACTTGTAGTTCTGTTTCATAAATCATCTGTCCTACTGAAAAGTCTCCGGTCCTCTCTTTGTTTTTATAGTGTGAATAGCTGTGCAATCTGAGGTGGAGAGTGCTCTATCCTCTAGGTATATTTCGTGAAGAAGGAACTCCAGAAATACATGTTCTGTTCTGAAAGAAACAGGGGGAAATTTCTCCCCCCCCCCCCCCCCGCTTGCAGGACTTGTCTTCTGATTGCTAGACCGCTGTATTTAGATTTACTCAGATCTACAATGTTCTGTACAAAGTTTTTTATTTTGAAAATAAAAATTTTCTGGGTTAGAGTTTTTGCCTCTTAACTGTTTTTAAAAAGCCTACTAGAGCTGTACTTAGATTTTACCATCTTTCAGGTAAACTTTTGTTGTAAAGTAAAGGAGCTGGTTGTTCCCATCATACCTGGGGAGCAATGGGACTAGGACATATTTCTCTCCCCACCCCTGTGTCCCTGAACCAGGCTTGCTCTGATATTCATGCTGCTTGGATTGAATTGTTTGGTACCTGATGACTAACTTGTGATGGTAGAAATATATAGGTGCTAGAGTTCAGGCCAGATACAAACTAAGCACATGTGCTATGTGCTTACCCTTCTGCTTTTTTCTACATTTTTTTTTAAACAAGATGCCTACATCGTGAGCTGAGAAGGATGAGGAGGATATTGCCGTTTTGGACACAAGTCGAAGTCAGGTGCCTGACACTATATATATATATATAGATTTTTTTTTTTAATTTTTATTTTTTCCAAACAAACTCAAGTAACTTCTCTCGGTAGCTCTGTGCTGGAGCAGAGAATTACAGGCTGACAGTGCTGAAGACTGTTTTTAATACTTGTGTGGCTTGCTTTTGCATCAGTGTAGCTGGGTCTAGAGGGAGGAGTTACATGAGACTGGTAGAAGATTACACAAAGCCAACCTGCAGTGAGAGAAGAAACAGGAAAGATGTGATCAAGCAGAGTGACTGAGCTGTCCCCAGATACTCTACTGGTAAAGTCCTCATGTCATTACTTTCACCTAAAAGCTTTATTTAGATGCATTACCTTTCATCACGCTGCTGGTGATGTGAGAATAAATTTGTATGTAATTATGTAGTATGTTAGTGTATGGTTTACATGATGATGTGTCTCAATACACCTTTTTCCCCAAGCCTCTGTACCACACTACTTATTTACTGTTGATAGTAACTTGACAAATAGTTAGAGCTCATGGTTTGTATCTGCAGCAAATGGGTAGCAATTTAAGAAACTTCAGGAGGAAAAGATCCTAACTGTCAGCTTTGAAAACAAAAATGCATGGAAATAGAGTATCACTTTTAAAGGAAGAACAGAAGAACGAAGCTCATGGGTGAGGTAGAATGACAATTTATTATTGAAAAAGGCTGTATGAGTTGATACTCCCTCACTACTCTCAGTTTTAGGGCCAGGTGATCTTGTGCCTAGGTCTGATATGACTTATAATTTTTTTAACCTGGTATAATAATTTATAACTGCTAGAAATAGAATACTGAAAAGACTAATAGGCAAATTAAATTCTTAAATTCCTTGGACCTTTGTTCCCTGTGATGGGAGGTGGATGGGAAGGGCATTTGTGGCTATGTAATAGTCTGAGAGAAGTGACTATGCCGGAAGAGTGAGTGATAGCTTTTTTTTTTAAGTTAAATATGTAAATAAAACCTCAAGCTTGCTTATGAGTAAACTTTTCATTACAGTGATATAGTATCCACTGATGGAATTGGCCAAAACCTCCTTACTACCAGAACATTCTCTTAGACTAGTATATATTAATATGTTATTTGATTCTTCCCTGTCTCGCTTGCTTTTTAATTAAGTCAAATGTTGAAGCATTAGGTCCCTTCAAATCTTGAGAGAAGGATTTTTGTCTTCCTTACCTATTAAGCAAACTGTTTTTTTCATTATGTGTAAGTTACAAAAATAGCATTGAAGCATCACGGGCTGATGAAGTAGCATACACTGTACATTCCAGAGGAACCCACTCAGCTGCTTAACCAGTTACATTAGTGTAGGAAGCCGCAATGGAAACTTTAAAAATAGGCATTAGCTTTGGAAACTACCCCCTCTCCCTTCCTAGCCTCACGGGCTAATACACCTTTATTTTGTCTGCCAGAAACCTAAAAACACACTTTGAAGAGAAAAGCAAGGAGATGGTAACAATGCAAAGCAGCAGCATCGTTTGCTTGGGTAGGCTAACGGGATCAAAAAGGGCAAAATGGTTGCATCTAGTCAAAGGATGGCTTTCAGTGTTCCAGGGTGAGGGAACATAGCTGACTTTGAAACCTATCCGTAATACAATGTGCATCTGAAACATTTGGCAAGAGAGTCACCCACTGACCTCTGCTGGCATAAACCAGTTTGTTCTCATGGCTTTTTGCTAGTGCAGCTCTTGCATGGCTAATGGCATAAGCTAGCGTGGAGATTTTGGAAACACTGCCTATTGTTCTTTCATGTTCTTGGCCTCATAACTAAACCAAAGTGAGTAAAAAGATATGGCTTCCTCTGTCAAGTATGGGCTGGCCAGTCTACAGGGTCCTAAATGCCAGCACCCAGGTAACGCTGGGCTGTGTCACAGATATACATGAGTGTATGGGCTCCAAACGTTAAGAGAGGACAGCATCACACTTTCATGCTTGGGTCTCGCCCTTCTTCCAAATAATAAGCCTGGGGCTCCTAGATGTGTGTCAAAAAACCCCACAGACCCTTTGGGGTGGGGGTGGCAAACAGGAGGGGAATTGTATGTTTGAACCCAAAAATGTAATGATCAGTGCTAGTGGTAGGAGTCCTGAAACTGGTAGGTGAGGGGGGAATTGGGAATCCTATCGTGACTGATATTTATAAGAAGTTGTGGATGCTGAATTTGTATGAAAACATGTCTGGAGCATAGAGTTACAGTCATATTAAACAAGATCTGCTTGCTGCTGTTTGGTACAAGCTTTCTTCCAGCTAGAATTGATTGAGCTCTGGTTGCAAGGATGGCAGACAGTTCTGGTATGTGAAAAAAATAAACCAGAAGTCATGGTGTGGTCAAGATGGGGTAAAAAGGCGTTGCATCTGTCTCTTATTAGTAGTACTTTAGTAGTATTTATGCTGATCACTTGAACTAGGAAAAAAAAATCAGTTGAACTGTAGGTCCTGCTGCATTGAGCCCTACTCATACAATCTTTCCCCTGGAGTATGTCTGCAGGTAAAGCTTACATCTACTGAAAATGGAAAAAAAATGTTACTGAAATCAGATTTGTGTTTGGGCTCAAGTTAGCTTTATATCCTTACCTGTCTGTTAATATCATTGCAGGCAGGGAGAATGAAATTGTGTGCTGGGTTGTGTCGAGATGTAAGTAACAGAAGCCTATAGCAAGCATCCCCATTTTCTTTTTATCACGTACACAGTAACAAAGCAATCCTACCAGCGCTCCTTCTTTTGGCCTTGCTTTACCTCCTTTGAGCTTGAATGCCCATGTAAAAGTGGTATGTTTGTGAATTGCTACATAAACTGGGCATTCACAATTGACTGCCACCAGGACTGAGGGTGAGAGGGCTCCCACAAATATAAAAATTTGTATTGTTCATGTTTTCAGAGAATTAGCAGTTATGTCTCCTCCCCGAATATCCAAACTCCTGTTTGAAAATAAAACTACTGGAAAGACGATACTGAAAATTTAAATGTTTTAGACTTCAGAGATATTTAGATGTTTTCTATTTTATTATATAGCTGGAGAAAAGCAAGAAGTTCAATCAGTGTCAACCATTTTGTTTAATACCTTGGAGATTCATCACCTTTAGATGTGCTCTAAAGTTCCAGATCTAGAGGCTTAGCTATGTTACTACTCAAATGTGAATGAACATAGGCACTCTTATCTTGCGTGATTCTCTTCTTATATAGCTTATTAGCAGAATTTAGCAGTAGGAAAGATCCTATTTCTTAGTGCTTTTGTGGTACAGGTTTTTTGTTGTTGGGTGTAGGGGGGAGTTGGTTTCGGTTTTGGGTATTTCTTTTTGAGGCTGGTTGTAATGTGAACAAGTGATAACAGTGAATCATCAGGAAAAAAAACCTTTGGAAATAAGCCAGAGTCAAATTCTTTTCTCGTGCTCTGTTCAATCTGCTTCCTCTTTAAAAGAAAACTTTCACATTAGCAGAAAAATAAATGCTTAGCCAGAGTTCTTTTTGTGTCCCTTTCAGCAGGGAGAAGGGGATGAGTGTGCCTAGCTCAATGCCCATGCTGGCTTCCTCCTGCCATGGAGAGTTAACACTCTAAAAGCTTTTTCTTCCCCCTTTATTTCTGTTTCCATTTAATTCTTATGAAAAAGTTGCGATGTTACAATTTTGGTATTGGAAACCAAGCACAGAGTTTTGTTGTGAGGAAATGAACTGCTTTGATATAATCCCAGTTTTCTCTGGGAGAAGTAACTTCTAGTTTTTAAATGGTTGCTGTGGCAAGAAAACAGCATCTGCACTACAAAACTCTAAAGGGTACCTCCAGTAAATAAAAATAGACCAGTATATATGGTATCTATGTGCCCATTACAGCATACAGATACAGTGTTCTGTCAAAACCTTCTGGTATGATCTTAAACAAATAACTTTTTCTGCAGCTGTAAGATCAAAAACCCTATCCACCCACATAGTTCAACAAGGCCAAGTGCAACGTCCTGCATGTGGGTTGGGGCAATCCCAAGCACAAATACAGGCTGGGTGGAGAATGGATTGAGAGTAGCCCTGAGGAGAAGGACTTGGGGGTGTTGGTTGATGAGAAGCTCAGCATGACCTGGCAATGTGCGCTCACAGCCCAGAAAGCCAACCATATCCTGGGCTGCATCAAAAGAAGCGTGGCCAGCAGGTCGAGGGAGGTGATTCTGCCCCTCTACTCTGCTCTGGTGAGACCCCACCTGGAGCACTGCATTCAGCTCTGGGGCCCCCAACATGAGAAGGACATGGACCTGTTGGAGCGAGTCCAGAGGAGGGCCACAAAAATGATCAGAGGGCTGGAGCACCTCTCCTATGAAGACAGGCTGAGAAAGTTGGGGTTGTTCAGCCTGGAGAAGAGAAGGCTCTGGGGAGACCCTATAGCAGCCTTGCAGTACCTGAAGGGGACCTACAAGAAGGCTGGAGAGGGACTTTTTACAAGGGCCTGTAGTGATAGGCCAAGGGGTAATGGCTTTAAACTGAAAGAGGGTAGATTCAGATGAGCCATAAGGAAGAAATTCTTCACTATGAGGGTGGTGAAGCACTGGCACAGGTTGCCCAGAGCAGTTGTGGGTGCCCCATCCCTGGAAGTGTTCAAGGTCAGGTTGGATGGGGCTTTGAGCAACCTGGTCCAGCAGAAGGTGTCCCTGCCCATGGCAGGGGGATTGGAACTAGATGGTCTTTAAGGTCCTTTCCAACCCAAACCATTCTATGATTCTATGATAGCTAAAGCCTGCTTTAGAAAAAATTAACAATTGAATGTTCTTAACGTAATTACAAGTAATTTTCATCAGGACATGCAGACTTACCCATAGCAAGGAATAATGCTTTTTTTTTTTTTCTGTGTACCTTCTAAGCACAGACTGGAGATATACACCCTTTCTCCTTGCAAGCGGAGTTAGTCTATTTCTTAGACATACTCACCATTAAGTATATTACACATTATAGCTGAAACAAGGGAGTTTAGAGTATTGCAATGTTAGGTACCATTTTCTTTCTTCCTAGCTGTTTTTCCGGTTTCCAAAAGCTCATGTCTAGCACCTTATTTTTTTCCAGTTCTGAGGAAAAGTTATGGATGAGATGAACAGTTTGGCTGATACCAGGCTTAGCTAACTTGCTAATTAAGCCTGACTGCTGAGATCTAGCTTCCGTTTTCCCTGCACAGGTATCACATTATAATTTTAACATGTTGGGATCCACAAGGGAATGTGATTCCTGCCAGATCTTAGGGTTCCTTGCTATCTAGTGAAACAGCTGGCCTCACTGGAGCACCCTTGCTCCTCCTGGGATGCCACGGATTGCTGTACAATATGCAAGAAGACATAGATTTTGTAAAAGGGATACTCAGAAGTCCCTGTGATAAATGGCTTAGTTTGTACAAAACACTCAACTCCTCCCCACCGTTAAAAACACCTAAACCTCTTTCTTCCTCAATTTCTGAGCAATGTTTTTTTGGTATTTGCCTGGCACCTAAACCATGCTGACCTTATCCCTCAGAAAATAAAGTCATTGGAGTAGAAGAGAGGTACTGGAGGTGTCAGACCACAGTAGCGCAGGGCACTGTTACTTTTACCTGTCGTTGTACTGAGCTCTGCAGTGCTGTTGCTAGCATGTTTCTGGGACATGGAGCACCAAAAATACAAAGGAGGAAGAGAAGCTGTCTTGTAGTTGCTCTTTGTGCAAGGATCATTCAGCAAGTGCCACCAAATCCCACCACTAGTGAGATCAGGGAGTTTATGTTTTGTTTGACAACCTATCTGGAAGCACAGATATTCATCAGCCAGTGTTGGCGAGACTGAGGTTCCTCCACATCTGTCACAACAGAAACCCTGGTATGGAAGGGACTTTATGAGAGCAAATGTTAAGTGTCATGAAATACAGACGCTATGGAGTGAAGCAGCAAGTAAGGTGGATCTAGTACTAAGGTCCTATGTAGAGTTAATTGCCTACGGTTTACTTGGAGGTAACGTGTAAGGGGAAAAAGTTACATGTTGGTGAAAGTCAGAGAGGCTGTTCTGATGACGTACAGTTACAAATCCGTAACTGCACTGTACTCATTCCCGTGAAATTTGGTGGAGGCCAGATCACAGTTTGGCCACAGGAAGGAGACTGAGTGGGAGATACTGAGCTAACAATCTGAAGACTCCCCCTACACTTCAGTTTAAGATTTCCTTATACTAAACAACCAGGGGACAAAATGCAGCTCATTCAAAAATGTCCATTAAATAGGAAAACATCCTTACAGGTATGTGAATTGCCCTGAGTGACCCTGGCTTTACCCACACACCTTTTTCTCTTGCCCTAAATTTAAGACTTGCTTAAACAAAAAACCTAATGGCACAGGCCAGCAGTGCTATTTGTTGTCGCAGATAAATTTACCTAATTATTTAAGTATTGCTCGAGCTATGGAATTGGATCTATCTAATGTGGTACCATATAGCAGGAGGTGCAGAAAACATTCTTGAATGACAGAAACTTCAAGGGTTTTCTCCTGATGCTGAGCTCCTCTGATGTATATCCTAAGACATTGCCAATGCGTGCCTTTTGTTACAGTTCAGAGATTTGTATGCTGAAGTCTGCAATGGCTGAAAAAGGTGTAAATGATGCTGAAAAGTAAATATAATTTGCAGCCTTGGTTTAGGGTAACGTTCAGCATATTACATATTTCTGTAGTTTTCTTAAACCTGTTAGAAGAATGTTTCACCTGATCAATAGATCTGAAAGTGAATGAAACATAAAGGCATTGTTGTTCATTCACGTGTTAGTTCTCTGAGATAAAATGCTTTGTTGTATCCTGCTAATACATCCTAAATTTTTTGGTATCGCTGACTTACAAATCAGAGACACCAGTATAAAGCAGGCTGCTCTCTTGAGGGCTAGAAAAGAGACTCACATTGGAGCACTCCTCCTTGACCTCCAGACAAACCCGTTATCTTCACTAATGTGTATTATTTTACTTTTTGCAATAGACACCCCAATTTCTGTTTTGCCATTTGCTCCATGGCAATTGACACTTCAGCAGGCTGGCTATTTATTACTTACTAGCCATGGATAGGAATACAGTAAATTCTATACAAAATAAAAATCAATACTCACTGACATACTGCGTATTGAAGAAAATAATTGTTTATGGCACTCAGCTTAAGCTGTTCTGGTAATCACGTTGAAAAATACAATATTTATTCATTAGATCAAATTTAATGAGGCCTCCTGGCAGTAATTATAAAAATTACTGTAGCAGTAAATTACTAATGAGTTGTGATGTGCTTCCTACCTGTGAGGAAGGACTGGGGGTTGAAAAACCTGATATCCAGACAACACTAGGGAGGGTGAGATCTTGAGGCTAGGAGTCAAGCTCACAGCAGCGCGGAAGTTGTTCACTGCACCTGAATGGTAAAAAAAAAAAAAAAAAAAAGATAGCAGAGACTCATAATCAGGAGTTTCACTTTAAATAGGCAGTAACTCTAGGTTCGTTTCCACATCAACATGTATAGGCAAGGGAACAATGTTATCAATAGGAGGAAGAGACTTCTTTGCCATGTGTACATCATCTTGTCTACAAAAGCAGCTGAGGTGACCTAATTTACTGTAGTAGATCTTAGGCTAGGAACAACTTCTTGCTTTCTAGTTGTTATAAAGTTTCATGCAAAACACAGCAAAGAGGACAATGTTTTCTTAGTGCCCTTAAATCTTCAGAACAGTCACCTAAGATGTGGAGGTAAGACAAAGGTTGAAATCCCCCACCAGCTTGCTTTGATGCAGGGAGTTTGACCTGGATTTCTTTCTTCTTCTGAGACAAAGCTTTAAGGAATGCAGAGGCTTTTGGTAGCAAATGGTACACTGTATGAATAACACCAAGGCATAAAGGTGTAAAAATGGTGCCACTTTTATCAAAAGTCCAGGTTTCTGCGGAGTACAGGGTGTTGCTGCAGTAGCAGAGGCTGGTTAGAGAAAGGGGTTCTGCTGCATGCTAAATTAACGCACAAGTGAATTGGCATATAATTATGTTTCTTTCTGTAGCTTGCAAAGGTGCCACAGATTTGACAGGTGGCCTTTGATATTGTGAAACAGTGACTAGGCTAGCTTTTAGCAAATATTTGCTGCAAAAGATTGATCCTAGGTTCAAACATCTACCCAAAATCAAATAGAAAAAGGCTGTGAATTTTAATCTCTCACAGCACAGAACTGCTTTTAAATATACTGTTGAGGCTTGAAAAGGAGTGGGGAAGTCTAGCACAATTTATCTCCTCCTTATGCTGGTATGTTGCACAAAAAGAGACCACTGGGCATGGATACTTCTACACACTCATAGACGTTGTGACGTCAAAGGGGAGACAAATGTATCCATCCACTCTTGTGTCATCTTCCAACCCCCTTGAAAGAAGCAGAAGTGTAGGTCCTTTGCACACAGCCTCCTCCTGTGCAGAGATGCTGTGCAGAGATGCTGGCTTTTGTGGAGCTATGGGTTTCTTAAGCTGGAAGAGCCCCTAAGAGTCAAGCATTGCAGTGCTGAGCCCAAGACCCTTTGTGGCTTTAGCCTCGCACCGAAATAAATGTATACACTGAAAAATATATACAATTGGGCCTTACAAAACCTTGGGCGAGCTAGTAAATGAACAGCAACAGGTCAGCATGCAGGACTATTTTGCAGTTTCCATAGTTTCAAGAAAAAGGGTACACCTTCGTTACCCCCTCTAAAAAGCAGTGGTTTGCAGTGATTTAGCTAAGTCACATTACCTAGCTTCTTGTTATTAAAATAAGGCAAGAAGAGCTTTTGCCATGATGCAATTACAAAAAGACAACATCTCTCTCTGCCAGCCAGAAATTAACCTTATCTAACTTCATTGCCAGAAAATCCACAGAGCCCATTCTGTCTGTGCTGTTATGTCACCGTGACAGAGCTAACGCAGTCACGCTGCAGAGAAAAATCATCCATTTTTGGCTGTGAAGATGGTATCTCGGCTGCTCGAGTGCTGGGTTCTTTTCCTAGTGCTGCCATGCATTTCCGCAGTGACCTTAGGAAATTCAGTCTCTCCCTGTTTCCCTTTTTAAAGCATGGAAATCCTCTCCAGGCTTTCCCTTGCTGTCTGGTCCTGTCTGGAAGAGAAAATAAAATGTGTTTTTTTATTATTAGCTAAACTGAATTTGGCAATGGACAGATGTTCACTTTGCATACAGCTGTGCTGGCTGAAGATGCATTTTTCTGTCTTTCTGGAGCTGTTGTGAGGCTAAATTAACACTGATAGAAAATTCTGTGGTCTTCAGATAGAAAACACTTTAGAAGTAGGAGTTATTGTGGGTTGGATTTTCAGAACTGCTGTCAGCCACAGCTGAAATCAGTGGAAGCTATGGGCTGAAAAAGCTGGAGCCCTGAACTACAATAGTTTACATGAATGTAGAAGTAGTTCGTGGCTGGCACAGGAATTTGGGTCAATCTACATTAAAAGCTCTCAGGTAAATACAAAAGGTAGACTTGGTGGAATGATCCTTTTTTTTTTTGCTTGGGCTTTTTTTTTTGTGTTTTTAAACTGCAGCATGCAGGTCTGAGGACTTATGCCCAGAAGGCTACAAGCTTTAACCACAGGCTGGCTGACTATTGTCTCATGATGCAAAATAGGCTTTCAGTTAGTATTGTGAATTCTTATGGAATCTTACAGTGGCAAAATAGGAGCAGTTTGCCTAATGTTTCTTCTTCTACACCTATGAAATTAATTTAATGTGTGTGGAGGGGGGGAATACCGTGGAACCAAACCTAGAAACTAAATAATAATGATGAAGCTTTTAAGAGAGAATGTCTCACAATCTGACATAAGTAGTAAGGATGTTGCTGTGCACTATTACTATAATTAAATTACATTATGTTATTGAATTAAACTAATCCGTCAGTAATACTGAGTTAGCAGTATACTTGCTTAGCAGTAAGATTTTGTCACATAAACATTATGAGCCTTTAAACTTCTGCATTTTGTCTTGCTAAATGCAGGGAAAATACGGAAATTAGAGCAGCAGAATATAACATGAAAAGCTATAGCAGTGGAAAAAGGCCAGCTGGTTCAACATGCCAGTCCTTTTAAAGCACGTAAGTTAAGAGTGTTAGAATACATTTACCAAAAGGGTGGAACATGAGATGCATGCGTGAGGTGCCTGCTATTACTTTGAAAATATTAGGTACCGATCTAAAAATTATCTTTTTTGTATTTTCCTGAACTTCAGAACACGTAAGATTAAGTCAGAAGCTGCTGAGGGTAAGCTGTTAAGAAAAACATGCAAATAATAACCAAAATGAAGCTGCAATCTTTTCTCTGAACAGAAGCAGAAAAAGAAGGAGGCTACAGATCACTTAGACTATGATCAGTGAAACAGGGCAGCTGATCAGAGGGACGCAGCCTTTAGAACAACGTTAGCTCTTGCAGGCACAGGAAGCAGAATAATATTTTTCAAACTGAAGACTTCACTCCCATCGTAACAAATCAAACCATCGTTCAGACCAGCAGACCCCGTCCTCTCTCAGCCTGGTAAGCTGTTGTACATTTATTCTGGTGCTAGATCTTTTCCAAATGAGTTACTGGAGCTGTTGAGAGCTATCCCTTTCTCACCTTTGCAAAATACAGACCGTCTTAATTGTTCCTTTTTGTTATCATGCACAAACAATTACTTGGATTTTAGCAAAAATTATCAAGGAAAATGACAAGCAGATTTCTGTCCCTTTGCTTACCTCTTCCACAGACAGCATACAAACACACACTGTAAACCTACTGTATGCCACACTGCTGTGACTGGAACTACAGCATTTGCTGTACTTCCTATATTTGCCTCTGCCTTTAAGTGTTCACTGAACCATCTTGGTCTGCAGTCCTTGTGATCTAATTGTGCACGCAATATGCCGGGATGGCCAGGCTATTCATTAAGGATTCAGAATGTATACAGGGGTCCTCTTCTAGCTCCTGGGGGTAGGAATAGGATGAACACATTATGAGACTTTATTAAGTCTTAGAAGACGGCCACGTCTTGCCTCTGGCAGCCTCAAGAGTGGGAATTAGCCTTTACAGGGAGGTTATCATCCGTAATACATATTTATGCTGTGTCCATCGTGTATAAGAATGCTCTCAGTAAAACTTAGGCTAGGCTATAATAATACTTTGCACTTCTTTGTTGCCTTTTGCCTGAGAATTTCATTGTGCCTTTAAAAGCTTTCATTAACTAAAATTCACAACCCCGTTGTGCAGTAACTGTGCATTAACACCTCCACTAGACACAAAATACAGTTCAGAGAGCAAGGACTGGTGTAAGTGGTTTAAAAAGCTGGAAAGAATGGGGGGAAAAAAACACTGGAATTGATTATTCCCACATCAATGGGCTAGCCCTGTGTTTTCTATCTAGAATATCTTGGACTTGGATTGATGCTCTGACTGCACTTCGCTGCATTTTTAAATGCTGATGTGTGTCAAATTTAGCATTGTTTCAAAATTCTCAAGACATTAATTTCCAGGTTCATTTATTATCTGCTGGAAATCTATCCTTTGATAACTGGATGCAGATGTAGCAATAAGAGTGATAGAATTGCCTGTGGAGCTAGGTATGGATTTTCACTATTGTTAAGCTACAGGGTCTAGTTTCCCCAGAATGTGTCTCTTGTGAATGCCAGTTACACACCTTCCCGAGAAGAGAATATGCCCCTAAAGCTACAATGTCCTTCGTGCATAGCCTCCAATCCTCTACAAAGCTTGCATTTCACAGGATTCAACAGTATTGGTTCTTTTGGGATCAATGAGAAACTCACCACCCATCTCCAGTATCTCTGAATTACAGAGCAGAACCAGATCAAACACAGAAGAGTTCCCTCATTTATCCTGCCTCTGTAATACATCAGAGTGTGTGCTGCATTCATTTTGTGTAGGCGGGCTGGTGTCTAATGTACTCTGTGAACATATTTATAAAGGATTAACCTGTGCCTGGTATTCCTAAAAATTGATTTAGTTAAAATACATATTTTATTCTACTTGTCTCAACCATACAAATCATTCCTGTTTAGCTTTGATATTAGTCATTTTTGCTGGGGTGTAATATACTGCACATTATCAGTAGTCCTACTATGTATGACAGGCTTTTTTTCCCGCAGCCAATACTTCTCAGCGCATTGTAAGATCTGCGTCTGAGAATGTTAACCAGCAGTGAAAGTGTTCACTAATAGAATGTACTGCTTAGCAAACACTGATACACTGAGGATTTGAACAGAGTGCTCTTGCTTCAAAAGTGTTTAGAAGCAAACTGGGAATAGAAGGTCAGGTGCTGGGAAGGACCTAGATGCACTGTGTACCTGGGATGCTGTGTCTGAGCACACACACTCTGACCCGGCACCTGCCACGCTAGGAAGGGTCCAGTAATGTGAAGCTCCTGGGCTGCAAACAATTGCAACTGTCGTGCTTTAACCTCAGCCGGCAACTAAGCACCACCCAGCCGCTCGCTCACTCCCTCCCGGTGGAATGGGGGAGAGAATCAGAACAGTAAAAGTGAGAAAACTCATGCGTTGAGATAAAGACAGTTTAATAGGTAAAGCAAAAGCCGTGCACACAAGCAAAGCAAAACAAGGAATTCATTCACTGCTTCCCATGGGCAGGCAGGTGTTCAGCCATCTCCAGGAAAGCAGGGCTCCATCACACATAATGGTGACTTGGGAAGACAAACACCATCACTCCAAACGTCCCCCCTTCCTTCTTCTTTCCCCAGCTTTATGTGCTGAGCATGACGTCATACGGTGTGGAATATCCCTTTGGTCAGTTGGGGTCAGCTGTCCCGGCTGTGTCCCCTCCCAGCTTCTTGTGCACCCCCAGCCTGCTCGCTGGTG
>NW_008824035.1:9866044-9866761 GCF_000699105.1 Pygoscelis adeliae | reverse complement strand
AGCTTCTGGTGCGCCCCCAGCCTGCTCGCTGGTGGGGTGGGGTGAGAGGCAGAAAAGGCCTTGACTCTGTGTAAGCACTGCTCAGCAGTAACTAAAACACCCCTGTGTTGTCAATGCTGTTTTCAGCCCAAATCCAAAACATAGCCCCATACTGGCTACTGTGAAGAAAATTAACTCTACCCCAGCCAAAACCAGCACATTCTCCACCCCTTATTACATACCATTTACGTCATACTCAGGTCCAACACTATCCAATATATCCTCATTAACCAAACCCCCCCTTCCCAATCCTTTGATGCAATATATAGATATCATTTCCTTAGTCTATGGACTACCTCTGTGAAATGTCTGTAAAATGTCCATAAATGTCCACAAATGTCCACTGAGTTCATTTAGTCCATGACTTTGAGCTCCATCTGTTATGGTGGTCACTCAGGACAGGAGAGGTGGTGTGTTGCGTGGAGTTACTGGGCACCAAAGCCAGCTCAGGTCAGGTTGTCACTGCTGCACTTGCACTGCTTCTTGTAAGGCTTGTCCTCCATTGGTTTAGGTGGTTCCTGCTATAGTAATTCCCATAACATGCAACTCAGATCATGGGTTACAACAATTTGAAGGTGTTTCCATTACAATCTCCACCTGTGGTCCCTTTGGGCCAGGTTATAGGGCTTAACATTGCAATGAACTCCTCCCCTTGCCCCTGCTCCGGCTTGGACTTAC
>NW_008824035.1:9864379-9864775 GCF_000699105.1 Pygoscelis adeliae | reverse complement strand
CCAGACAAGCCCAAGGGCAAGGACAGGACCCTGCCAATAAATAGCTAAACAGCAATAACAGTTATAAATTCGATCTAGCACATTCCAGTCAAATCTGTTGTTATCTCAAACCCTTCAAGCCCCATGTTGGGCACCAAAAATGACTGTCGTGCTTTAACCCCAGCCGGGGTTAAACTAAGCACCACCCAGCCACTCGCTCACTCCCTCCCGGTGGAATGGGGAAGAGAATCAGAACAGTAAAAGTGAGAAAACTCATGCGTTGAGATAAAGACAGTTTAATAGGTAAAGCGAAAGCCGTGCACACAAGCAAAGCAAAACAAGGAATTCATTCACTGCTTCCCATCGGCAGGCAGGTGTTCAGCCATCCCCAGGAAAGCAGGGCTCCATCACGCGTAA
>NW_008824035.1:9854470-9864270 GCF_000699105.1 Pygoscelis adeliae | reverse complement strand
GCCCAAATCCAAAACATAGCCCCATACTAGCTACTGTGAAGAAAATTAACTCTACCCCAGCCAAAACCAGCACAGCAGCCCACCCCTCCCACCAACCCTAGGTTAAGTATATATGGTTTAAAATATTTACTTCGACACAGGCAATATTTAGATATTTGTTTTGTATAAGAGAAGGATTAAAAGGAAATACAAATGAATAGCTTAGCAATGGGGAATGCTGACCTACCCCAGCCAAAACCAGCACAGCAGCCCACCCCTCCCACCAACCCTAGGTTAAGTATATATGGTTTAAAATATTTACTTTGACACAGGCAATATTTAGATATTTGTTTTGTATAAGAGAAGGATTAAAAGGAAATACAAATGAATAGCTTAGCAATGGGGAATGCTGACCTTCATCTGCAATATATGAAGAAAGCTCCAAGACGTTAATGGCAATTTGAGAGGTTGCCGACTAGGAACTTGGGATAAAACTGAAGAAGGGCAGACTTCTGATGAAGGATTAGGGGTCATTTACTAAAGATCACAGCCACTGGGAAAATGACCAAAGCAAACCCTGGATAGCCTATTACTTCAGATGTGTGACAGCCAGACTTAAGGTTTCTTCTCACCTTGATCTTCAACCTGGGATTCAGGGCTTTGTTCGGTTTTGGTTTTTTGTTTTGTTTTTTTACTTTGTATCAGCCTATACTGGGATAGCAAGTGTGTGAAAAACTTACAGATTTTTGTTATCAATATATAACATCTTCCGGTAGAAAGGAATGTGGTAGTTGATTATATTTTTGCCACTTATCTGATTGCCTTTGAATTCAAGGAGTTCAGCCCACTTTGAATTCTGTTCTTGATATCATGTTTTTGTATAACTTGTGTGTCAGATATTATTTGTTGTACCATCAGTCCATCTTATCTGGGTATAAGAAAACACAAAAATCAGTGTGTGTAGAGGCGGAGGAGGATTCTTCTCAGCAGCCCAACAAGCAGCATTTTCTTCCCCATTGTTTGAATACCAACTCAGAAGCTTGCAAATGTTTCTTTTTCTTGCCAAGACAGTGGTACTTTTGCCCTGGCACACATTAATGTTTTTTTCCCTTTTCTTGTGTTTTGAGTGCAGCTGAACAACAAATTCCTCTCTGTTTAACAAGCAACTTCCTCATATTAAGTTTTTTCCATACCAAAGTATCTTCTCTGATTTCAGCACAGCTCCGCATTTGTATTTGTTAATTAAGTACTGACAAGCAAATAGCAGCAAGTGCAGCAATATTGTGTGCTTGTGGGTTTTCAGAACAGCCCCTCTGGAACCTGAGCCCGTCTGTCTCAAGGAGCCACGGCAGCAGCTGCACTTCGAGAGGTAGCCAGTAAGACAGCAAGTCGGTATTCAGGAAACGAGAGTGGCTCCTTCAAAAGAAATCTAACCTCTTTTCTGATATTCTATGTGCATTAGACTTAATGGCACTCTCAGAAATTTTCATGCAAGTTACACCCATTTCACACTCCTCCCTGAAACCTAGATCATTTCAAGTTGTACAGCAGCAAAATAATTTGCCGCCTGTTTTCTCACCAATGTAAGAGGCTTTCTTTAAGTAGAAGTTGGCTCATTGGAGGCCATAGGAGGACATGGACCGATGGATGCATGTATGTGTACGTGCATCTGGAGTTCTTTTGTTCTTTCCCAGTTAGCTTTGATTGTTAAAACAACCATTTCAATAATTTCTTGGCTGGCTTTGCAGGGAAAAAAATCTTGATCTTCGCTGCTCCTGGAAGAGAGGTTGTCATAATGGTGCTCCCCGACTTGACTGACAGGCACCTTTGCGAACACACAGCATGTTTCATCTCAGAGCACTCGATGAATATCCTTACCCCCACCTCTGGACCAGCCCACCTCTACTTGCAATGCTCCTTGCTTTTTCTTGCAGGATTGCAATCCCTGCCTTTTGTTCCTCCTTCTCAGGAGTTAATACCTCCCCACCTTACAAGTCAGCAGCGGATTCTGTCAGTTAAAAACACCAAATAACAAACCCTCCTACCCTGAAGGCCTTTTCCTTTCAAGCATGTATTTTTCTAGCCTGCAAGGGAGTCAGTGCCATAACCCTGAGCTTTCATGGAATAGCTTCTAAGCCTGTATCTGTGTATTATGAATATCTTCCAAAGGGGGAATGAACATCCCCTCTTCTGGCAACTCCTACGTTTTGTGTCTTCCTGCCCCCCTACCCTCCACTCCTTACAAGCCCCTGCACTTCACCCCCTCTGCATGTAATGTCTCCTTTCAAATCCTCCCGCACTGCTGCTGTCACCTCAGCCTGCTCCAGCCGTTGCCTGCCAATGCAGTCACAGCCCGGGACGCAAACATATTTGCCTCTGTTAAGACGTCCCACTGTTGGTCTTTTGCAGATTTCCAGAAAGCTGGATGACCTGTGACACAAGCTTCCAATCTTTCTTTTCCATCCACACTCTTTTTCCCTATCTGTTGGATTTTTCTCTGAATTTCTGTGGCCTGAAAAAGAAAGCATGAGCTTGTTTTTTTCCTTTTACCCCATTTAACATCACTGGCATCACATCCCCACCTTCCTAGCTGAGGTCTTCTTTTTTTGGTGCTATTCAGTGTTGCTTCTTGCTTCCTATCAAGCTGCTATTAAGAAACGCTAGACACATCTTCTGTCCTGGGGATAGTTGACTATCTCTAACCCAGAGACAGGAGACTGCTGGCTCAGGGGCAAGAGGCGACTCCTACACAGAAATGTGAAACACTAGGTGACATATAGGGCCATCTTATAAAGGAAAGCATTAACAGAATTCATGTTCGTTTCAGAGACATAGAAAAGGATCCTGAAGACAAACTGAAGATCTGAGATTATTAGGTGATCTGACATCATCTCCTTGATTTAATCACTTGCATTTGCTGTTCCTGACACATTTGCTGAGCCCATGATGCTTAAACTGTGCGTGTATTCAGATTATTTCCCTTCACCTCCTCACCCCATCTCGCCTTACTTTGAAATGGCATCTGCTTAGAAATCAAAGGTTTTTATCTGATGTCTCAGACGGTGGCATGTCAGGTAGGTATATAAGAGACAGAGGGATTTTCAAAACAGGGAGGATAAAACTATCAGGATGACTGAGGCCTTCTCGTGCTTTGCAGTGTGCATAACAGGGTGGTATAGAGAGGATGTCCTTCCCTGCAGGAAGCTCATGGCTCCTGCTAATGACAATAATTACTACAGGCTTTTTAGATGTGACAGTGATTCAAGGTTTGTTTTCAGTCTCTGTTGATTTTTTTTTATCTCCTCAGACCCAAGGGACTGATGGCCAAGCAGAACTGGCCACTCCACTAGTCATGTCCGTGTGTAACCTCTCTGGCGCTCATGACAGACTTCCCTTTCGCCTGCTCCCCAGACCCTCCCCATACACACTCTGTTCTGGCAGGGAGGCTGTCTTGGACCCCAGCTGCATAACACAGCATCTCCTGGCAATGTTTTTGCTCCCTAGTGACTCACTGCATTTTGCACCTGATGGCAAAAGATAATCTGTCACCTCAAATCCTACTAGTTCTGCAAGACAGCTTTTATATAATCAGTGGGTACTTCTACCCTCTTTTCTCCAAACACGAATAAAAGGTCCAGCTTGACTCCCCCATGCATTTTTTTAAAGAAAGCAGCTGTGTTGTCCTTCAGGAAAACAGCTTGTAATTTAGCATTACTGCATTATATCCCCTAGGCAACGCTTTCTGTCTTCAGGACATATATTTATCACAGTATTTCTATGGTGCTTTAGTTTTCCATCAAGGGAAGCTAAAAGAGCATTTAATTCCATAAAGCTCTGATTGATCTTCACCACAATGTACCTCTGGTGCTTCTCTCAATGTCTCCTCTGCTGAACAAGATTTCTTCTTCCTCTCTTGATCTCTCAGAAGTTTGAACGGATCTCAGAAGTGTGGGCTGGCTTTGCCTTCTAGCACTACCTGTCTTTGTGCTAGGCAGAGCTTTCCTGTCCTTTGGTCAGCTCTCCAGTCCTGGTTAGCTCCATCAGCCAGTGGCTCTTTGCCTTACTCAGGAGGCTCCCAAGGAGAGTTGAATGTATGTCAGCAAATAAATAATTTGCCAGCATTGGATGGCTTTTCACTTTTTGTTCTCAATTTCACTTTTGGTATTACAAGACAGCCATGGAGAGTAGGTAGGTGGACACATCTTAAAATGAGTTCAATTAAGATGAACAGAAACATGATGGCCCCACTGCTGGCTCTGAAACTTTTCTCTAAGTTCTTAATGCAAGCTGCTTTGTTAATTGCTGCTCCTTCTGGTGACCATTTCACCCTCAGTACCCTTCTATTGTTACAAATTCTGATCCCAAAAGACACAAGAAACCAAGCTTAGTCTTCTGAGTAGGAGATAACCGTGTGCTACAGCACTTGCCAACCCTATTTGATCAGCACACACAGCTGTAGAAAAAAGCAAGCAAGCAAGGAAGAAGTGGGAATGCAAATTTTAAAGAAATCTTTCAAAGTCTGCAGTAATTGGCAAGGTAAATGCAAGGCTCTTTCTGCTTTTCATATCACTGGTAATATCAGTTTATGATAAAAAGCTATTCTGAGTTACACAAGAAGGTAAGATATTTGCCAAAAAATTTCTTTAGTTTCTATTCTATTTTTTATGATGGACAAGAAGCGCCATCCATACTGATTGACTGTTGGCATGCGACTTACCACTGAGCAACTGTATGTTGATGGATAAGCCAGTCTCATCCAAGTGTCAGGAAGATTATAAAAAAAAAGAGCTGTCTGTAGTTGCTCCATCTCTGAGGAGATTGCCAACTCACCCTAACAAAAGAAAACATTAGTGTGCTATTTGCGTCTCACAAAGAGACTGTGATAAGATGACATGATAAATGATAGAGGGCTTTTTTTTCCCCAGTAAAAACACATAAGGTAGCTAAATCACTAAGTGTAAAGAATATCTTGGCTCTTGCAACTGGGGTGAGTAATTTATTTTTTAAAAAGGGGAAATGGTCAGAAAAATAAGAGTGTAGGTTCTGAGTTTTCTGTATTTCTTAAATTCACTCTAATTGCATTAAGTAATTGTATGATGTAGTAATTCATGTACATATGTACAGAAGCACCCACCTATGCATATGTACAGGAAGAAAAAGATAAAGGGCCAAATTACTAACTTGCTTTCAGATATCCCACAGAAAATTGTACACGCAATCAAGCTACCATTCTGCTGGCTTGCTTGCACTAATGGCTATTTGAGTGCTCATGTTTTGTTACTCTGAATTAAAGATCGAAAGGAAGGTAATTCTAGGTGGCGAAAAAGAGGGTCCCTTTAAAAAACTAGCCCTATGAATTAGATTTTCAGTACCTAGTCTTGGAGTGGTATGCATTAACTACAGCTGTGCATGCATATACCACGATTGTCTGTGTAAATTGCTCGTGATGCCTAAGAAGCTACTTGGTTGCTCAATTCCATGATTTGAACGTATATTAAATGTCAGTGCAGCAGGTACATTGCTGTTTGAGATTGCCAGATATTATGAAAATTTGACCCTGCATGGTTAAGAACATTACATGTTGCTATTCAGCACTTTGTCAGCACTGAGGCACGTATTATTACCAAAAAATGCAGAAGATGTGTGATGAGTTACTCGTGTCCTTTTTACCTAGCTTCACTGCACTTACTAGACGCGCCGTGAGATCAGGACTTGGGTGTTACTGTCACTGCACCTTTACGTGCAGTTAATGGCCATCTCCTGATGACGGTCAAATGCCACATACCGATGTCTTTGAACATGTCGATCATTTAACACGGTCTGAACAGTGTGCCTTATCCAGCAGGGATCTATATGAAGTAGAGTTCGTTTTCGGCATCAGAGGGTCTCTGAGGTATCAAAGAGCTGCCTCCCTTCTCTCCTATGGATTGCCTAAAACACACGTGAACACACACCGTAACTAGCAACCAGATTAGTTAGCAGTTATAACAGAGGAGCCAAATTTCTGCAGTGGCAGAAGAGAAGAACGTCCCTATCTTACCTCCAGGTCTGCACCGAAATGGGAGTCAGACCGTAATCAGAGGCCTTGCGTTTTGCTTCCTAGTATCTAGAGAGAGAGAGGATTTCAATCTCGTGAGCAGTTTCATGATAATTTTTTTCACACAAATGAAAACAAATCATTTGCTATACGGAGGCAAGTTACGTGTTTGGAGTAGGCAGTTTATGAAAGCACAATTTTTTAATCAATGAAATCAGGAAAAAAGCTCCCCAAGTATCACTCACAACTGCCTGTTACTGGCACCTACACTGATGCTGTGTTTAAACCCATGCATCCCCTGAGATTAGTGAAGCAAAGCACACATATCTTCAGATCTAAATTAAGTTCTTGAAGAGAATGCCTTACCTCATATATCAGCAGATCCAGCCTCTCATATTCTGGAAAACAAATCAGTTTATGTGAGGAGCATTCTGCTGGTGTTTGGATAAAATATCTGATCTTACTTTCTTCTGAAAGTTTTTTTCCTGTATGTCATCTAGCTCTGCCTTCACCTTCAAGGGAAGTGAGGTTGTCATGAGGCAAGTGTCTCGTGCATCCACTTCTGCGATAATGTAAAAGAAATTATAAACTTTATATATCTTAACTTTATGCAATGAAAGCAGTTCTACTGCCTTCATGTCATAGTATGAAGGATATGGAGGATTTATCCTGTGAAATGGAGGAGGAGTGGAAGACCTATGAAGCAGCATTACATGCTGTTAGGAAGAAAAGCAAATTCTGCCTTGTAGTTTGCAAATAATGGCATTTTGCAACCTGACAAAGGATCCTAAATGGCCCAGCCCTATTAATATATCGTAACACTCCAGCAAGATCTTTTTTTCTGTGTGGTGTGAAATAATGCATATATTTATGTCTCACGTATACTAGAGATCCCTCATTACAAGTTTCAGATTGAATCCCTGTAAAAAACAGGTATGAAAATATCTAATTCTATTGAAATTGGTGGCCACAGGAGAAAAAAAACATAAAACCAGAGACATCACACCATCTTGTGACAAATTTGCAGCCTGCTCTATGTTTTGACTGACCTTGTCTTCCACAGCTTGGGAGACTCCTTCCCCAGTGACTGAGCATTTGAATTGCAGCTCTAATAGCATATGGAGCACATTGTCTGCAGTTATTATTACAAAAGCAATCTCCACATTGGGGTGCGGGCCATAACGGATGGGGCTTTGGGGAGGTAGCATTTCATCCATATTTTTATGGTAACCTTCATAATCCAGGTTTGAAGAGACTGCAAACCCAGAAGCAAGCATCGACTTCCTATCAAACTGTCAAAGAAATAATAAAAACCCTGTCACCAAGACACTGGTGGCAATCCTCGGTAGACAGAATACGGAACCTGCTTAGGCATAAATGAAATTGTTCTGTTATGGAGTCATTGTTGAGAACAAGACTTTTATAACACTTTTATATCCATGGAAATTAATATAATTTCTTCCCCATTTTAATTAGCCTCTTTATGTCACACCCAAGTTCCGATGTTTGCAAGAAAAAAAAAAAAGAATTTTCTAAAAATCGGATTATTCTTCAGTTAGAAGACAGCAGAGAGAGAATTTTAATTTAAAAATAAAGAGAGGGAAATATTTTAAAAGAAAAATGTTATTTCTTCCAAATTACAAAGTGCTGCTCTCTGGTGTAACATTATTATTCTGTGTAGCAACTTATTAAATGAAGCAATTTATGGTAGCATCTCTGAAAAACGCCATCCTTTATTGAAATGAAAGTGAGTAATAGCATAAGGACTATAAAATAAAAAGGTGGCATATATTCTTTTGGACCATTACAAAAATACATGTATTGTCTATTTGACAATCAATACACTACATAAAATAAAATGGAGCTGTGGTATCATCATCATGATTTCTATTTCAAATGGTTTGCTGAGAGCCGAATTGTGTCTTTTATGGAAAAGAATGACAAATGGTTTAATTCAATATCACATGCATGTGTATATATGAGCTGAAATTCTGTTGCAACTCAAAGCTGTTAGGCAAATATTTTAGGATCATCACAAGTTTAAAAACAACAGACATGTGGGAGTACATCCATTTATTTACACTTGTACTGACTTAAAATTCAAAATGTTATTTGATGCTTTTAAAGTACTGCTGTGGGATGTTAAATTACTGCTGAATTCTTACTGTTCTGAGATACCTTTCAACCTGCCAAGATGCATGATGATGATGATGATGATAATAATAATAACAGCGGTAGTGCAGGGATCTTTAAAATAATGCGGGGCTCATTCCTGTAAGATAAATACCATTTTCACTAACCCCCGTTTTATGATTCAGCATTTCTGATGCAACAAAGTGAAATAATGAAAGTAAAATAACAACAGGTTTGTGTGGGATGGGAAAGGGAAAATGAGCACGTGCATTGTCAGAATTTCTGCAGAAATTGTAGGGGAAAAAAGCTCTTATAAATGGCACTTCCCCCTATTTCCTTCTTTTATTCCTTTTTCTGATCTCTTCATTTTGTTCCCCTTCCCTCCTCAGATGCTTCTCCTTCCTCCTCGCAGCGGGAGGCTCCTGGCAGCTGGGGACGGAGAGCCACGGCTGCGGGATGGCGTGGGGCTTGCCGGCAGGTGAGCTGCTGCCGGCTGGGGCACTGGCGTCTGAGGAGAAGGAAGATGGGAGCCCACGGTTTGCTGCCATGTACGTACAGGGCCTGTTTCACTCCTGCCTTCCCCTTCGACGTGCCTCTTTCCCAGGGACGGGGTGGGTACGAAACCCCTGCATGTGGCGCTGGGACCTTTCTACACCTGCCTTGCTCAGGGCTGGGGCGGAAGGAGGAGGAGGAGGTGAGATGGCAAATGTGTTCTCAGGTGGGGGCTATGAGCCACCCCTCTCGGCCGTGCTCGGCGTGGGCCGGGAAGCGGAGACGTAGTTGCTGCCTGCTACCTGCCTCCCACCTCCATCCGACAAAACGCTGCGTTCAGCGAGGGTCCCTCCGGCCGCCAGGCGTGGCCACTGCTACAGGCAGTGATAATCACAAACCGCCCCACAGAGATGGAAGGCAGAGAGCTTTTTTGCCTCCCTCTTACCCAAATAGTTTTATCACTCACAGACACTTCATAAGTACTGCCGCTCGGCCGCAGCCTTGCTGGCAGAGCATTACAAGAAATCTTTGCTTTGATAAGGGACAAGAGGTCACCACTGCAGGGGATCGGGGCTGATTTATTAAACAGCCAAATCTATTTAAGATGTAATTCCTCAAAAAGAGTAGTGTACTTGCAGCAATTTAAATGCGTAAGAAAGGGTGCCAGTTAATGCCTGCATTTACTTTCCCCAGGCACAAAACCCCAGCTCGATGGGCGGACGCAGGTGGTTGCAGTCGGCCGAGTCGCCTCCGGCCCCGCAGGTCTGGGGCTGGTTTCTGCTCATGTCACACCCCTGTCCTCCGAATGGAAACCACGGAGGAAAGTGCAGTACGTGCCTTGCTTTTGCTGACACTGCTCCAACAACGCCGATGGCTTATGTGTTGGTAATAACGGGGCTCACGCCGGAGCCTAAGCAGGAGGCTCTGGGATGGGGGCCGGGCTAGAAAGTTTCCCCGCAGGCACCCGGGTGTTTGGCAGTGGCGGTGCTGGGGCTGCGACCCAGCGTGGGGAATCTCGTACGCCCTATTTCCAGCGTCAACACAAACGTCCGCGGGAAGGAAACCTCCCGAAGAGATCGGCCGGCAGCCCAGCCCCGCCGCCCTGGCCAGGGTCAAAACCGGAGGGTACACGCTTCTCGCCCGGGGCCTCCCACTCGCC
>NW_008824035.1:9853264-9853795 GCF_000699105.1 Pygoscelis adeliae | reverse complement strand
GGCGGGCAGCGCGGGCCGGCCGCGGGGAGCGGGCCCGGCGGAGCGAGCCGCCGCCAGAAGTTAGTGACAAACGTGTTTTGCCCGTGCCTGCAGCCGGCGGTTTTCTTTGTGCGTTTGTCAGCACTTTCGGTGACATTCCTTCCTCTCTGCAGTTGGCTGGCAATTTTTCCCTTTTTTATTGCTGGAAGAGATTATTCTAAACAGGAGGAAAAGAAGAAAAGCCTTTGTAATTTTTGCAAAGGTTTTTTAGAACATGCTGTTTAAATGGCAGTCGAAAAACAATTTTTTTTTTTTGTTCTTGGTGAATTTCTTAGCATTCAGGTTGATGCTCTTTCTTTAGTACAGCTATGTATTCCAGAGAGATGCTTGGTTTCTTTGACCGTATCATTGATCGTAGCTTATAACTGCTACCTGTATACACCTATGTTTGTATGCATCTTTTGAGAGTCAGTAACAAAAATCGTTTTTATTAAGAGCCTTCCAAAACAAAGATTAAAAAGGACGGAGGAAAATCCGGTAACCTAGCAGCCA
>NW_008824035.1:9836591-9853228 GCF_000699105.1 Pygoscelis adeliae | reverse complement strand
GTACGATCCAAACGTTTTGGACCAAATCCTTAGCAATATAAATTGGCATAGCGAACCTCAGCTGAAGACCTGATTCCACTGCACGACATACTCAGAATATGTAAAAGATATTCCAGGGACACAAAAAAGCATGGTCTTGCATTTCAAGAAAATTCAAACTAAGCTAGACTAAACCAAAATAAATTCTTATTCTGTACTACAGTAATTATCTGTAGTGACTGCACATTCTTTGTTTCCCGTGCACACAGGCATGTTTTTAACCAGAAGCTGTATGTGATGCTTTGAAACAAAAAGAAGTAATTTCTTGGTTTGGTTTTTTTTTTTTTTTTTTTTTTTTCCTGGTGATAGATGTGCGGTTATTTCACTCTAGGATATGTGAACAAATCTTTAAGGAATTAAATGCATTCTGCTTTATTATTGCATATCCTGTAAAGGCTTTTAGTGACTTCACCATTTCAAGTGGCTTTAAAATGAGAAGTTTAATAGTCACGTTTTTAAAGTTTTATTTCTGTGTTGTTTTACTTGCCCGGTCAAATTTATCCATCGCAGCATGGTGATCGGGCAGCATTTCAGGTAGCGGCTTATCAGTTATTTTAATAGGAGGTTTCCCAAATCCCCCCCTGGAATGAGATGTTCTCTAGGAGAAGGGGCAGGTTCCCCACACTCAAAACCCATGGCCCTGCTGACTTCCTTCCCCGGGTTTCTTCAGTAATTTCTCTAATGTGTCAAGCGACTTTGCTACAAAATAAATATTCAGAGATGGGGAGGGAGGGGGGGAGAAGGGGGGAAAAATAGGCCTCCCAGTGAGCTATTGATTTGAAATATGAAACGTTTTATTGATACAAGAAAAACCCAGACATAAGGAAGCAGTTTGATATTGCACAATATTTGAAAAAAATCGTGTGCATCTGTTTAGCACAATATACTGCATAATGACAGCAATCTTCCCTGTTTGTATCTATTCATCTGATTATACAGCGTAACAATTCTTTTTGCTACACATTTATTTACTAAAGGATTTTTTTTAATGGATAATAAATTAGTAAATCAGATATCATATGCTTGGGAAAATACATTAGTTGACTCCCTACACACAAGACAGTTGCAATTCATATTTTATGTGATATTCAGTGATACTTGCATATACAGCTGAAGTTACGTGCTTCCCTTGTGGCAAAGACAAAGGAAGTTTTAAATCACTATTTAGTACTCTTTCATCTAGGCACATGTTATTTTGAAAAGCTTCAGTTTTTAACACTGCAATGCAGCACTGATGTAATGAAGAGCTTTGACTTACTTGAAGTGTAACCCAATGGCCTTCTTTTGATGCTTTTTCCATAGCTATTTCTGCTACAGCTTCCTGTCCTTGACCCAACGATACATTGTGAAGTTCTCCTGAGTCAATGGTAAATTCAAACTTGTTCCCTAAACAGAACAATATACTGTACTACTTCGGGCCAAATAATGAAGTGTTCAAACAAGCATGTGTTCTACACACAGTGTTTAAGTGGCACCACATCACATGAGTCACTAAAGTGAAAAAACAGCCCTCAAAAAAATAGTTTCAATGTATCGGCTGAGCTAGGATATTGTATTGCTTTCTGGCTAGGTATTCTACATTAGCAAAATAGTGCTGCATCTGAAAAGCAACCCAGAAGTGGAACAACTGAGTCCAGCTAATGGATTCCCTACCTATTGCCTATATAAATATTTCAGTGCACACAGAAGTGGGTATGTTAGAAATGTATCGAAAGAAAAAATAAGAAATGAAATGACTGTCTCACTAAAGGTAACGTTACACACAGGCCATACAAAGGGCTAAACAGAAGTCCTTCCACTGGCACTAGGAGATAGTTTGGTCAGAGGAGGATTAGCAAGTTTTCAGCATATCTAGGCAGTAGGGTCAAATCTGTTGCTCGAGTATACTTATGCAAGGTTGATGACTTGCGCTAGTAAAATGCAGAAGAGCAGACAGCTACCTCTCATTTCAGAAAGCAGCCAGCATTCACCCAGGCAGCTGTCTGAGTCAAGCGCTGTAACTTTCATCAGATAGTATGTGTTCCAGATGTAATGCCGTCTGTGCATTAACATGTGACAGCACTCAGCAGTAATGGAAAGGCCTCATTTATTTCTCTGGTTGTGGTAGTTAGAATATCCAAGACCAGTGGTACTGCTGACTAATTTGGTAGAAATTTCTTTTATTTCATGGTAAATGCTGTGTTTTCTTATGATTGTTACTAAAAGGGTCTAGTCCAGACTGATCTAATGGTTCAGAATTGATAAGGGGAGCAGTCCAGGAGATAAACACTACTGGGGAGCAGCAGTACCTTCTTTGAAAGTTTTTGTGAACGCTGGACACATTTTGTTCCAAGTCACATTTGGGCAAAGTCCCCACAAATTAAGAACCACAGTTGACAGAGCCTCGGGGAAAACAACAGTTAAGGTGTAAGACCCATCTATGGGGCATAATATTTTATCATGACTTCTATTTGGTACAGATCCAAGTACAACACATGTTAGGGTCACTCACAGTGCAAAATCTGTCCTTCAAAGGGCTGAGGCTAGTAATGCAAACCGACAGCACAAGTCATCGCGGCCGGTCTGTTGTCTCACATCATTATCGGGTTCAGGAGAGAGCTTTTTGCTTTTCATTCTTTTAGAAATTTCTCTTTTCTGGACATTCCAACTCCATCGCTTCTGCTTGTGCCTTCCAGGAGCCTTCAGTATCTCTGTTCAGGTAACAAAATTTATTCATCGTTGTCCACACTTGAAAAAATACTATGTAGAGCCAGTACATTTGAGCGCAAGCCTATGGATTTTGAAGATCAATGTAACTGAAGTTTCTGACTTTTAAAAAACAGTGTGTAGGATCATTATTAGAATCATAGAATCATAGAATCATTAAGGTTGGAAAAGACCTCTAAGATCATCGAGTCCAACTGTCAACCCAACACCACCATGCCCACTAAACCATGTCCCTAAGCGCCTCATCTACACGTCTTTTAAATACCTCCAGGGATGGTGACTCAACCACTTCCCTGGGCAGCCTGTTCCAATGTTGAACCACTCTTTCAGTAAAGAAATTTTTCCTCATGTCCAAATTATAGACACACTGTACCCTGATTTCTCTCCATGCAGAGTTAGAGACAAAATCAAGTAATGGTTGAAACAGTGGTCAATGTAAATTCAGAGAGTTCACAAAGCGTCAGTTTCTTTTTTTGTAACTAAAAGCTTTAGGACAGAACAGCTGTGAAATTAATAGAAAAGATTTGTAATACTTATCACTGTTTATTTTTGCAAAAGCTTTGGATTTTATTTGTGGCCAAATTCCCCGTTTAAAACATTTTTAAAGCTTTTAAAACCATGCAATACAGACTCTGGGTATCATAAGCTTCAATCATACACATATAGAAATGTTCCTCATACTACAAGAATCCGTTCACAGATGATGATGAAGTGTGTCAGCTTGCAAGACCAGCTAAACCTTCACCAAAATATGGACAAAATTCTAAATGTAAGGCTTTTCTGAAATGTCTGCCTTCACATATTAAATGTGGACTTATGTGTTAGCCTTTTAGTATGTCAATAGGGCTAGAAACACTGAATTGTGCTGAGAAAGAGTATTAATATAATATTCCAAGGTCAGCTGAACTCTGATTTCTCTAGAAGAGGAACAGTTTCTATTAAGAAATTGCCAGATCAAAGATATATGGTGAAATGCTTAAAATTTTAGAAGTCTGTAAGAAGCAGATTTAAATTTTCCACTGTTGTAAAAACAAAAAGGGGGCTCCACACCATTATTTATCGCGTTGTACAGGGATGTGCTGTGTTCTGTTACTTGGTGTTTAATCCAGAAGTGCATTCAGCTATGTATTAGTAGCAAGCACTGAGTTATAAGCCATCAGAGCAGCAAAAGATAGGACAGAAATAAACTGTTGGCTGCAATTGCCCCTTTGAAAAAGAACAGGAATTTTGAGAGGGGAGGGAAGGAGTTTCCTTGTCCCCAGTGGAGTTTATTATTCTCTGGAAACAGGTAAACCAACCCTGGCTCATGAAGATACTTTAGAATAGGAAATGTTTTGCCTTTGAAATGTACCAGATTACATGTCGTTTCAAATAGCGTTCATAGCGAAGATACCCCTGGGACCACCTTACAAGAGCTTTATTTCTTGCCTGCAAATTAGTCAGTTCAAAATGCTTCTCCTCTCATCTCTGCCTTCAGCTCTTAATACCACATGCGCCATTCGTAAAATAGGGGATAAGAATGAAAAGACCCTGAATACAATAGTGAAATTAAAAAAATAAACCAAAAGACTGTAAAGGCAAGAAGAAGACAGGTTTCAGCCGACAAGGAAAAGAATGAAATTTTGGTGCGTTTTTGGAGGCATTTCAATAAACCCTCTTTTTTCCGTTTCAGCAGGGGCTCATTGAAACAGCTATGTTTTCCAAGTGGCAGGCAGACAATAGCATCTAAATTATTTTTAAGAAAGCACTCATAGCACTAAGCACCCACTACTACTAAATCCGTCTTAGAGGAGAAGGGTGGAGGAAGAAGAAAGGTCAACAAATGTATCAAGTTCTTTGTGTAATGCCTTACTGACATTTTCCAACTCCCTCAGCTGGCTTTTATTTTTTTATTTTTTTTTTCAGAATCCTGGTAAAATGCAGTAAAGGATTTAAGGTTATCGTCTGTCTCTCTCTAACTTCTGACATCTCTTTATAACAAGAAAGAGTCACAGCCAACTGTAACAGGAGGGCAACACAATGAATCCTGGTAAGACAGGGAAGGGGGGAGGTTCAACTTTGCTGCCCCTTTGCCCCTATTTCTTCCTCACAGAACAGAAGTGCCATCTGTTCCTAGCCCTAACATGCATGCATTTGATTTCCATTCAGTAATAACTAACACAGGAAAAAGATTATCAAGTGATCTAAAGCACTATCAGCATTAGCAAGTCTTCCGCATCCAGTGTTTTGTTTGCACCTCCAAAGATCTGCAGATGAAATGGATGTGGGCAAGTGCCTTAATTGCCTAGAATTATTCTGTTCTCTGGTTGAGGACCGCCTTGAGGTCAAGGTGTGGAACATGACCAGGCTAAGGATATTTAGGTGCTGGGGTCAGAAAGAGATTTAGGAAAATCAAATGAGAGGATGGATGTTTAGATTCTCCAACCTGAATTCAGTACACCAATCTCTATTACTTGGTGCTGTAATACATCATCATCATAATGCAAAATCAAATCACAGCATGTTGTGTGAGGCTAGACAGTCAGTATTAAAGTATGAGCCTGTTTCAAAAGAATCTGTAAAAATGTGTCTTAGGCTTCACAGTCAAATTTGTCGCACTCACAAGTAAAAAGCCCAACACCACCAAAAGCACCAAACACCTTCCAGTCCAACAAACTCAGTTTAAGATCCAAAAAACCAATGGGAACGTCTTTTCGTCATAACTCGCTGCAGGTGCCGAAGACCCCATGGATCCCTCAGTTATGCCCAGTTATGCCTGATGTCTTATTGTTGAAAGTAATGGGGTGCAGCAGCAGATGTCAACGAAGGTAAGTTGTCTACAATGTGCTGTTTGCAAAGCAAGGTAAAGATTAAACAGTAGGTGCAGTGGGATTTCTGTCCCAGTCCTTCAGTCATTTCAACGCTTTCCTCTTGCTGTCTATACCTGATTATTTTAGCAGTCTCTCATTTCTTCATCTTCTCATCTTTTCCCCCTTTGCTGCTGCTGCCCGCCCACCTTGTTACTTAAAGCACTTCTATGGCCAGAAATTGACCACGTTGTCAGATGCCAGCTTTCTTCCCAAGGACTGGGGAAGGACCTCAAATGTGGGAGAAGCATGTCCAGAGCTGTTATAATGTAAATAAATTTGTAAAATGGTTCAAGAGGGCAAAGCCAAGAAAATGGCTAGCAAGTAGCTTGTGCTTTAGACTAGCTTATTTTGCGCAAGTCAAATATTGCTTAAGCTGTAGCTGAAATCTGAAGCTGATCTGTCTGGCAAACCTACTGATGTCTACGTTGTCAAAATACACGAGACAACATTTCATTTCTCCAAATTTCCATTAATTTCATTGCCTTATTTTCTTTCTTTTCCTCCTACACCAGGATGACATTTTTGAAGCGTGCTTCTAAGAGCATAATTTGATCAAATGATCCAAGGGAACTCCCTATAGTCATCCATGATTTAATGCTAGATCTGTTCTAAAGGTTGGCATGCCTGACAATGGCAATTGGTTTAACCCCAGTTAATTTTTAGGTAATAAATATAGTGTGTGTTTTTTCCGAGTCAGGACTGTATTTTGTTTACACAGCTCAATCAGAAATGTATCGAATAAAGGCAGGGTCCAGCCATGCGTGGTGGTGAGCATTCTGAGCATCCCAACCTCGAGCAGAGCAGAAGGTGCTCGGCACCTTGCTGGAGTCAGCTATTGTGCATGTCCTCGTGCGAGATGCTTGTAGGTGACTTCCAGATGACCTCGAGGAGACTGTGCAGGAGTTCACTGGCTCGCTGATTTATGGTTCAGTATGGTAGATACTCTGTGCTCTGAAAACAAGTAGGGTCAGCAGCTGAATCTGAATTTCTTTGTCCTCCCTTTCCCTTCTCCATTTGGGATTTCACTTTCCGGCTCACAGCACATGCGCTGGAAGCCAAAGAAGCCTCTTTTATCAGGCTAGTGTTTTCATCCTAGTCCTGACTCACATCCGTGCAGGCTTTGGACTCCTCTGCTCTGTACCCATTTATCACTCTTTTCAAAGGGAAGAAGGAAACTCTTGGTATGGGTGCAAAACTTAGAAAAGAGCTGTGCCGAATAAGAGCAAGAACACAGCTGCACAACACTCAGCATACTTCTCACAGACAAAACGCGGTGAAGGAAAACATGGCACTTTAAGCTAAATCAGAGATCGTTACACAATACTCTTTCCATTCAGCTTGTTCTAGGAGGAATATGTACATGCGGCACCAGCACTCGGGACATGAAGAGCTACTTTGAAAGTAGATGCGGTTCCCGGTGTTTGAGATGAGGATGGATAGTGGAGAGTGAGAAAATCGGCTCTCCCTGCAGAGGTGCCCCCCAGCCACAGCAACGTCTGTGAAATCATGCTTTTCTGCCCTTAACAAGAGAGTAGCCTGGACTGGCTGAGAGCAAACTCAGTTTGTAAGGAACCATTTCAGACTGACATTCGTTGTCTGAGGAGGAAGTTTCCAGGGGCCCGGCAGAGCCGGCTAGCAGCATGAACAGCTCAAGCTGCAGCAAGGAGACCTGAGCAGAAGTGCATGAACCTGTCCATATTCCCTCCTACTGTGGCGAAGCAGGAAGGCACGCAACCAAGGCCTGAAAATCCTTGGACTGTTCTGTGGGCTGCGTGGCCACCTGTACAGGTATACTTACACAGAGTCATAAATGGGAGCTCGTGCAGGGTTCATGGTGTACCGGGAGAGCTAACGGGGCTGTGAAAGTAAGCTTTTCTCTTTCAAACAGACCTATGTAAATGGTAGTTGAGGGTGTAATGCAGGCGGTCGGGTTCTTTACACTCAGCCTCATATTGTCAGAGGGTTTTGCTCGCTGCACTGCCCTGTGAAGTACAACAGTAAAAGCCTGTGACAGGAGGGAAAGAAAGGTGTAAGCCAGTGGTAGCACTAGATTAAAACAGCAGCACGCAAACACGCTGACCTCTTCCTGAGTGGTAACCTTGAGTGAGAGCTAATTCACTGGATTGATTTTATTCAGCTTGTCCATGAGAAAATAGAGCACGGCAGCATTGACTGCAACTGGCCAAAACTGCTTGCGAGCTTCAGTGATCTTTATGGTGTTTATTTCAGCTTCCAGGCCCTTAAAGATATTGGCGATGTTAAGATGTAGTATTACACTCAAAGTCTTCTTATTGGCAAAAGTGTATTGGCAAAAGGCACAATATATATGGATCTAAGAATTTATTGTTAGTCCTATTAATGTTTTAAACAGTCTTACTTAATGAATACAGGAAGGCCTCGTTAAAACAGAGTTAAAATTGCTACATAAAAATTTCCCTAATCTCTAGTGTTGTGCTTACTCCTCCAGTGCTCCTTTGAGTCTTAAGATTGACACTTCGGTATTTCTCAAAAGGAATGGGGGAGTATTACGATGAGTCATCACCAGGAGGAGTGTGATATTCATGGAAGGGGGATGTCTTTCTCCTCAGTCTGGTGTCTGCTTGGATTTAATTTTATATGTTTTCTTAACACTATCAGCTTACTGTGATTAAATGACTGATTTGTATCATCTGTGTCTGTAACTCTTCCCTGCAACTTATTCTAGAGCTATAGGCAGTTCAGTCCACAATGAAAAATCATTTGTTATTACTATAAACTGGAGTTAAACTAAGACAAATCTAGTCAAGAGTACCTCACAGCTGGAGGTACACATTGCTATCACAGCTAAAACAAGTTAAAATCTACTTAGGCCCAGGCAAAACCAGGGAATTGCTGAGACCCTACACTGTCATGTCAATACAAACCTTGCTGCTTTTTACTAATAATGGCAAAATCACATTTACTGGGCTGAAAAGTCCCTTTGGATAGTCTGTGGATTGCACAGTTCAGCAAGGATTTGCACACCCTTCTATGACTGCAGAATCATGACTGAGCAGCAGATCTTGGAAGCATTCACACTTTCCTATGTTCTCTTGAATCACAATAATCTTTATAGGTCTGATTGACCTGTATTTCTTCATTGCCATCAGGAGACCAGCTAACAAAAAGTGTTTGATTTTCATCGCCAATACAATTTGCACAGTCAGGAGGAATACTGTGATTATTAAAATGAGAGCTATAGGTTGTAGAGCTAAGATAAAAATTCCTGTAGCTGTAGGAGACCATAATGTAACCTATAAGGGTATAGGATAATTAAGATCACATGCTTGAATCTAAGATACCCCCCCCCACAAACACACACACACTATCAGGCAGGTTTTACACACGAGGTAATTCACAACAATTTCTGGATTGGGTCTGTACACAAACACAACGAGATCCCATATGTAAGATTAGAGATTGATTAGAAACAGAAGGAGAAATGTCATAGTCACATCTGGTTAACTTTTGAGCTAAGCAATCATCTGAAGACTGGAAACTAGTATCTTCACATACCTATTGCATATTTCAATGCTATTTGCTGGCATTCTTCTGAAAAGACTCACTGGAATATTCCATTTTCTTTGACAGTCTGTGTTCACAGATGCACATCTTTAATATCAGAAACACTTGTTATACATTTCCAAAATGGTCTGATCAGCTTCTTGGTAACAAAAAGAACTTTTCCATCAACTTGATACATGACTACATATCTTACATATATGCAGGGTTTCCACCATGTGCTAAATTCAAGATGTTTTAAAATACCTCCAATACAATAGTACACATTTATTTAAAAAATACGATTTTCCATGGCAAAAAAAATGTATACCTTGTTTCTCCATCTTTGCTTCTATATTTTATAAGCACTCAAAGTTTCAACCATACTTGTAAACGTATGTCTATTTTAATGTTACAAGTATAGTCATTCATTTCTTGGTGGTCACTCTCAATGAGAGGACGTACAGTCCTCCTCATCTGGAGGAACCTCACCTTGAGAGTGCCACAACCTCCCAGGGCCCCTCCGCCAATATTTCACCACCCTCATGGTAAAAAATTTTTCCTAAACCCTGGTCAGAATTTCCCATGCTCTGACTTCTGCCAGTTGCCTCTTTCCTGCCCTTGTGCACCTTTGAGAAAAACCTGGCTCTGTCTTCTTCTCTGTAGCCTCTTATGAAGTACCTTTAGACAGCAATAAATCCCCTTGCCCTCTTGGCCTTTTCAAGGCTGAAGAATCGCAGGTCCCTCAGTCTCTCCTCACGTGCCACCTGCTCCAGCCTTCGCTGGATTAGTGCCAGTAGGTTAATGTCTTTCTTGTGCTGTAGGAGATACAGTAATTAAATTCATACTTTTCATTTATAACATTTACTTTTGTTCATATACTTACTGATAGTGTAACACTTTTAACTTGTTCTACAGCTGTACTCTCTTTTTGAGTTTTATTCTGTTCAGTTTAGTTGAATGTGCTCCTACTTCAGCTTTCAATTTTCCTCCTCTGAAGTCCAAATTTCTACTTACATTGCCAGTTCTTCAGTTACCTTTCTTGCCACCAACCAGACAGCCCATATTTCAGCACATTATAGGCTTTTCAAGAGCCTTTCAAATTTAGATTTGTTTTTTTTCTTTTAATTTTGCAAAATCTCGTTCTGCTTCCTGGATACATCTGCAAGAAGCTGGAACCCAAGTATATGGTCCCTTCTGAAGAGCTGAATAACACACTGGCCTTGGACCAATAAGTTTAGTAAGGAGAATACTTCTAAAGAAGATCTGGGATTTGAAAATCAGGAGAGTAGCAGAGCTCTTCTGAGTTTGTCTCTGCAAAATTTCTGACAGCATTTGGCTCTGCAATGTTCTGGTATGGAGTGCTCCTGAGTTTCCTCTGCAGTCAATGAGAACAGAGGATACTCAGGACTTAGCAGAAAGTATTCTCCCTTTCGAAGGAGCAAGCTCTTGAAGAACCCCTGCTGTTAGGAATATGACCTCTTCAGGTACTTAAAATTATTTAATTAGCATTACAAACATTAGAAAGAACACAGGTGACAAATCATTCTAGCAAAGGTAATGGAGCTGTGATTGCAGGCGTCACAGAATTTAGTACAAAAGATGGTGTTTCCAAAACTTGTTTTTTAAGTGTTTTGAAAGGCTGTAAAAAGAAGGGAAGCCAGCAAGCTATCAGGCAGTGGTTTTTTTTTCCCTCAGTGGTTTTTGTGGACTAAGAATAGAGGGAACACGTAGCAAGCATCTTGCTATTAAGTTTGCCCATGACAAATAGCGCAGCTGCATGTAGTGTGCAAGAACATCTGTAGAATCATGACACATGCAGAATCCTCCACACTAAGAGCGTGACATTATACTGAAAACAATCCAGTTGTAAAAGCAATATAAACCCATTTTATATGATCTTTCTCCACCTTCTCCTCCTCCTTCTCTTTTGAATTATGTTAACTAAAGGATTCTGTCACTCCTTCATAGCATCAGTAAAAACCACAATATAAAAGTTACCAAGCGTTTCAGGATTGTCCCCTTCTTTCATTAACAGCTAGAATGCACGTATGTCTTTCCTGAAGAAACAGAAAGTTTAAGAAAGAATAACCAGCGGCAGAAATGCACTAGACACCAGAGCTTACCCCAAGTGGAACTTGACACGGTTTGCAGATGCAATTTAACTCTTCAGAAATCAAGGGGTGATTTTCTGTGTCTCTCTATCTTGTGCGGTTGTTCAATTCAAAGTGAGCCGTAGGATTGCTCCCAGTCTTTACTTCACCCATGTAAATGACTGCACGAAGTACAGTGATGTGGAACAATATCTCCAAAATGTATAGATTTCTAAAGTAAGGGGAATCTCCTTGCCTGGGATTTTGTGAGTTCCCACAGCTTACCATTCAAATGCAGCTATTGTGGAATTCGGTAAGAGTTCCTGTAAGCTCCACACTGTCACAAAGAAGGACTGTGCCTTTTTCAAAATCCTTGCAGGCTTTTATTTTCCCCAAAATGATTTTAACAAAATGTTTGCTTCCTTCTTCTAAATATTCTACAGTTTTATCTCTGAAATAGTTTCTTTGCAATCTTTAGATTTATTAAAGTAAGCCAGTTTATAATAGCAATGCAAACACTGATTTTTGTGTAAGTCTGAGGTCGTCTAAAGACTATGCGATGATAATACCATGACAAGGCAAACACATGCGTACTTTAATGCCTAGATCATCATTAACTTGTTTCTCTGGAAACATGTTACTTTCAGTCATTACGACAGCTCAGGCATGATAACTACATGAAGCTCCAAGAACATTTCCACATCCTTTACGCAGACTGCAGGGCAACCCTGAAGCTAGAAAAGTCAGCCAGATGGGTCACAATTTTCAACTCTGTGCCCATTAAATTCCTGCAACTTAACTGCAAAAACACAACCCTTGCAAGAGATTTCCTGAATGATTTTATCGATAGCATACATTTTGCGTTTACTGACTTGCTGATACTCTTTGGTCAAGTCCTTTGAACTCTGTGCCATCTGAACAAAGCCTTGTTTTCCTATTTCAGAGAGATGTACTGTGTGTAAATGAGAAGGTTTTTAAAGCGCTCTTATGATGGAAAAGATATGCAAGTACAACTGATATCACCTGACGTTTGCTTACTATTAAGGGTATATTTATCTCTTAATTAAATTAGATGTGATTTCTCATTTGATAATGCAACGATTTTTAACATCCACTTCTCGGTTTGCATGTTCAGTAACTGCTTGCACAAGATACATAATCCTGTGCATCACCATAGCAAAAAGGAATATCATACGCCCTGCAAAGCAGTTACGGAGTTGGAAAATGCTTTTACTGGTATCCCTGACTTTCACGTGGAGAAGCGCACATGCAGTGGCCAGATGTTACTGCAGTCAACTGTGGCCACTCCAAGCTAGAAATGAGCGTCTGAGTGATGCATTCTGCTCACTAATCCTTCCACTGGTGGTGCTTGTTTTTCAGCTGGTCTCTTGGGTAAGTGGTCCAACAGATGCAAACAGCTCAACATAGTCCTGGGCTCCAGTTTACACCATAAATAACGAACCAATTTTTAACAAGTTAGTGCTATAAGGAGCTGTGGAAAAATGTACCCAAGAAAGTTACATTTATATGGTATGTAAAACGGAACACTAAAATTCCCCTCTTGCAGCTTTTATTTTAAATAAATTGAAGAGTTTTATGGTTATTTAAAAAGTTTTATTTTATTTTTCTCGTGATGGAGACACAGTGATTCTTGGAGAGTAGACACATACACATGGATACATTCACCATGGATAAGTGATTTGAAAAATACAGATTATGAAATAAATACAATTCTAAAAAATAAACATATTTGTTTTAGACCCAAAGGAGCCAAATTCAGTATCAAAATTATTATTATTGTAGCTGATGTAATGCTTTTAGTTGTTTGTCTTCATTTCTATTTCTGCTGCTGTGAGACTTGTTTACAGCTTCTCAGCCATAAGAATACCCCGAAGGAAATTACTGTCAGCAGCCAAAAAAAGTATCAGTAATTCATCCTAAAGCACTGTCAACGTAATTTTAAAGTAATTTTTCTGCTTTACGAGTTCAGTCTGAAGCGGTAAGTTTGCAAATCCATAAATCAACCCATATTAATAAAGGAAATACATATCTCTTTTTCAAATACTATATTTTCCTAAAATGTCATTGTAAGCAGAGATGTTAGTAATTGAATCTTCAATTACTAGAAACAGGAGAAAGAAGTAAAATTGTGACCTGTATTCTGTACATCACACGAAGGTTTAAAATAGAAAAGCTAGCTAACTATTACCTGTTCAACCCTAATAAATGCACACTGAACATACAGATTTATGACTGACAATTTCCTACAATTATTTCTGGGAGGAGCCACATACAGACCGTGTCAGCCTCCTTCACTGAAGTAGAATTTTGGGGTGCTAATGCCCAGTTGGTGGAGCTAGCTGTTGAGCAGAAGTACCAGGATGGCACCCAAAGTATCACATCTCAAAATGTTCCCAAATTCAGGTCATACCTGTGATGTATCACGTGAACACGGATGTGTTGTGCCATCTGCATTTGGAGGTTTTTTAAAGGCTTCCCTGTGCTGTGATGAAGTTGCTGTTTGATTTACAGTTATTAACACTCATGGTATTTTGGCATTCAGGCAGGGAAGCTGTGTGCTGCTGAAAATACCAAAAAGCCAACAAAGAGTAACAAGTATGTGTAGGACCTTGAACCTTAGTGAAAGCTCTACTGGATGCTTATGCTCCACTGGGAGATTTTTTTGTCAATGGTAGCATGAAATGGCACCTTGAAAATGGTACCTACCTTTACTGTGCCATTTGATTTGTTTAACTACGTGCAGCAGCTTGTCAGCCTGCCACTGTGTCTGTGCAAGGCAGCTCGTCCCTGAAGGCAATGCCCGGCAGGCAGTGGACTGGGTGCCTTTCGCTTCACCTTGCCTGCAGAGCCTTTGATGCAAAAGGCCTAGGGCCAGGAGAAGGAATTTGTTTTGCATTTCTTCAAATACCTTAGAATTTGATGGTTTCAGGCGTGGGGTTTTGCTGAAATTTCTTGTAATGATGAAGGTCATTTATGAATTCAAAAGCTGAACCCAAGCTGGTGTTCTGGTGTCCTCTGAAGCCTGAAACTGTTCTTGGATTTCTGTCATGGGTTTATTAATGTCTCTGTGTCCACAGTTCAGCTGTGTGTACCTACTGTCCATAAGCAGATTGAACAGATTCAAAATGGAAAGCAGATTTTCATATAAGCATTATTTGTAGGCTAACGAATGGTATCTGGGAACACCGAGATAATTCTGTTCCTAGCTGTGTTGTGAATCCAGAGCCATCTCCTGGGTTGTAGCAAAGTTTTTCTAGGTTTATAATAGCAGAAATGAGTTTAGATTGTGTGTTCCTCTGAGCACAGTGAGGAGCATGTGTGCATATTTGTGTATCAGGCTCAGCCTACTGAGGCCAGTAAAAGGTACGCGGTGCTGTGAGGTCTCCAGCATGTGCAAGTGCTGTTCTGGGGGCCTGTGACAGCTGTGAGAGTAACGCAGACACTCATGAAATGTCCTCAGTCTGGGCTTTCCACATGTTTCCAAACTGACCTCATGCATCCTGAGTAACAATGAAGCTGATTCAAGTTCTTTGGGTCTAAAAGTCCCATTTAGAGGGCAGATTTGGAAGCTTTCTGTGGAGAATCGGTGAAAAACCTGGTGAAACCTACATCCCCCAGTGCAAGAATAGCAGCCTGGCAGTCAGTGTGAGTGCGGTCCTGTTTCTGCTCTTCTGCACACTGGGGAAACGTGCAGAATTCGTTGTCTCAGGACACAGCTTATTGCCACAGAAAGAGCGAAACCTCAGCATGCATTCAGACTCACAACTGCAACCAACGTTTACTGAATAGCAGCCACTTTCTGAGTCTTGGCACACTATGAAAATCCTCCTTGAATCAAATGCTCCCAGGGGAGCAAGAAATTCAAGATGTTCTTCCACCCTGGGCTGGGGCATACCACTAGATCAATACTCAGCATAAAGAGCTTTCTGCTCGTCAATGCAGTCTGGGGGTGGCAGTCGGGTGGGGACGCTCATCATAACAAGCAAACCCAACAGGCAACATGTAAGGTAACATGAGAAGATGAAGGTAGCAATAAAGAAGAGGTGGAAGGTACAGTACTGAGCTGGGCACTGTGATGGCTGAATTCGAAAGCATTTTGCTTCTCAGCTTGAACTTTTTAATTAAGGAATTTCACAGTAATTTTGAGTAAGCTTGAAGAGTAATAGTTTCAGTGCTCTGGCTCACTAAATACTTTCTTGCAGTCTAACTAAGCAGCAAAGATTGGAGCCGAAGGAATTCTGTGCCATTGCATTAACAGCACTTTCTCTCCAGCCTGCACTGTAGGTAGGTGCTGTCCTGTGGCAATCTTCTTGGGGTCAAGTGATTTAGAGAGCTTGGACAAGGCAGGTAACGTAATAGGCTGGGGTTCAGGATCCCTATATGCTCAGACACAATCCTGAGCAGCAGAGGCTGTGAGGAAATATTTTCTGTCATTTACTAGAGGGGCAGGGGAGGGAAGGGAGGACGCCTGGTAGCTGTAGGAGGGGCAGTAGGCACGGCTAAACTAGAAGGAGGGGAAGGGCTCAGGAATATAATGAGGAGGTGGGGGAAATGACACTGGAATAAAAGGGTGAGTGAGTATATGAGATGATACCCACTCATCCTGGCCTTCCGCTGTTCAAAGCACTCCCTCAAAGGGTGGCTACAAGACTTGAATAGAGGGGATGGATGTCAAAATATTTCCATAAGGAATATAGTGTAATAAATCAGAGAAAAGGGCAGAATGGAGGCAAGGAGCAAACGGTAGGAGAATTATTTTTATTCTAAGTAAGTGAATGATTACGTCTCCTGGGTGATTACACATCAGGATGGTGGCATGTTGGGGAGGACTATTCAGCTAGATAGAAAGGAGAGCTCAAATTGCAATCATTGAACTATAGTGCATACAAGGGTGTAAATAAGGTAAGAAAGGGTCAAATAGACAAGTAAAAATCCAGGTAGAGTCAACGTGTCCGGGGCACTGCAATCCTCAGGAGTTAAGATAACTGTCATGCAGGTGTAGGAAGACAGCTTTCGGAGGAAGATACTTTGAATACCTGCAGAACATAATCAGAGAAATAGCTGATGGAGAAAATAACAGACTAGTAAAAATACTTTGAACATAAATAACTTCCAAGTACTGGGTCAAATACAAGATCGATCATTTCTTCCAAGTTGTCTACCAAAACATGGCCTCCAGCAAGAAATACCTGCTGTATAACACACACCTATAAAAATCATCCCAGTAGAGGGCTGGCGAAAGACAAGGGGTACAATGCCAGTGTACTGTATCCTATTCATTACACTTCCACAAGCTTAAAGTGGGAAAATGCGTTGGCAGAGTTGTTATGGGGCATTAAGAAAACACCTTGTGCAACATCAGGAGTTCAGAAAAAAATAGCTGCCATTTTTCCTCAATAGCTCAGCAGAT
>NW_008824035.1:9835603-9836507 GCF_000699105.1 Pygoscelis adeliae | reverse complement strand
CTCAAACAGATAACTTTTAAATCTGAACCAGGTTTAACTTTTATCCATTTGATCCCTGGTGCTGAGGGTTGATCAGCATATGCCAGTGATGACTATGTATGTAAGACCAGGGGCTTTTTGTGCGGCCATGGTATTGCTAGGCACTGCTCTCACTTTTCTATTTAGCAATTGTTGTATCATCCATCTGCACAGCGACCGGATCAAGGCCTTCTGTTCCTGGAATGGGGACCTGGAATAATAAAGGTTAAGTTTTAAATTCCTAGTTACAGAAGCTGGTATGTCTCAGCATTCACTCACTGTTTTTTGTACAAATAAACAGCATCAGTGGGAAAAACATATCATTTCTCCCCTCTCCAGTCAGGGAAAAAAACAGATGAGGATTCCTGCACGGAATCCAACAGTCCTTATTTTGCCTCCAAGAGTTTACTGGGAACTTAGTGCTGGGGAATTTCTGAACTCATTTTTGCTCCATGTGGAGCAAGGTCAGCAAATACTATGGGAACCCTTGCCAGTTATACTTTCAGATGTTTAAAATTACAGTTATATTGCTTTATTTACATGCTTGTATTTTATTTCCAGGTGTTTTATAAGAACACAGAAGGTTACATCACAGCACCTTTTTCCGTGTGGTGATGGGAGACTGTTCTAACACTCCCAGTTCTGCTGCCAAGGTACGCTCCGCTGAAGCAATCCTTTGGTACTGCGAAGCGTCACACAGTGCTGATCGGATTATGTGCAGCCTGTTGTGTCCACTAGTATAGGAAAAGAGAATACCAAAGCTTTAGTGGTTTGGTGTCCCTGACAGTCAGTGTGGAAAATTGGAACAAACTGCAAAAACTCTGAGCTGTTATTTTCCGTAGCAGCCTGGCGTTCAGAGAGACCCAGGACACGGAGACAGTAACTG
>NW_008824035.1:9826315-9835513 GCF_000699105.1 Pygoscelis adeliae | reverse complement strand
TTCCCCAGGCTAGCTTTCTGGCCAAAGTTAATGATTCATAAGATTCTGCACTGATTTCACTGCGAGCTTCCACATTTGCATAAGTAAAAGCTTGTGCAGCTTCTGTAGGGAGATTCTTAGTGAAATTGCAGTACAAAACATTGATATTATGTAATTATAGTAGTTCATCGTAACTTAAATGAAATTGTTGCTTTAAACTTCCTCTAAGTGGCTTACAATGGAACTTTTGTATGACACACCTACAAAACAAATGAGTTAATCACAATATGTGTCATTTTTAATTTTTCTCTTTCATTTTTCTTTCAGTCATTCTCTCTTTGTAATTAGCATGAAGACTATCCTTCAGTCAAAACTAGCCACCTGGAAAGTTTCAGCTTGTAATATGCAGCTTTTTTTGTGAATTATGAATTGCAAAAAAAGAGACCTTTCTCCCCACACCCCCTTCTTTGCATAATTCAAATATGAATGAATGAATTTTATTCAGGCTTGCCAAAAAAAGAAAAAATTTCAGCTGATAACAAGCATGAAAAATTTCAGATGAAAGGGATTTTTTTAAAAAAAGAATATTATGAGCATGGGAGAACAGGAGGTTAAGACGGACGTCTCAGTGCAGCCTTAACTATAACAATTGCTAGCAAGCAAATACTGTATCCAAGCACTAAATCTTGCTTTGTGCTGCCCTGGTGCACAGTAGTGGGCAGAGAGTAGAATAATAAAAGCCGGTCCCCTTATGCAAACAGCGGGGCACAGCGCTCAACAGAATACAAGAAGAAGGTGAGCCTGCCTACTGTTCTGGCTTGCTAACCGTATTCCCAAGGTCTGTGGGTTAGTTGCAACCTCTAGCTTCAGTCAGCTAGCAAATGTACTTCAAACACTAGCAAGGGGCACATTTTGGTCCTTTCCAGAAGAACATGTTACCAATTCATTGCCTCCAAATATACTGTTCTATTAAATAAAGTATTTGAAGGAAGTTCATATAAGCAACATGGTAGTTTAACAGGTCAAAAAGGGGATGGAATAGCTGCTAGATTTTTCTGATTAACCATGTATTTTAAAAAATACAGAGCTGTGAAGAAGGTTTTATATGCAAGCCCTCACTTACCTTATTGCTTTTCAAGCAAAGCAGGCAGAGATTTTGGCTCACGCCAGTACCACTTTGAAAATGAACTATCACAGGAATGAAAGACTGCGATCTGGAACACATTTCTGCATCGCATTTTCTCTTGTTCCTAATACTGCTTTGTTGATAAGCCCGGCTCTCCTTTTCTACCTAGAAAACAGGATTAAAGAAACATTCATTTACTAACTGTTTATCAAAAAACTGCCCACTACTGTGGCTAAACAGTAGTGAGTACTTCAGTATTACCTTACGGATTCACATCGATTAGAGGATCAACAGGAAGGATTTGCATATGGCAAGCCTGGACATTAAAAATCCCCTTCTATTCTGACATGAGTTGACTGTTGCAAGTTGAGTTTGGCAGTAAGTGACCAAAATTGAGTTGTCAGCATCCTCTCGCATAGTGGAAAAAGTTGTTGCTTTCTTGTGCAGATGCAAGAGTTTCTGTGGGAAAACAGAACATAATCACGGTTCTGAATGTCTCTGTGGATTCGTAATGTCTCTAATACATAGATCGCTTGTGCAAATTCAGTCCCAGCTGGATGGGAAATTATTGAAAATGGTTGTTGTTTGATTGATATAAAATGAGTTGTCAGCTTGATTCAATGCCTCCAGGGCAGATGTCCATAGCATAATTGGCACCTGTCAGAAGCAAAGAATTCCTTGGTACAGAGTAACAACTACTCATGCAACCACCCAAAATAGTCCTTGCGTGCCAGGGCTGAGAAGAAGGCAGGAAAAACCAGTTTCTACTTTTGGGCAGGATCTTTTATGCCATAAAGTCAGTAAAAGATTTGACATGACACTTGGTGCAAGCTTTTCCCTGGGATCCCGGCTAGACGCTATCAGCTCTCCTGCTGTTTGGTCCACAGTTTCTCTAAGAATTAGAAGAAAATACACACATTTGGTTATTTGTTATTGTTGTCATGGTAAAGGTATATTTCTAAAGAATGGTTAGTAAAGAAATTTTTACATATTTGCTTATTATAAGAAGTGTTGTGAACAATTTTATTCTCCTATTAATTGAGCAATTCTCCTCACAGCGATAACTTAACCATACAACTAGGGAAATAAGAGAGCGTCTTCTCAGCAAAAAATAAGGCAAAGAAACAGCCAGGACTGACAGTACAGCAGTGTCAGCATTACACTGTTTGCTAATAGTAACCGGTGACCTATTGTTTACCACAGACTGGATTAAAATGGATTTTTTCCTACAAGTCACCAAATAGCTGTCATATGGTTATTACTGCCTTTGACTGAGCGTGGTACAGCGAACAACAGGAATGAATTCAATTTCCCATCACAAATCTGTCGAGCTGGCCACCTTCTTCATGGAGCTGGTGCTTTGGGAGGTACCAGCTGAAGGGCTTTCCATTAAAATTCATTTTACTGTCTTCATCTAGCGCATGGCTCAACTTTCCTTCTTTCCTTTCATCTCTGTTTCCTCCTTTAGATTATTTTTCATTATGCCTCCCCCCCCAACATACACACACTTTGCCTTTCATCTCTATATGTATGCTATTCCAGCACTTGTCAGCCCCAGCAGGAGGGACATGGTAGAACTAAACAATATGATATGTTAGGTGGAAGAAAATATTATTATCAGACGCCTTAGAACAATCATTTGTTGTCACACTTTAAAGAGGTCTGCTATGTTATTTATTTTATTATTCTGTATTAGGTACATGGTTTAATTTTACAGGCATTAATCACTAAAATATATTACACTTTCAGCCAGGATGTTAACATTTTAAATGCATTCATCTTGCTTCTTTAAACAGAAACAATGGGCCTTCTGCACTGCCCTCCCTCCCCTGTAGTCAATAAAACCTTTCTATTGATTCAGGAAATAACTCTAAGCACTGTTTTATATTTTAAGTTCCACTAGCCACACTCAGCCATACAATTTTGCTTAATAACAAATGGATCTTTTATTTTTGCTGGTTACTACATGTTTGGTTATCAAACTCAACTTGAAAGTACCGGGTAGAAGAGCACAAAACCTATAATGGCAGTGAGGCACCACAAGAGATTTCCTAAATGAATGTTACAATAAAATAAACTATCTGTAAAAAGAGAGATAGAGCGTGTGTGCGCCTGCGCGCGCGTGTGTGTATAAGAAGCAGCCTCATCAGTAGATGAATGATAAATGAAAAATCCATCAGTGAGTATGGATTCCCTTGAGCCAGCCTGGATCAACAGACAATATGGATTTTTGATAATTCATGGCTTCGCCATTATTTATTCTCTCCTGAAATACCCATTGCAAATCTCAGAGAGATAATTAGAGAATTATCATATTGCTTAACTAAGTAGTGCAAATTGTATTATATTCTATGTATCCCAACCCAGGGCAGTATCATTAGCGTTGTTTAATTGCTACAAATATAGTCATTGCATTTTAATAAATTGCCTTCATTGTCAATATCTACAATGGACTATTTCTCGTCTCTTAATGTTCATGGATAGGTTAGTTACCAGGTAATCTTACAGTTCATCTATACCACAATGAGGCAAAATGTAAGAAAATGCAAAGGTCAAAAACATGTTTCTATTATGAAAAAAATGAATGATAATGACATAATTTTTTCAGCTCATCAGGTTCTTTGCTAAGTGCCTCTGTTATTGCCAGATCAGTAGTGTATAACAAAGAAGTGCTTTCTGTAGGCTGCTTCATTAGCCTGCCCTGTAGGACCTCACCTCAGACCTTTCACTAATCTGTTGGCCAGCTCAATAGCCTTGTTAGTTCTATTCACTTCTTCCTGGCAGCGGATTTTCTCAGCTGTAGCTCTCTCAAAGGCAGTGGTTAAGGCAGCCAGGATTGTGTCTAGTTCCTTCAAACAAAAACAGTAAGAAACAACTTTGGACGTTGTAAGAACACATAAAAATATTTCTGCTGTCCCATTTTATATTTCTGAAAGTTAAATTACACAGTGCAAGAAAGGTGTAAACAGTAACCGCGCTTAGAATTTTGTCTAGGTCACGCTCTAAAGGTGGATTTGGAAAAACCTGGGGAAAAATGTGGCTGGTCTTCTGATTTCCCCCGCTTGTTGAGAACAGCCTTCAAAATCAAATTACAAACTCAAGCTTCTATCAGTAAAAAAGGAATGTCATCTTCTCCCAGAGGATTCTGAAATGAAGTGAAATATAATGTATTTCTTATTACAGCTGTATATACTCTATAGCAGATCAAAAACTCCGCAAAGATGGCTGTTTGGAACCTAAAGAGAACAGAAAGGTTTAAAGATGATAGATAAAATACTTGGAAATGCGCAAGTCAGCGTCCTTCGCTGACTTTCGGTTAGACTATGCTTCCCAGTGCACAAACCGTTTCTGAAAATACAGCCTGAAATCCCCAGCCACCTTAGATTTGGGAGCAAGAAGCACAGTGTCTGGTCCATCAAAGCATTTAAGCACACAAACAGTCCCACTGGGTCAAAGCCCTAGTTATTCCCAGAGGGAGGAGTGGAAGATAATTCAGCATGGATGAGTGAGCATGAGGACAAGGCAAGAATGACACGCAACTCAGGAGAGTCATAGGCAAAGCACACAAATGACTCTCAGTGCCAAAGATGAACTGGCTGGGGAGCTGATAAAGGAAAGATCAGAAAGATGCTGTAAGACCCCAACGTAGTGAGGCACTCGAGAAGAGGTGTCGTTGGGTGCACGTGGAGGGAGCAAGCCCTGGAGCCCAGGGCTGTTCGGGCAGCCAGCGAAATACACGTGAAAGTGACGTGATCCCTCCAGCAGCAAACTCGGCTCGGCAAATAGGTGTCCATGCAGCTCGACTGAACTCAGCGGTGTTCCCCAGGGAAAGTCAGAACTGAGCATGGCTCTTGGGAGAGGGCTGTGTTTTATCCCAGCTGTGCTGCTGCTGAGCTCTGTGCACCTTGGGGACGACCAGGAGGCGTCGCTGGGAATCTCCCTGGAGTAATGCTGAACGAGTGCCTCAGAGCACCCTATTGCTTCCTGCCTCGGGGGTAGCATGAGGCAGTACCTGTGTGTATCATAGGACATAAAAAGGAACTGGATGATGCGACAGAGAGGTATTTTATTGGGAAGGTTTGGAAAAACAGAGTAAATTACAGAACAAACATTTCTAAACGGGGCCCAAAGATACCCTTTAAAGAAGGGCCCAGTAGGAGTTTTGCAGCACCCGCCCAGCCTACAGGGATTTGGGAGTGAGCAGAGCCTGGGAGCCAGGGCACATTACCTCCTGCCTTTGCGTGCCTCCGTGCAAGGTGAGAGCAGGCAGCGCCTGTGTTAGAAAACGTGCCCTGTCAGCAAGGCTGGGTGAGGCACACCAGCAGCATCCTGGCTCTCCTTCCTGCACAGGGAAGATCCAGGCACTGGCTGGGAACTCGCCGTGTATGAAGACAAGCATCCGCTGTGATCCCAAGGCATGTCATGTGGCTGCAGAGGCTGGGGATGTGGCCCGATCATTTACCTGAAACTATTAAAAACGTTAGCGAGTGATAAATTATACTGGCAAATATCTTTGCTTTATACAATGAATCATACTGGAAATACCTCAGACAGAGAAAGGTATTATAAATAATTGAATTTTAGAGGCCTCTAAAATGACCAAAAAAAGCTTTTTAAATACATCTAGTGGTCCTGACTTTAAAGTTCAGGTCCTTGGGCCGACCAGGATTCCAGCTTTCCCCAAGATTTCTGTCTCCCACTGCAGTGCACTCCTACAAAGCTTGTTGCTTGGTATGTATATACATTGCCTATACACAAATGACGGCTGACAAATGGGTAGCAATAGGTCTGCAAGTGAGATCAAGGACCAGCACTCAGGCACTGAACCTAAGGGGATGGAGAGAGAAAAAAAGTGGAAAAGCTACCTGCTGTGCTGAGCATGGATGCTGCAGCTCTCATGGCGGGGAGCAGAACTTGCTTGAAGCTGTTTTTAGCAGGTCGTTCAGGAACCAGGAATGATTTTTTACTGTGGTTTTGGCTCTACTGAGCGAGGCTGAAACACATTTTGAGCTACCCTGCCCTTGGACCATTCAATGTTTGGCAAATCTTCTTGTAAAAGAATAAAATAAAAAGGAGGTATCTGAAGCGAAAATATAAGTGGACAACAGAGACATGAGAGAGAGAGAGAGAGAGAGAGAGATGTGGTTAAACAATGGAAGAACAATTCCAGTTCCTGCAGGTCAAACCCAGGACTTGTGGAAGGTGCCAAAGGCAGTGACAGTGATGGCGTGTGGATGGACAGGACCCACAGGGGGAACTGGAAGTTGCCAGCTCCTCCACAATTTTTTTCAAGGTTTTATCATATGAAACATTGCATGCCAGGAAAGGTACACAGCTCACTGTTGGGTACCCCTGTTTCTCTCTCATCTTTTTCTACCTCATTTGCAATATGAGCACCCCTTCTCAGTACCCCTACTCAGCTGACAAGTTATCTGTGATGTGGAACAGATTTGGACAAGGACAGAGAGGCCAAACTGGAGGTGAAGAGCAGAGCCGCACAACACTATTCCCTATTCAAATGGAAGCCCAGAACAATCAAGCCCTTAATGTGTTACAATTCATTTGACTATCCACATTTTTGACTTTCTGTAAATAATGTGCTAAATGGATAAAAGAAGATACCATTTTTCCTTCTTTCCCCTGAGTTACTGATAACAAGACAAGTTCCTTCCCTTACAGTTTGTGCATATAAATGTGATTAATGTAAAAAAAAAAAAATTAAAGTGCCAAAATCTCTTTCTCTCTCTCTCTTTTTTAAAGCATTGCCCTTTTCAAAACAAGGGGAAATTCAGTATAGTTTCAGTGCCACAGTGATCAAACAGTGTCACATCACTATGGCAATTGCTGCCCAGGCCAGGAATACAGATCAGCTTTAATTGTGCAACGCCTTATTGCTGGTGCATGTCAATCAGAACCTATGAATTGAGAAAAATTTGCTCTGTTCATTCTGTTAAATGATGTATCCAATTAAACCTGTTAGAATTCATGATCTTCAGTCAAGGTTAAATGAAAGTAGTTACTCCTGTCAGCTAGGTGATTAAATGCTGCCTACATCAGGCACATTTATGTGCAAAATTAAAATTTTGGTATAAAGCATGAATCTTTATGCATGCCAGTTAATTATCTTGCGGTTCCTCCATTTATTAAATGCCCACTGCATTTCTTCTTAATCATCAGCTTCCTTTCAAAACTTATTTCATACTCTACATTATACCAAATTTCAATGTTTAAAATGAAATGCTTTCTCAATGAAAACTTCCTCTTTTCAAGGGTTTGGCTGTTGCTATGTTACTAAAGATGGCCATTAACAGTTTTTTGAGTCATTATGCAGAAGGTCTATTTGTGTTGTTTTGTTCGATTCTGAGAGAGCGTGATAGGAATCCCTCGAGTTGCTGCTGTCGGGCAGCTTCTCCTTCCCAGAACTATTTGAGTTCTGCTGCACATCGGCCAACTTCAGCACATGACAAGGTGGCAGTAAAACTAGCCGCGGTTGTTCTGCTTTTGCTTTCTTGCACAGGAATGGAAGGACAACGGGGCAGTGCAGCACAGCAGGGCCTGGGCTCCCGCAGCCGCCAGGCCCGTGCTCCCCACTGTCCTCAGCAGCAGGGCCAGCAAATCCAGGCTGGACCCGCGGGTGCCAGAGACACCACAGCCTCCAGTCAGGGCACTACTGATGCCCTACGCTGAGGGCTCAGAGGGTTGGCCCCCTTCCTCCCGCCAGCCTTCAGAGCTGTATTCCTGTATTCCCTTTGGTTTGGCAATGTGATGTGTCCTGTTTGCCCTAGGCAGCTACCATATTGCAATATCATATTTTAATTAGAAGAAAAATTATGTGTTGCATGCTTGAATTAAATCAAATTGCATATTTATATTTATAAGACACAGTATTGGCAGGATTTAAATGCTATATGAATTGAAGAACCAGAATACAGGTGTATTATAGTGATTTGTAGCTGAAACATTTGCTCGAAATACATACAAAGCAGAGCAGTACCAAATGCTAATTTAATACCCTAAGACAACGCTCCGTGCTCTCACAAGCACAATTTCACGTATTCCATGTGAGCATTTATCCCCTTTCATTATGAAAAGGTATTAAGAACCTTTGTTACAAACAAGCAACATAAAAAATATGTCATACCACTTCACGACTACTAATGGATAATATCATTTAAACAGACTGGGAAATAAACTAGTATAACACATTCTACTAAACTAGTACTATAAATATGCAGAAGGTTGTTATTAAAGATAAACGCACACAGTAATTTTCTACTTGTAGGTTTTACAGGTATAATTTTGAATCATACAATATTTTTTAAAACACATCACAGGGATGGAAACCAACAGAAAGACTGAATGGCAGCGATTCTTTGTGATCAATATGTGATGTCTCCATCTATTTTTGAGGGCCCACATAAATTATAATGTGGTAGTGTGAACCTTCAAGATGGGTGATGTGATTAGCTTGTTCAGGGCCGCAACAGGGAGCATCTGATCATAAGGATTTTCCACCTGTGGCACTGCCGTACAGCGGCCGCATTTGCAGAGATCCCGCAGGTGCCAGCGGGTGCCCCGGTGCCCTGTCAGCGTGGGCAGGAGAGCTGTGGGCAGGTCAACCTCAGCTTCACACTTCCGAGGGGCAGCTCGTTTTCTCTTTGCGGTGTGTGCCTTTCACAGTGTCCAAAGTTGAGGGATCTGTTTTGCAGCTTGCGAAGGTACGAATGTCACACACCCGGCTGTGCCCAGCCTGTGAGCCTCCCTGGGAAGCCACCGCTGCTCCAGCCTTCCCTTCCCAGCTGGCAGCAGCCTCCCTCCAGGCCCCGGAGAAGCAGCAGCAGACAAAAGACCCCTCCTCTCCTTGCTCCCCTATCAGCTGCAAATAATGGACTTCTCTTTCCCGGCAGCTGTGGAGAAAACCACAGATATTTTTTCCTTTTTTGTTCAGCAAATATAAGCTGTAAGTTAAAGCCCAATATCTTTAGATACCTCAACAAAAGACGAAAAAAGGGAATCTTCACACTCACAGAGAATAATTCCTCGGTGGCTCTGGCAGGAGATGGCGACGCACCAGGGAAAGTAGTTGGAGAATA
>NW_008824035.1:9809492-9826250 GCF_000699105.1 Pygoscelis adeliae | reverse complement strand
GGACCATCTAGAACTTATATTTAATTCCTATTCTTCTTTCTCTACATGTTCTTACTTTCACTCCAGTCCTCCAAAACCAGATATCATAAGCTGTGAACCACAGGCCCAATGTGCCTTAATGTTACACCGTGAAACAATACTGGCAGGACAATTTATTTTTGCTCAAAACAATTTCCCCATCTTAAAATTGTGATTGTTAGGTTAACATCCCATTGCGATGAGAGAAGAAAAGAGCTGCAGTTTCAGGTTGTGTCTAAAATTTTAAGGAAGGCAAGCTGCACTCATTTATCCTTGGCGTACTGTTTTATATCCGTAAGAGAAAAAACTTCTTTATAGTTGGAAGATTAAATTGTGCAGAAACTGACTGACACTGATAAGGCAAACACCACAGTCCACTTAAACAGGCTGCGAGTTGCACATCAAAGACTGCTTGGCCACGAGAATAGAAGTGTGTACACACACACTCTCTGGTTTATTTGATTTCATAAGCAATTTTATCTTTGATACACATATAAAGCAATATAAAAAAATAAAATTGGCATGGAATTACATATTTTTAGTAGATACATTTACAGAGAATTTGTGTTTTAGATTATAGTCATTTTCAGGAAACTTACTTAGAAAGTAATTAAGCATATTTTATCCATTAATTCATATTTTTTTGTTTTGCATTGTCCTACTGAAACAAAACAGAAAACTATGGAATGGAAGGATTTTTTTTTTACTGAATATTATAAATGGATAGAACAAGGGTTGTTAATGTTTGTCATTTTCCTTATCTGTACACATGAATATGTTATATGCTCATTTCCATTGCAAATGGAACATCAGAATGATCACTGCGAACTGAAATATACTGTACATTTCATTTCTTCATTTCTTTGAAAGTACGACTGACAAAAATAATCAATTGCTAGTATTCTTGGACTAAAGCTTTGCAACTCAGTGAAAATTGAATGAATGAACGGTGTCCCTCCAGAATAAAGCAGGCAACATACTCTGGCGGGTCATTACTATTCACTGCTGAAACAGAGTCAGCCTATGGAGCCCTGAACCATGACTGGGCAACTGTGCAAGGCACTGTACAAACATGTAGTCACCCTGTTTCTTGCCCACCTCTCCTCCACCTTCCTCAGATTTAATGAAACAAAACAAAGGCAGAGATGTGACTCCTTACCATAGCCACATCAGTGAGTAAATACTGAAGAAGAACTATTTGAGATGAAGGACAAGGTTGTCACAAGAACAAACATGTATAAAATGGCTGTGAATATATTTAGAGTGACAGTTAGGAGGTTTCTATCCATCCGAACAGTGGAGTTCTGGAGTAGCATTCCTATAGGAGCCGTGGGGCACAAGAAACCTCCCTAGGATTAAGGAGAAACTCAGTCTGTTTGGGAAAGGGCTCATAGGCTTTAGCTTTCTGTCTGCTACTCTGTGTTTACTTTGCAAAGTACAGTAATGCCTCATTCTCATTTGGCCCTAGAGACTTCCAAAATGTATTAATTAATTAAAAAAACACAGTGAGAGACAGTGCCTAGCCCAAAGTATTTTTTTCGTCCTAGAAAACAGAACCAAAGTAAGAAAGAGTTGTGAAAGCAGGGATTAACTCTGACATTTGAAGATACAGTAAAGAAACTACTCAAGATGGAAGAAAGACAGGAACTCTTCACATAACAATGAGGCTCTGTTGGCCAGAAAACAAAAAATATGTAGAATAAATAAGCAGGAATAATACCATAGGATGAATATATAACAGGAAGGTAAACTGCACCCTTCTGAACTGAGTGGAACCGCATCCATGCTCACTTGGTCTTACTAATGGGACATCGGGTCATATCCTGAAAACCCTTACTTATGCAAGTAATCCCACTAAAATCAATGGGAACCCATGACTGTAATGACTGCTTCCTTGTCTCCACTAGGGATTGCAAGGTCAGGTCCATTTTCTGTGCGATATTGGATGAATGCTAGAAAATCAATATCTCTATTGAGACTTCTTCTTTTGGAGTAAAAATAAACCTGGATCATTTTGAGTTCAAATGTTCATTGTTCCTGGGTGGTTTTATAAATTCCTTTTGAAAGCAAAATGGTCAAATCAAAATGGAGTGAAATGCTCACCTTTTTGGTGTGTTCTACAGCTTGTTTTTGTAACTAGCTTTGTAATGCCATAAAGGTTAAAGGCAACTTCGTAGTTTCTTTGTATTTATTCTCTACCAGTTAAAATAGACGTAAGCTCAAGGACACTGTTTTATAATAATTTTGTTTTGGAATTCCCTCTATTCAAATGACTCAGGTCTGAGGGATGGGCAGGGGGGAGAGGGGAAGAGAACGCCAGAGTCTGTTGTTTCAGGAATTTTGCCATATTATGGAAAATTTGTTGGTCTTTTTGCCATAGAAAAGTCAAAGGAAGGAGTTTCTTTTTTAATAAAAAGATTTCAGTGCAGTCATAGAAACATAACTCATTGTGGAGCATTGCTTTGGTACCACGGGAAAAAACCACTCAATTCTGTTCACATTACAGGTTATTATTGTACTTCAATCGCTATGGAGCACCTTCAACTATCGTTTTGTTTAAAATGCCTAAACCTAGCTTGGTATTTTTATTCTTAGTTTGCTACTGATCTACAATTACTCCTACTTGTAATTGTGTCCAAATTGAATTTTCATACTGAAATATGTTAAATCCCTGTGTTTGGTTGCCTTATACTTCACTTGTGGTGGGTCAAAAGGAAATTATGATTAATCCAAGGCATATAGATAAACTATTTTAAGGATTTTCAGGTTGTTCTGCAGCAATAGCAAGCACTTGTAGGCTTGAAAGACAGTTTAAGACCCATTTCATTATGGCGGAGATGTGAAGTGATCAGCTTCATGTCTGGCACGAACAGTAGACTGCGGTAGAATTCAAACAGTGGTTACAAAAGAGGTCATCTCACAGAAAATAACAGCTAATTCCTTTAACCTTGAGACTATTATCAAAATACCTTAGAAATGTAAAGTCTGCCAATTAAGAGGCTAATAAATAGGAACTGGTGTGCTTTCTCTCAGAGAGAGTTCTTTAAAGTTTTGAGAAAATAGATCCCAAATTCATTCTGCATCCACAGAACCCTAGACCTGAAGAATTTGGTTGACCCAGCTCAACTATTTTTCCCAAGAAATTTTATTTACCAAGCATTAATGGAAGGATCAGTTCTCTTTCAGTCCAGCTTAATGTGAATTTTGGATGAACAAGAAATAAAACTGCTTTGATGCCCAGGCTTCAGCAAAGGCGATTGTGCTGTTCCTGGGACCAATACAAAAGTATGACCTTATCCTAGGATTCCAGCACAGCTGGCTATATCGGCGTGCTGGGGAGCAAATCCAAGGATGTGTTCAGTGCTCACTCCATTTTACCCACCTCTGCACAGCTTGTTTCCCACCCGCTGTGTGACACATTAGCCATAACTTCTTCCACTCTTGCACCACTGAACAAGTGACTGTAGTTTGGCTCTATGACTGCTAACAACATTATTGACAAAGCAATGCTCAGCAATGTATAATAATAAGCTGTTTTAACACATATTTACCTAATAACGTAGACTTTTCAGATACACCATGCTCGTATTGTTTTCAGAGCTGTATTACTGACACAATGTGTTTACTAGCACTAACATTCTTAACAGTACAAAAAAAGTAATTGAAAATCCAGGATAACAATTGGGACCATTAAAACCTCACACAAGCACAGCACAATACTACAGCAAGTGATCACCAGTGTCTTCATTGTGTGCCCTGCTTTACTTCATTACCTGGTTGTTACATTATTAATGCAAAGAAAGCTAACCCAGAACCCAAAGCAGTGGAAAAGACTATACAGGCTGTTTTTTAACTAACTGTCGTTAGTTAAAAAAAAAAAAAAAAAAAAAAAAAAAAAAAAAATTAGTGAGCGAGCGGCTGCGTGGTGCTTAGTTGCCGACTGAGGTTAAACCACGACACTAACTAACTGTGCTGGCTACAGTATAAGAATAAAAATATTCCAGTTCCTGGAAAAGTATAAAAATTAGGCATCAAAACAGGTCAGATACATATATCTTTTTGATGTGCTCATATGATAGGAGAACAGATTGATAAAGGACAGAAGAAATGCTAAATATGCACCATGACAAACAGTGAAAAATTAAGTATTGTAACTAACATTAATTACGCTCTAGTAAGATGAATAGGCTGCTCATCATTAATGAGAATGTACACCTTTGTCTAAGTTTCACATCTACCTGTGATAAATGTGCTAATGGCGATAAAATACATCATAGTAACATTTGAATTAACAGCACGCTAATAGATTGACATACAAGTATGAATAAAGCATTTAATCATAAACATTGTACCACACCCAACAGCAAATTTTCTTTTTTGCATATATATCAAGCAAAATGGACAAACATTACAATCTTATTTTAGTTTATGCTGAGATAATCTAATAGTATTACCTCATACTATCCCAATATTTGTAATCCAGATTATTAGATACTTACACAGTGTTTTTTGGGAGACATTCAGGCCGTTTAATTAAACAGTAAGGGGAATTTCTGAATAGAAAGGGTGGTGCTTGATCTCAGTACAAACTACCTACTGACTCTTGCCCATGTGGCAGGGATGGAATATTCAAGCAATCTTCATGATGGGCTGACTCCAATGCCTATTAAAGGATTGACTTTAATTTATGCTTAATGAAAATCAAAGCAAGCCCACTAGTCTACAATGCTGATCTGTATCTTCAGGAGCCTTTCTCTCCTGCATTTCCAGTGCCTTCTTCCTGGCAGAGAGGCACAGGTGTGATTGAGCCATGCATGCAGCGCAAATGGTCAACGCTGCCTTCTGTGCCTGCGGAGCACAGGGCCACAGGCAGTTGCAACCTCCCCATTTTGGAGGAGCTGGGATGGGCAGCTGCCATGCCATGCCCTGTGCCTCCATAACAGCCCTACGGAGAAGGTCCCCCAGGTGGCCATGTCAGACCACTCCCAATAGACATGTCCCCATTCACCCATTGCCCTCTGAATGGCTCCTGAGGCACCTGGGCCTGGAAGCTACCTACTTCTGTTTATCTGGGAAGGGCCACCTTGCAAGACAGCCATGTTACCAGTGCCACATGGAAATGCTTGTGCTCTGTTATGGGGTCTCAGCCAGGGGTGAGCAGATACTCCCAGCGGAGGAGCTATAAGAGGCAGCTGGAAGTGAAAATCTGTTACACTGCTCCAGCCAGATTCACAGGACGGCATCTCGCCGTTCTCCCCTGGTAGAAGAGACTTTGGTCCTTTGGCTGACAAACGATTTATGTTGGGCATGGAGCCAGAGCTCACGGGCACTAACTGACACACGCTTTCCTCCTCGCCCAGGGCCAAAGCTCCAAGCGTGGCTGGGAAGGAAGAGGGCTGGATTTCACTGCCCATTTCCTGCTCTCATGCACCGTTCCCAAAGTCTCCATTTCAATGAAGAGCTTGGCAGGCAGCGATGAGAAAGTGGAGGGAAGAAGAACAGGAGGAACCTGCAGGCTCAGTAGTAGCAAGTAGGGCTCTGCTACAGGCAAGACTAACAAAAGGTATAAAGACCAGCTGTAATTACAGAAAAAAAATGAATTAGTTAAACATTGCCAAGAGGGAATTGCTTTAACCTAATAGTTCCCTGAAGATCATTCAAACAGTGCAAACCCATCAGTGTATTTTTAATGCAATTAAGCAGATGGTTTAAAATACTTTAATTACTGCCAGGGCTCACCTAGGCTGCACAGTACATGACACTAGACTTGTGCAGTGCCTGTTATAAAATGCTGTTATAAAATCCTAAGAGACAGTATACAAGCAATGTACACTACTCAAGCATAATTCATCCATCTGCATGGACCACAAAAAGGCTCTGCAGAAGGTCAGCATGCCTATGGACACAAGTGAAAAATCGTGCCTGCTGCCATCCTTGTAAACCACACTGTGCCAAGATGACTTGTGCTGGTTGTCTGCTGGGGAAGGCTCCAGCAGCATCCCAGGGGGAAGGAAGTCCCCACATGCAGAACAAGGCACGCACACGTGGCCAAAGCACTTCACTCTAGCTTTTCTCTTCTATCTAAACTGGCAGCTCTCTCCAGGAAAACTGAAAGTCTTGAAAATGAAGGTAGGGATTTCAAACTGTTTATATGTTTTATACTAATCTACTACAGCACAAGCAAGCAAGCCAGCAATACAATATAGTATGACTGCACTGATAGCTGCCATACTCACATTGAAAACATGTCTTTTAGTCTTTCTTTGTTACACTAAATTGTACATTACCCTAGTGCTGTTTTCCTTTGCATTCCAGCTGGCAACTTATTGATTAGGGGAATGCTTCTGAGCTTCCTCCCATGCAATAATCTTTATAATTTCACATTTCTAAATGCTAAAAGTGCACTAATGCAAGTGGGAAGAGTTTCCTCTGCTATTTCACATACTTAAGAAGATGTTATTGATTCATATGCTCTGCTCTGAAAGTGCTTTGCAAAGGCCGTAAGTGTTATTATTTTCATTTTAGCAAGCAGGAAAACGGCATCCAGATTGCCCAAGGTCACCCTGCAGATCAGTGAGAGAACCAGGATTAAATTCAGATCTTCTGGGTCCCCATGCAGAGACTATTCTGCTGAGCTGTTTTTGGAAGGTCAGAACCCTCCAAATGAAGCACAGCCAGGATACACAACACACTATAAAAATAGTTTATGACATTCAAAACATTTCTTCTCTAGTACCTTTAATGGCTATAAGCATGAAGTGAGTTTTTTTACATTAACAAAAGAAGAGCTGAAAGAAACAAAATTTTAAAATTTCAAGCTGAAGAAATTTATAACAGTTTAACTCCTACCTCCTGGACTCTGATGTTGTTAACAACCCAAGCACTGTGTGCAGCAGCAGCTAAAATTTTGCTTGCACAAATTTTGAGTTGAACTCTGGGTCATGGAGATAATCTTCTTTTTGCAGTTTTAACAACTGCAGAAATGTATTCCTTATCAAAATTAATAAGCTTTTGCAGAAACCCATTTACCTAAAGAAAAAAAAGGAAAAGATGTGTGAAGATTTACTAATCAGGTAATAAAATTTGAAGCCTTTGGAAATTTCAATATGTGCCACAAAAATGGCTTGATAAGTTGTGGGTCAGTACCAGCAATGGTAAAAAATGGTTCAAATCTGCTTTTCATATATATTTTGAATGTTAGTTTGGATATTTCTTCTGACACTAAATCTGTTCTTCTTTCCAAACCTTCCCTTTACTGAAGCTTATTGTGACCTGAAAATACAAGTCTGTCTTTACCAATAAATTGTCTCCCACTCTTTTTCCATATCTCCCTCATGTAACCACAGTATCTGGAGGTTTAACTAGTAAGACCTAAAAAATGTGTTAGTACAGAGAAAATTAAGTGACCTCACATACATAGAAAGCAAAATGTAGTTCACATATTTCATTATTTTGTTATGTTTGTTAAAAAGAAAAAAGTAATTACAAATTCTAAAGGACAATGTCAGGGAATATTGCAGTTTTACTTCAGTAAGACTGTCAAGATATAGCACATAACACTCAGTTCTGGCCTTTACTTTGCATGAGCAACTCCCACTGACGTCAGTATGTTCAGACTGACTGCAGGATACTATATTCCCATGGCTCCTATTGCTATTTTCAAATGGATAATGCTGGTTTTTTAAGTCCACAGTTCTGAGTATCTTTAGTATTAGGCATGATCTTTTTATGCAGGCTTGTTCTCTGATCTCAACAAGTCTTCTGGGTAATCTAGCAACAGCAGCCTCATAAAGAAAAATAACACAAAGCTTTCTTTCTACATGCAAACCATGCAAATATTGTATATCCCAATAATGTGTTTTGCAATTGCTGTTTTAAATGTCTGTGATCCTAGGGATATTCTAACTGTTCCAGGATATGGGAAACAATTCATCTCTGGAGACAAACATTATTTAATTGGACTAATGACTGATTTACTAACATGAGCTCCACCTGAAACATGCAGTAATCTATTTCTTTTATTCAACAGGGACTGTTGTTTTTCTGAAACAGATCAGTGAGAAACCAAAGTAACAAAATATTTTAGATTCATTACTTTGCAGAAATGTAATTTTAAAATGTTTAATCTAAATGAGGTATTAACTCCAGTGGGTCAATCATTAACTTAGTTTTAAGCAACAACTTGATTTTTCTTATTTTCTCCATTGATCAATAGGTCAAGCTGGGTCTTCCAAGTAGTGGCACGAATAATCCCTGGGATAGAACTGATTACAAAACTATTAATGATTAATAACTGAGGATAAACTAAAACTCCACCTATGCAGTAGTCAAGATATGATTTTCATACCTAGGGTTTCCTGACTTGCTTTGTATTCCCACATGGGACTTGTGCAGAAGGATGCGTGTGCAGCCCTGCACAGACACTGCCTTAAAGCGTACTGGAAGACAGACAGCTGAAAAACTCATACCCCTTTCAGGCTTTCCGCAGTTTTATGGTCAGCTATAACGGTCAATTATTTCACTTTTTAATTTCAGTATGTTGTTACTTTGTATGGCCATCAACAAATTTCCAGTCACTCCTTTTATTGGAAGACTGGGGTTATATTCTCAAAGATATGGATAGTAACATCTGGAGAGGTTGAAACCTAAACATGCGTTCCCCCACACCCCTGTCTCAAACAGTTTTAAACCAGTAAGGACCAATATCATCAGCCTTTGATTTTCCATTGCACCAAGGGGGACGGAGCAATCTGCGAAGTGTGTATCAGTATCTTCTTCACCTCAGAACTGTCAACCATCTTTTTGTAATTACTCTGTCCTTTGCAACACCACCAAGTTAAAGAGAGGCACAGCTTGTATGCTTACTTCTTAACTCAGAACAGAATTTTGCAGTCTAATATGATGGGAAGTGTGTCTTTTTCCTGATGTGCATTTTGAACTTTATTTATTTATACTTTTCAATCATTTAACTGTAGATAACCTGGGCTAGGCAGTGCATAACTGGAGAAAAAAGCAGAGGCTGGATGCTGGAACGCAACCTTGACACTGTAAGTCTGCTATACTATGATTGCAGTATTGCTACTGGGGACTGTCACACCACCACTCACAACAACTGTTACTTCACCCATCTGAAGGCATCCGGTGCGTCACCTAGTCTTGTTCTCAGCCTAACCCGTCGGCAGGGGTTGTGCAGTTACACTGCACCTGGCAATTAGAAAAGAAATCCACAGTATTTTTCCTCCCATGAAAACTTCTGGAAATGTTTGCACTTTCCCTCTCAGGGATGTGGGGCACAAAGAAAATTCTTTCTCTTCTAGGAGATTTAGTATCTATAAGTTAAAGATCCATTTAGCATTAATGAAAAAATTATTTTTCTCTCCACAGTTAAGAGCTATTGATATGTAACAACTGTAAGGCTTTGGAACCTTACTTTCTATTCCATATCTCATCAGAGCTACTACAGAATGACTGAGGATTGGAACCTTACACAGAGTAGGTAGGATTCAATCTACCCATGCCATCCCATGAAGCAAGTCTTCAACTTCAAAATGTGCTGGTGCTTAACTGGGCCTCAGAGCTGGCAAGAGTTGCAAAGGATGTAATGTTGAAACTGAACCTTTGGTGTCTGACATTATCAGGTATGTGAAATTCATCAGCATAAGTGTTCCCCTCATGCAGTATCAATAGCCATCTTTCTTACGTGGTATGAAATTAATGCTTCACTTGAAGCAACTTTCTTTTGGTCACTATATCTTATTTCTTGGTGACAAATGGACAGGATGTGCTACAGAGGAATCCAGCACAAAGGAGATGAGGCAACGTAAACAGGCATGCTGTAAACTTCCCACTATCTACCTCTTTGGCCTTTCAGCACTGCTGTCACTAGCTGCTCAGCAGAATGATAAAAGTTAGTATTTCCCAAGCCTCAAGCAAAACAAACAGGAACTCTTTTCCCTTTTCACACATGGGTATTATTTGGGAATTGCAGGCCTCCAAGGCATGGCAAGAACAGGGTACACTGTTGGGTAGGTGCTGGCTCCTCTTGTGACTGCTTGCCTGAAGTACGTTAAAGCAAGCAAGGCTGAACACTGAGTTTTCAGCCTGCGGTTGTCTGATGTAGTGAAGTCCAATCAAGGCTGATAATGACAGCCCTCTCAAGAGCTGTCACAGAGTTGCATTAATAGTACATATTAGACTGAAATTTCTGAAGCTTCTTTGGAGAAAGATTTTCTGTAGCACCCATCTGGGGAATCTGGGTTTTTGACATACATCTTGGAGCCTTTATGTTTCCTAAAAACATGCTGACATTTAAGAAGCGTATTCTTTGGCAATGTTTAAATACGTCACATTTTGCAGAAATAAGATGGCAAAGGGGCTTGCAATTAACTTGGGAACATTTCTGGAATTTGACAAGCTCCTGCCATTCCTGTGATCTTTGCTATTTTCTTGAAATATCACTAGAAAACCTATGTCTAGCAATAAAACCTCATTTAGTTGGACTGTTCAAATAAATCACATTTCTTAAATGTGCTCATATCACTTTTTCAATTACCTTCTCCAGGTATATCTTTGCAGTTTTCCAGCCTCAGTCCTCTGGACTTTTCCCCCTGGAGACACAAGGCCCCGTGGTGCTGCGTCACATTGGTTACAGCTCGAGTAGGTTCAGGGAAGTTCTCAACTCCATCAGATTTACCTAAAAGCTAACAAGATTACAAAAGAAGCATAGATCCAGAACTTACAACTGCGGGAAAAAATTCTAATCATTCTACCTCAGAGCAAGAAACAGAGACACATTATTGTATTTAAAATATTTAAGGCAGCATTTTCTGCATTAAGAGCAGGGTCAGCTGTAGCAAGGTCATCTTCAGACTCTTGTTGCTGTTTCATAACTTCTGCCTGGCTAGCAACAACCTGGAAAATATCACACCTCCATTTTCACCCCCACTGTGGTCGTGCTGCATGGCAAACAATGATTAGAAGCAATTGTATTTACAGCCCAATGAAACCAACATATTTACAACCTAGTCCAGCACACGAAACCCCTCAACTTCAAATTCAATTGCACAGGTGCAAATGACGGCCTATTTAACACTTCATTTAAATATCAAGGTTTTACAAATTAAAGAGGCTTATTATATATGCCATACTTCTAGCTCTGAAGGATACCATTTCTATATGAAAGCTACAAGATTTGTGAGTAGTCTCTGCAGTTAAATAAAAATATATAATTCTGACATCTTAAAATGTAAGCATTATCATTCTAGGAAAAATTGAGGCATACAAAATGTCAGTCACAAATATGATGAATTTGTATATTTGCAAATGAACAAGTTATTTGTTAATGCAATAAGGCAAGTACGTGAAATCTGTAACATACTGCCTTCTCTAATATTTTGCATCTCTTATTTCCACTAGCACTCAATGAATCACCTCGAGGGAGGTGATTCTGCCCCTCTACTCTGCTCTGGTGAGACCCCATCTGGAGCACTGCATCCAGCTCTGGGGCCCCCAACATAAGAAGGACATGGACCTGTTGGAGCGAGTCCAGAGGAGGGCCACAAAGATGATCAGAGGGCTGGAGCACCTCTCCTATGAAGAAAGGCTGAGAAAGTTGGGGTTGTTCAGCCTGGAGAAGAGAAGGCTCTGGGGAGATCTTATAGCAGCCTTGCAGTACCTGAAGGGGACCTACAAGAAGGCTGGAGAGGGACTTTTTACAAGGGCCTGTAGTGATAAGACAAGGGGTAATGGCTTTAAACTGAAAGAGGGTGGATTCAGATGAGCCATAAGGAAGAAATTCTTCACTATGAGGGTGGTGAAGCACTGGCACAGGTTGCCCAGAGCAGTTGTGGATGCCCCATCCCTGGAAGTGTTCAAGGCCAGGTTGGATGGGGCTTTGAGCAACCTGGTCTAGCGGAAGGTGACCCTGCCCATGGCAGGGGGATTGGAACTAGATGATCTTTAAGGTCCCTTCCAACCCAAACCATTCTATGATTCTATGAATACGCAATCTGAAAGCACAGAGAACTGCTATGAGGATGACTGTCACCAGCACCAGTAATGCTAACAAATGCCTGGCATTTCAATCAAAAGGAATGCATGCACTGGACAGAATGAACCAATGGGAATTGATTCGCAACCAGATGCTGTGCCAAATCACTTGAATTTATGCCCAGTGGCAATTGTGCAATAGCTGGAAGTTTGGATGCACATCCCTCATTGTGAGTATGGTCATACTAAAAAGGGTGAATTAAATCAATGCAAAGCTGCTTTCAGTTGGATGTGGAGGTTAACAGAAATGTGTTCTAGTTCAAAGCAGGGGAGCAGACAGGGACACTTGTTACTAAACACTAGCTGGCAAACATGACTCAAAGAAAAGACACGGCAGCAGTCTCCGTGTCGATGGGCCGTGTATCGCTGATGGAGGAAATCAAGAAGCTACCCTGTTTTCTAGATTCCTCATCTCTCTTGGCAGCAAAGGTGAAACTGGGGGAAGAGGAAGGGGCAAGGGACAGTGCCACAGTGCAGAGAAGCCATATGCTCTACTCTCTGCTTTACCTTTCATGTAAAGAGAGAATACATTGTTGGGGTCTTTGGACAAACACATTAAAAAGTAAGAGGAACAGAATCTTCTGTAAATCAGTCCAAAGAAACAGGTTTTGACAGTGCATCATTTCTTTTCAGTTGTTTACCAGGTGCTTTATTTGCAGTACAAAGCTGAGACCCTCTTCCCTGACCTCATAACCTCTGATACAGAGGTAGAGTTGCCATTGTACCTGTTTCTATCAGCCATGGAGAAAGGGAACAGATTATCTTGTTTGGAAGTGCGGCCTTAAAAAACAAACATGGATCCACAGGTATTCAAACAGTAGAAATTCCCCATAAAATAAGCCTACTCCACATATTGCCTAAACCCTGTAGCCAGGCGAGCTTTGAACTTAGAGCTACTTATTTTTACAACTGCTCTGAGCAGCCACCATCTCCCGGACAGAGAACAGATGGGAACAGGGACAGAGGATGAAAGCACTGGTCTTGCAACTCCCCTTCCAGGGGCATACAGCTTGAGCTATACCAGTATGAATGAATAAATCACCACATATACATAAGTATGTATGTGTAGATGTAAATATTGTATTTAGGTTTATATATATGCTGGTGTATTTATATTACCATCATACAAGACATCAGCTCAGTTCCACTTTATGTGCATGTTAATAAATGCATGTATATTCTGTTCTTCATTATCATCTGTGATGACTTTTCCTTTACCAAGTTTTTCTGTGCACTGTCCTATTTTGTCAATCTGTGCCTTGGTGTCTTTGTTTCTCTGATGAACTTCTCTCTCTCAAACAGCAAGCTTAGACCTCAGCTCTTCCACCTAAATTATTACAGAAGAGAATTGGTAATTAAGTTTTAACAAGATTTAAATGATATTAGAAACAGACAGTTAAAAGGAGATACTGCCTTGGGCTTTGTTGTAAATTTGTATAATTATTTTTAGTCCTCTGGAGGATGCATGATTATGTTTCTGTATTTATAAAAATACTGCCTTGGAGGCACCAAAATGAATTTTATAGTCCACTGATTTGCATATTAATATTAGTCTTGTGGTGTCAAATGTATTTTTTAGCAAATAAACGTCCATGACAATTATAAAAATTTCCAAAGAATTTTATAATATTCTTGAACTGGATTAATTGATTTGTTTTTTTTTAAAAAGGTATGCTGTAAAGACGAAGTAAGAAAATCAGCACACCACAGTGGTAGACATACAGGAGAGACATGAAGCAGATAAACTAAACAAAACATGCATGAATTTTTAACAGTTTTTGATTATAACAGTTTTAGTAAGTAAGTGATAAGTAAAGACTCAGGGTCTGATCCAAAGCTCTTTGAAGACACTTGGGCTGAAAATTTTTAACGGTACAGTTCTGTACATTTGCCTTCCTACAAAACCGTGATCACTGTGAAAGAACCTTCTCTTGACCAAGTGTGCTTAGACACTTTTCAGAATGAGAATAAAAATTAGGGATAAAAGATATTACTTGCTACAGCCCAAAATCATAATCAGAGGCTGGAACTGTAATGTCCAAAGTTTGTATCACGAGTATAGCGAAGGCTCTGGTTTAATGGTGGAAGATCATGGATGTAGAGCCACCTCTTCTGTGCTGCTACATATAGGTTAAGATTTGTTTTTCCATTTATGAATCTACCCTGTAAAATCCCAATAGATTCACAGTTGGTTTTGTCCCTTATTTGTCTTGCATTTCATAATTTGTAAGAGGCATTTTTGAAGCTGGAAGTCCTACTCCTACAGTGCTAAGAAAAGGTATAGGCTGTTGGAGCTTGTCTAGACAATAGCAGAGTAACAATAACGATACCGTACTAGTTCAGGATCCAGTCCCGTTACGTATATGTAAAGAAAACTCTTACCAGCAGCCAGTCAAAAGGCAATGAACTCAATGGGAGATTTCTTTGTGCATGGATGGAAAAATTACAATCATAGTGAACAGTAATCCATTTTGTTACCAGGATAAATCCATTGGCCTTGCAGTTTATCTCCCTATGGAACTAATGTATTGTCAGCTGAAATAATGTGTTATTATCAGTACAATAATTATCATTGTAATAATCTTAAACAATTATTTGGATTGGAAACTTGTCATATTGTCCAAGTTTATGAGGAGAGCTAAATACAAATTTTGTGGTTTTTCCACACATAGAATGGAGGTGAGATGCTTGTTGTGTGCCAAAAATTAAAAAAGAAAGTGCCATCTCAGTGTCTAATAGTAGCAGAGAAGGTGAATTTTACAAAAACAGTTGAGCATCAGTCAACTGCTAGCTCAGGGCAACACTTGTTAGGCCATAAATGAGCTGACTGCTTGTTCAGAACTACAATTTCCATGAAGTCTCATTCAAGGAGACATTAATGATCGTTATTTAACTGTGACAAAATGGTGTCAGAGAGGGAATGTATACCTGACACTCTCCACTGGTCCCTTGCAAGCATAACTCCTGATATGTGAACTTTTGCCCTATATACACGTTAGCTAGAATGTTTAAAGGAAAAGCAAAAATACTTTAAAAATAAAAGTAAAATAAAGGATGAGCAGTTCAGACTGAGTAAAATGTTTCTGTGATGCTTCAAGGTTGATTGCCAATCATGCATATAATCTTGGGGACAAAATGAGGTGGTCTGAAAAAGCAAGCACAGAAAATTCTTATGTTTCTTTTTAAAATCAAGAAACCTTTGATGGGTTATTGAGATCATTTGCACTTGGAATTTTGTACCCACAATCAACTGCAGGAAATAAATTACAGATGTGATTCTATGGAACTTGCCCTTACAAAGTGCTAAGCATCAGCTTTGAGATGAAAGGCAGGCAGGGGTTGAAAACACCCAGCTCCTTGGAGTACCATAGATGAAGAGAATAAATGACGATACTGGCAATGGATCAGATATGAGCACACAATCACTGTTCTGCAGGGTAAATCACAGCACATGGCACAATATTTATGCTAGCCTTGTGGTAGCTATGAAAGGACAGGCTGTGAAACTACCTGATCCAATATGAAGTCTGCCAGGCAAAGCTTCTCTTCAAAAAATCTTTGATTAAATTTGAGCTAGCAGAATGAGTTGTACTGGTATGGATCTTCATATATATGAGGTTGGAATATTTTTGACTTAGAATCACATGCCACAAAACCATATTTAATGTCTTGTAGTCCCATGATATCTGACTACAGACAGAAAAGTATACTTATTGTTAGTAAGATACACTTAGCCTTTGTTTGCAGTGTAAACCTTCCATAAATAAAGAGAAAAGTTTGAGGGCAGGACCCATTTATCTTCAAGGGTTTGCCAAAGATATAATGAGGTTTACACATACAAAGTTATAAACAGTACTGCATTTAACAAAAAAGAAGTATTTGGAAGAGCTACGGGTAGAGATGTAGCTCATGATTCTAAAAAATAATTTTCCAGTTTTTCTGTTTTCCCATGCTTGTCCTGGGGTTAAAAGTAAATTCAGAGGAAATATTTTTACACATACACAATCCTGCTTTATCAAGGAGATAGAGTTTTAGAATCATAGAATCATAGAATAGTTTGGGTTGGAAGGGACCTCTAAAGGTCATCTAGTCCACCCCCCCTGCCATGGGCAGGGACATCTTCAACTAGATCAGGTTGCTCAGAGCCCCGTCCAACCTGACCTTGAATGTTTCCAAGGATGGGTAATCCACCACCTCTCTGGGCAACCTGGGCCAGTACCTCACCACCCTCAGCGTAAAAAATTTCTTCCTTCTATCTAGTCTAAATCTACACCCTTTTAGTTTAAAGCCATTCCCCCTTGCCCTGTTGCAACAGGCCCTGGTAAAAAGTTTGCTGCTATCTTTTTTATAAGCCCCCTTTAAGTACTGATAGGCTGCAATAAGGTCTCCCCGAAGCCTTCTCTTCTCTAGGCTGAACAACCCCAACTCTCTCAGGAGAGGTGTTCCATCCCCCTGATCATTTTCGTGGCTCTCCTCTGGACCCGCTCCAACAGGTCCGTGTCTTTCTTATGCTGAGGGCTCCAGAGCTGGACGCAGTACTCCAGGTGGGGTCTCACCAGAGCAGAGCAGAGGGGCAGAATCACCTCCCTCGACCTGCCGGCCACGCTTCTTTTGATGCAGCCCAGGATACGATTGGCCTTCTGGGCTGCGAGCGCACATTGCTGGCTCATGTCCAGCTTTTCATCCACCAGT
>NW_008824035.1:9770921-9807534 GCF_000699105.1 Pygoscelis adeliae | reverse complement strand
CCCTGCCTTCCCTTTCATTCTGACCCATAAGCTCTCGGTCGGCCCCTTATCCATCCCCAGGCAGAGCTCCGTGCACTCCAGCTGGTCATTGACATAGAGGGTGACACCCCCTCCTCGTCTCCCCTGCCTGTCCTTCCTAAAGAGCCATTTTGCAGGCAAATGTTCAGAATTGCTACCTAATTTTCTTTTTAATTGATGTTAATAATTGGGGATCCATTACTGCTTGGCTTGACTCTGTGTGTGTGTATGGCAGGGGAAAGATGAACAGAGAGGGGATGAAGAGATGGCCAAAGGAGCCTTCCTTGTCTTCAGTCAATCTGCAGGAAAAGTAAATCACAACTGCAGTGCTCTGGGCCAGCCCACCTGCGTCTCTGGAACGCAGTACTGCCATCAAGGGCAAAAGGAAAGAGTACTGTCATTGCTACAGATGGGCTCAGTTCACTAGAAGAGTGGCATCTGAGTGGCTCTAACGGTACACCAAACTGAGAAGGAATCCCAACTCTTTGAATTTGTTGAGACAATATAACTCTGCCCTGTCCCTTGTTCTGGGTTGCTTGCGTTGTGAACTGTTCTGCTGTAAGAGAAGTGAAAGTGAAACTGCTGCTAGAGTTTTGTTTGATCTACACAAAAGCAGCATCACAAAGAGGCACTGGAAATCAGATTACACACAACAGTGTCTGTGTACCTGTGTAGCCACATTGCTAATCTAATACTATAGAAAGCTGATTTATTACCAACGTCTTGTTCCAGGAGTTTTCAGCCCTGTTTCGTACTTTGAATGCCTCATTATACAGAATCTGCACCTCTGGACCCTTTCTTTTCTGGGTGGTGTCATTTTGTAGTAATACATTATCAGTTTCCATCATCTGGTGATGCATTACCAGAATACATCAGAAAAACAGCTGGCTCAGTCTTTCAATCCTTGGCGTCCAGCAACAGCTGACTGTGATGATATATTACATGAACTCTTCAGTCTATCATTGCAATACATCAAAACAAGGCACTGGGCTGAAGGTGTATTACTCAAAGAAAGGCAAAGCTGAGTGAACCTGTCCAGGAGAGGGGTTCTGGTTTAATTATGGAACAAAAGTTACAGTACACTGCTCAGAGAAGGTTTGTTAGCTTCAAAATTTTGGTGCATTGGTAAAATACAATTTGCATTCTTACAGATGATATGGGAGAAGGTCACGTTGTTACTCAGTTTGGAGACAAACACCTTGAGAACCGGAGTTCTGTCAAAATGTTGCAGTGTGCTGCGTATCAGAGAGGCTGCATATTTTGTAATTGAGCCAAGTGGGATTTGAGTTCAGCTGATAAACATAAGCACCAATTCCTATTCTTTTAATTTCTTTACGGAAAACATAGTCAAGAACCGGATATTTGAGTGTAGCAACTGAAAGAGCATCCCGCCAGTGGGTTCCCACGACTGCCTCTTTTGGTGGCACTCTCAGCAGGTTCTGGGTGATGCTGTGAGTCTGAGGAAAAGCAGCAGCAGAGAAGAGGGCCTGAGGCATTGGCAGAGAAAGAGCTGGAGCTGAAAAAAGAAAAAATAGAAATTGAGACAATCATCAGCAAATAAATATAAAAGATTATTTAATTAAAGACTTTTCATAAGAGCTTAATTTACTGTAGCTATTTACACCAGTCTTCACGTTGCTGGATGAACAAGAACCTCCCATTGAGCAGGACTGCAGACTTGCTATAGGAGTGTCTTGGGCTGTTAAACTGATGGCAAATCTGTTTCCTCCTCTTGGGTCACAAGGAGTGCAGTAGAGAGAGTGTCTACATTTCTCTCTCCATTTAACCAGGGCTTCCCTTCTGTTCAAAAGACAGGAAATGCTCCCAAAATGTTCCCTCTGGATTGGATTCACACAGAGAATTAGAGTATGAGCTGCATTTTTCATCTGCAAACCCAGTGATGACAGGTAGGGCATGATATGAAGTACAACCAGTTAGAACTAAAGCAGCAAAAAGTTCACTTGCCTTTAATGCCAGAAGTATTATTTCTCAGTATTGTTTCAAAGACTCAGCTGCCTCACCATTTTTCTGCCTAGCTCAAGTTCCAGGTTCTTTTTAATGGGGCTCAGTATAGCTCCTTCAGTGTATGCTACTGACTTCACATCCCACTGTTTTCTCTGTCCCTGCAATGTTAGCCTCCATGATCCCTTCCTTCCCCTGTCTGTCATGCTGCCATACGCTCAGCTTTATATGCTTCCAGCGATGCCCTTAGAATTGAACACTTTCCTGATGAGAATTCCTGTAACCTTATTTCAGTCCCTTTCCATCCTGTTGCTCTATCTACACAAAATAAACTTTGATTGGATTGATGCAGATAAACATATGCTAAAACCAGGGCATAACATGTTATTACTTTAATCTGTATCTTTCTCCTTTCGCTGCTATTCTTCATTGCTCTCTATCTAAGAAGTAAAGAAAACTTTCTGAGTGAGAGCTGCAGCGTTTGAATTTACATTACTAGCAACCCCTCCCCCCCCCCGGATTAATTTAATGGTAAATTAGGAAACTAAGGGACAGACATTTTTCTGCTCCATGTTTCTGTTCAGTAGAAGCAGCCAATATGTAATGTTCTTTAGCAGGTGTTTGAGAACACAAGCTGGTCTGAGATGGGGACAACGGGCAGCAGTTGGTTTAGATAACATAGTGTATTACAAGCATGGTGAATCAAAGACATGCCTAAGAATGAACATTTTACCAATGTGTTATATTCATCAGGACAATTTTAGCCCTACGTTGTTATTTACAAGCAGATCTAAACAGCCCTTTACTTATGAAAGAGATGGCTCACATTGATACGCATGAAAAGAGCCCCTGAATAAAACATGCAGCAAGAACAGATTAAAAGTGTGATCACTAGTTAATGAGAATGGACTAACACAGGGCTCTTACACCCACTTTTGTAAGCCTTGAAAATGGTTCAGTGTTATAGATTTAGTTGTGAATGCGGATGACGTGTCCTTTGCTGCAATATCTCGCTGTATTGGTGTTGTGGGAGGATGTGAGTGAGGATTAAGGACAATAGAGACATGGGATGACACATGTAAACACCAGTTGCAAAATAGCAGGAAGGAGAGGAATTGATTAATGGATGATATCCCATAAGGATGCCTCAGTGAGGGGACAGGTGAGACAGCTGCCGAGATAAAGAGTGCCTCAGTGAAAGGATCTTCTTTCACTAGCTTGCTGGTTTTTAAAATATCAAAGTCCTGCAGAATTCACCTTTTCAGTACAATGTGAAAGAGCAGCTCCATAGCGGCACGGCCGCCTGAGGTGTGTGCCCTCTTTGTCACACGACACGGGAACTGCTGTGACCTCCCCCATTTTCCTTACTGACGCAGTGACTCCATCTGTCCCAGTAGACAAGAACTTGGATTTTGTTACAGGAATGTAGCAATGCAAGTACACTGTGAGAGTCAGAAATGCTGTGTGGTTAGCCATTTCCCAGTGTCACTCACCTTCCTGGTACTAAAAGCAGAATAAACAGAGAATAAGAATAAGGTACTGTTTAAACACATCGTTCAAGGAAAACAAGCAGATTAAGAACTTATACTCTGGTTGCACTTGGAGTATGTATCTTTGTTCAGTGGGAATATAGCTGAGCCATATAACTACTTGTGATTTATTGACTGAATGGGCTGGATTTGTCTGTGATGACCTGGTCTAGTTGAAGATGTCCCTGCTCATTGCAGGGGAGTTGTACTAGATGACCTTTAAAGGTCCTTTCCAACTCAAACCATTCTATGATTCTATGACTCAGGCCCACCGACATCAGGCCATGCAGTGCCCGGTGGAAACCTCACACAGAGCTACAGAACAAAGCTGGATGTAACCAGCCTTTGACCACTAACCCTCACCCTGTCCTTGTGCTTCACCCTATGAATTCTGAAGGGAATAATCTGGAAAACACAACAGCTGCTGAAAAGTATATCACACTTCACAGGCAAAAAGGGCAAAGTATCTATGTTGAGGCACCTCAGCCTTCCTTAGACAAGACAGGAAAGGACAGAAGGAGAGCTTTTGGAAGAAGAAATTCATTGCTCTACTTCTCTCTCTGGCAGCTACCACCAAAGTATGACCTGGGACAGGTGTTATTGGGATATATGGAACAAATGATGTTTTGATAAATTCTTATGTTTACACTCAGGAGCATTTTTAACCTGAAAAAAGTGTACCAGCCAGTCTTTGAACTCCATGGACAATTCAACATATACCCATGAATTATACAAGAAGATCCTGTATATTGTGACAATAGCCAAAGCTAGGTGGCCAGTTGAGGACCTCAAGAAATTTGACAAAATCATATTTTTGTTACAATCTTTTCCCTGTTTGCTCTAATTGTCTTACGTGACTTCAGGGTACATGTGGTTAGTTGCCGAAACTGGTACCTAATACTGCAAGTTTTCCAGAAGATAAATTTTCTGCTTCCAGGCACCATGCCCCCACCAACATAGGATAAAAATAGTTATAGTGTGCACCTGTTCACACATATGTATAAATAAATCCATTTTAATGAGCTGAATGAACCCATTCACTAGACCAAGACACACCCACACTGTAGGTCATTTTTAAGAGGCACACAGAGATGATAGACTCAAACCCCCAAAACACTCATACAGCTGAATTTTGTCCTGACTTTTACTAGCCAGCGAATTCAAGACAAAAATGAGCAAATCAAGGTCGACTACTTTGTATATCTTCTTTCTTCCAGGAACTCAGAGCAATAAAGCTTCCAGAGAAGGTCACTATTTTTTTAACCTCATCTAGGAATCTACTTGAAGTTAGTGTGGCACTTGATTGTGGCACTCTCTGCAATATCAGTGCTCCATTGTCATTTAGTATTTGCACAGCTGAGTTGCTATATTGTTCTGTTTCTATGAAAGTCATTTCTTGTGTTGACTACACTTATTCTTTTCCTCTTCATTTCTATATTATAAGTCATCTTAAGCTCATCAGGGATATTATTAGTAACTTATTGTTACCTTTTCCAATGTACTTTGAAGACCAACATTCCCCAGCCACAAGTGTCAGCATATTAAGTGCCGTTCAGACATTTGAACATAATATACTCTGTTTCTAAGGCTTCCGTTGTATTACTAGTTTGATAATTATTACAGCAAATGATAAAATACTGCAAAATTGTTTTCTCCCCCCTTAATAACATAAATAAAAGGAGCAATTAATTTCCTACAATAAAAACAGGCAATACAATAACGTACAAATGTGGAGTTTCTTCATTATTGCATCAAATTGCAAAACGGAAACATATAATTTCAAAAGGCTCATAAGCAAAAATGGAAACACAGCTGATGTTGCGTCAGCAAGTAGTACAAAACTGTGAAGCTTGCACAGCTCACAGCTAGTCTCCTCAAATGAACCAGTTAACATTTCTAAATGAAAATACATAACACAACGAAGCTTCTCCTTTTTTTAAGGACATACTTCCAGAATTTAAGGCAATTTTCCAGGATGTTACTTCTATATATCCATCCAATACTATAAGCTTATAGCATCACCAGTTATTTTAAAACCTTTCTATTATGCATAGCTATGCCTATAACTTCATCGACGCATCTTATGACAGATGGCAATAGTGTTTTCGAATGGAATAAACGTACTTCAAAACTGATACACCTCCCTCTACACCCCATATATTTACCAGATGTGTTTTTAAACCCTCTTTCCGCACTGGTATTTTGGTTTGCTTGGTTTTAGGTTGCTGAGAAAAGGTGACACATTTTCTTTGACATCTCGTGCAATTTTACAAGTATTCAGGGCACATTCCCTGCTTTGCATGGAAAATGTATTTGCACAGTTGTCAGAATGATGGACAGGGGGAGTATGATAGGAAGGAGCACTGATCTTTGCTTGTTATTACATACAATAGCCCAGTAGGAATCATGATGTGTTGGTGAGACAAACTGTGTCCCATTCTGGAACATATTAAGTTTGTCTCCAGGACACACATGACTTCACTAGGGTGTCTAACCTCATTCATAATAGATGCTAATCTTTTCAGGGCTGACTGATGACAGCACTTCCTGCCCTTCACGGAATTAGAGCTGGGTTTTATCAAAGGACTCAAACTGCCTGCTAATTAGACTAATTCCCTTCATCATGAATTATTTATTTCCATTGGTAACCGATCACTGTGACATTAATGGGTTCTGCTCAACTTAGTTTCACACTAATACACACTATAAGTTAAATGTTTAAAAACTCCTGATACTTCACTCCAGGTCAAGTGTATCTACACATAACTCTTGATGTTTTCAATAAAGTTTTGATAATTAAAGACTTAGAATTAAGTGCTCATTGCTAAGAAAAAAGAAAAAGGAAATGAAGAATAATTTTAAAATTCTGAAATCAAGTTTTTTTTTCCCCCCAAAATGTGAGGAAATATATATAAATTTATTTAAGATTAATAATAAGAGCTCTCTCCTGCACTAACAGGGTTTCAAGGCAATTCACAGAACTGAATACATATCCTCAGCCAGAACATGCAGTGCCTTGTATTCAAAATTGTCACCCAGTGCAAGAAGTTTTGGGGTTGTAGTATCAAAAATAAGTTCTGTACTTAGGTAGCAAGTATCAAATATACAAACACAAAATAAAGAATACCTGGACAGACAGGAGCACTGCAGCCCAGTACCACAGGGTGGAGAAGGCCAAAGGCAGAGTGAGGGTTATCAGCGAGATGGAACTGGGAAAAACACAAAGCATCATTCTGGGATGTCTTAGCAGCAGGATCTGAGCAGGACACCAGAGGTCATCTATGCAATATGTGCAAGGTCTCAGCAAGAGAATTTGATGGATGTTTTTTGGCATCACTGTTCAAAAGTTATACTGACAACTGAGAGAAAATCCATGGCAGAGCAACAAAAAATTAGAGCAAATTAGAAAACATGACCAATGGGGAAAGACTGAGAATAATGTTTAGAAAAGAGATGAGAGTATGACGACATCTTCACGTATGCAGAAAAATGTGATGGTTAGGCTGGCGATCAGTTTTCTCCATGTCCACCACAAGCAGGACAAGAAATAACCATTTCAGTCTGAAGCCATGAAGATTTAGCTGAGAAATTGGGAAAGGGTTTGCTAGCTGTAAGGACAGAGAAGCACATGTCCAACCTAGATAAGAAGGTGGTGGAATTCTCACCACTAAAGGGATTTTGGCCCAGACTAGACAGGCAGCTGATTGTTAGGGAAGGTTTAGGTGTATGTGAACTCAGCTCAGTTACAAAATCATTTTCTAAGGCACAAAGAAATATCAGCTCAGTTACCATAACATCAATTTCTCTTACAAAATTATTCTTCCGAATTTTGCTGTTTCTAACAAAAAAATCCTACTGAAAAGTTGTGATTATCTGAATATTTCTCAATGATAAGAAAATCTATTTTAGGAGCATTCTATATGGAACAACAGTTCAATTTTCTAGAATTTAACTGTTGGTCTTTTCCACTGTCATCACAGACAGTGAGAGTGACTTTCATGCAATTAATGGTATTTTTGTGACTTGCACAGGATAGTATAGTTCAGGCTGTACATTTTACAATGGCATTGTTTCCTATTTACCTGAACTCTTTGGAGATCAAGAGACAATATCCCACTTGGTCACTGATGTCACCTCTGAACCTCTTCTCTTTCAACAAAAGTAAAAGACTTTCTACATGTTACGGAGTTGGGCTCAAAGTTCTGATACATTTTATACATACACATGACCAAATGGTGCATATTCTCACTCATTTCATGAAACAGGTTTTATTCTGGTTTGATTATCCTGTCTGTGAAATATGAGAAAAATGTATACAACAGGTCAGAAGTATAAATAAGAGGCTTGTTTGGGGTAATATTTGTAATGATAAGGTGAGTTTAAAATAATAAACAGCAGAAGATAGCTAGACAGAGTAGTTTATATCCCTTGGCCTAATAAAGACTTGGACGATGGTATATTTGACAAATAGTCTTTCACGTGATAGCCATAAAAGAACACATATCTTTCTAATCCATAGCAATAACACAGAAGTTAGATGAAAATGAACAGAGATGATATTCAATAAGCCCATGTATATTTCTATCACAGTGTGAGATACTTTGGCTGTGAAAATAAAGGTGTTATTTTTCCACTGTTGAAATAATACAGAATCAATGAGAGGCAACTGGGAGCCTCAATGGCATCAAGGGGTTTCTGTTGACATTCACAAACCAAATGAGCAGAGCTCTGCTGGATTGAGATGTCACCAGAAACCCCAAGATGGCATTACAGCCTTGTTTTTCTAAGTTGTGGTTTTTTGCAACAAACACATCCAACTGCCTTTTTATTTTAATTAAAAAGTTGCTTTTTACCTTTCTTTCCCTTTTTCCTCCTCATCTTTTTTTCTTCAGGTTATCTGCGCTGCTCTGCCTGCCTCCCTGCTGCCCCAACCATCCTCCTCTTGCCTTTCTCTCTTTTCTTATTTACCTTCTTTCTTTCCTGGTTCTCTGACTCCCCAGACCAAAACATTTCTGGAATGGGTGACTTTGCTCAGTGTGTTAGCAGCGCTCCCTAATGTCGTTTTGCCAGCACAAACTGTTCCTTCAGCACTGTGGATGGACTATCCTATTAAGCCAAAAGAAACGTCACTCATGTACCACTTGCTATTTGTGTAGAATAAGAGACTTCAAGTAGCTCCTGATGCAGCAATATAAAATAGCTTTCATTTCAGAGCTAATAATACCTGACACTTGAACAGAGACTTCCATTCGATGTTCTCAAACCATTTCACAAGCATTAGTGAATTATGTCTCACAAGTGTGCTCTGACAAACAGGCTATTCCCATTTCACAGATGTAGATAACTGAGGAGGAAAGAGAGGGGTAATTTGTTATTACAATGTCTCTCAGGGCCCAATTCTTCACTGTTGTATTTAAAGCATTTCTATCACTGGCTTCAAGCCAACAGCGAGTAAATAACATTAAAGAACACTCAGATGTTCCAAGCCTCAGTCCTTTAATAAAAGATCCCTTCTCTTTATATAGCAGAGAATGTTCTCCTTGCAAACTGGTGTATAGACACCTTTGGGGACATTTGATTTCATAATTTTAATTCATAAGTTACTACAGAAAAGGAGATTTTGCGCTAAATTGTTCTACCCTCATAAATTAAACCCAGCTAACCCACCTTTTAATTCTTTATAAGTCTTTGACAGCGGGGGATTCTTGAGGGGGAGCTTTTTTTAAAATGTGTCATGAGAAGTGTATTCTGTTGTAAAAAAATAAAGTGTGACCAGAAATTTATCTTTCAGCATCATGAAAACCAGCTAAGATCACAAAATAAGAGGACGGTGGGCAGACAGCCCTTACAAAATACATGTCAAAGAATTTGGATAGATTGGTAACTACAATTTGCTTGAATTAATTAAAATTATGAGTGTGTGTAGTGTTACTCAAACTGTTCCTGAGCTGTGCTTATCAGAAATGACTGATAGAATGAGATGTGACAAAAAGATGTCACCCACATCCTCTATAAAGGTCAGTTCTTTGTCATTATTTTTAGAAGTTTCTGCTTGTTTGACAAATTTATAGAAGAAAAAAATACATGAAAATATATTTAGATACATTTTTATATAGGATATATAGATACAAAAGGGGTACCAAGACTTGGTGTGAAAGGCCAAGGAAAAGCAGAGTAATAGGTGGGGCCATCAAGGACAATATCTTTAAAACAAATAAATTTTCACTGTGTTCATGTGCACAATTTAAGGCAGGATAAACATGCAGGATTCCTTATGGAACAGGGAGAAGGGGGTTGGTCAGAAAAAAAATTGTTTGTTTGCTACTATAGAAAACCTATTTAATTCAAATCATTCTTGAGCAAAGGTGAAAGAGCAAATAGTTGCTCCAGTTTCTGAAACTAAGCACAGTAAGAAAAAATGAAGAATCTTGAACAGATTTTTTTGTTTGTTTTGTTTTTTTTAAACCCTGGTCACTGAAGAGTCAAGGAAGCATAAGAAGATAAGTTTGCATAGAGGGCTGAGGCAGTCATGGGGTATTGCATGGGACTGAGTGAATAATTGTGTGGGATGCTAGAGCAGTGAAGCAGAACCAGACAGACAAGTTATTCTGAGAGGCAAAGAGAGCAGGAGGAACTTAGTATTGTGGGTCTGGGAAATCAGATGTGAGGGACAAGAAAAAAAAATAAAAAATCAGCTGGGTTGAGCAGCCACTCATCCTGATTTGCTACAGGGGAGTGAAGGAGGATTGCTGGAGTGAGAACGAGGGGAGCTGCACTGGACTGGGCACTTCTGGCAGTTGAAGAACATAATCTGTTCCTTGATTTTTAACAGTGTCATTATGCTTGTGGCACATAAACCCACCTCATTTAGGAAGGGAATTTCTTCCTGAATGTTTGTGGGCAACACCTTGAAGGCAATGCTGACCGAATCACTCCTCTATTATGACACAGTCTACATTTTGTCTTAAACTTAGCTAGAATAAAGTTCCCTCCAAATATGAGGTGCTATGACACCATACGTATAAATCATCCATCAAAATAAAACTATTGCCTCTAGTACCAACCCACAAGCAAACCTCCATATGAAGCACATCCAATCCAAATACACCCAGCCATAAACACTATAAATAAATATAAATATAGGGGACCTCATGCTATTTACAATGCTTTTGTGTTTCCCATCTATCTGGAGGAACATCCCCATCCAAATTCCAAGCTAGAAGTTAGAAAACAAATATGCTTGCATGGATGTAAGATGCACGTGAAAGCCTAAAGGTACCCAAGTCCCTGCTCCTGGTTTCTCCCAAGTCTGGCAACTAGCTCATCCACCCCCTCAAGAAAACTGCTCTCCTCTTTGCAGCTGATGAGCTGGGATTTGTAGACACCTGCCTAACTAAAACATCCAGCTGCTGCTTTTGAAATAAAAGAACGGGTCTGTGATTTGTTACAAGCCACCTACATGCATAAAAGACACCCCCGCAAATTCTGTCCGTGATGGATTTTTTGCAGAACATTGCTTTGAAATCAGCCTCCATGCTAAAATGAACAATTAGACAGTTGCCACAAAACTAGCATCATTTTGGTTCCACATCTGCACATCACCCATCAGAATGGAGCCCATGTTTCATTGGACTTTTGGACATCATCAAAACAAGCACGCTGTGCAACAGTAAGAGAGAGCTGAGATCATAAAGTACATATTCTACTGTACAGAACACTGCCAGCCGGAGCCATGATTTGGAGGCAGCAACGTGATTTTCAGAATTGTCTTCATATGTGGTCATATGAAAAACAGAATCAACTGACAGAAAACTTCACAGGGAACTGGTGGATGATTATAGTGGCCATTTATTAGCATAGCATTTAAGCTCACCAGAAGTCCAGTGCCCATAACACTTATTACTTTAGCCTGGTAATTTACAAGGGCAATAACTTCAAAAAAATTTTTTTTTTTTTTTGGTGACAAGAGATCCATGCTCAGCTAAAGTTATGCCCCTCATAGTCCCAAAGGTAAAGTGAAGGTTAGGCACATAAGGAGTACTTTGAACAAATGTCCACGGGTAAATCCAGCAAATAGAAATGAAAATCCTTTTTTCAGTTCCTATAACTTTCCAATTCCAGGAAGCTAAAACCAAGAGATATCTGCTCTGTTTCATAACATCCAATTATGCAACTACTACTATTTCTGGACATACTGGCCTGTGAGAATTACTCTTTCAGTATGAAGGAACCAAACAAAAAATACACAAACAGTAAAACTTTAATATTTATGCATGAGAAGATTTTTGAACCACTCAGTGAGTCATTTTATGGAGCAATTAACTTTCCTTTTTATGTAGATATTTTTTCTTCGTCTGCCACCTTTTTAATAGTCCTTTGCATAAATTGGTAAAATAATTTCTCATTCCCTCAGAAACAACAGCTGCATTGTGAACTCCTGAATTGGCGTGTCTTTGGAATATATTATAATAATTCAGAAACTGCTGCCATTTCTGTCAAGCTTTCATTCATACGAAGGTTTCTTCAAACATCCCATCCTCCCTCCCCTTTGCACTGCTACTGCTGATCTCAGTTAGATTGTCCAGCCACTTCCCCTCCTCTCCCAACTCCCTCTCCCGCCTCCAGTCTCAGCCCTCTCTCTCTCAAGCTCTCCTTCCCTTGCTTCTCCCTAGGTCTGGCTCTCTGTAGCCTTCTCCGTTGAATTAGACACAAATGACTTGTCTTGACTTTCAAAGCCCTTTGTGGCCTATCTGCTCGCCACTGACCCTCTCATGTTCAATATCAAAAGGTCAGCTCTTGCTTCCAATTAGTCTGTGAGCCAAGGTACCTTCCTCTGACTGTAATGCTTTCAAACAGGCCCAGTCATGCTCTTTCCTCTGTTGCCCCTCACACTTGGGGAAGGAATTGCCTATCAGTATCTGCAAAGCCTTCACGTTCTGCCTTTTTAAATCCCTCCTCATATCTTCCCTTTGCCTTCAGAAATCACAGCAAGAGCCAGGCTGTTCATGTGCCAGGACAATGCTAACCAACACAACAGGAGGGCTTCCTAGGGGTCCTCCCTTGTTTGTACCTCATTGGTGTCGGTCCTCTACAGGGAAATGCAATTTTTGTTTGCCCTGTTTTGCAGCACCTCGCTGGGGCAGCTGTGGCTGATAACTTGAACTTGTGGTCCTGCAAAGATGCAAAAAATAACGAACAAGAGAAACAATAGTAAGGAAAGCACAGATCCTTGGTTTCTAGGGCCTGGACTCGGCCACTGCAAACTCACATCAACTGAAAATGGTCACTGAATGAAAAATCCTGGTCTGTCACCTACAACTTCAGGGTGGACCTTTCTTATTTCAGACAGAGCTGCGAAGTCTAACAAAACTGTAGACAGCTCATGTGGTTCTAACTTAGCTAAAGTTGGGTAGAATTCCGCAGATTTGCCAAAAAACTCATTTTCTTGGTCAATTTCAGAGCCCTGCCCCAACTACTAAGAATTCTTACATTCTCAAAGAAGCAGTCACCAGGGTACTTTAACTTGAGCAAATTCACCCACCTTGCCTTAGTGTTTCTGTTGAAAATAACTGCACTGCTTTGGTTGTAGTTTTCCCAGAATTTCAGACCGAGATATACACGCAGGAAAAAATCATTCTGATAAAGGTTATAAGTAATTGAAATTCTATCAAGTATCTGAAATTCATTCATATGAATAACTGAAAACACGGCCATTCAATGGGAAGTTTAAGGCAAACTGATAGATGATGCTCCCAGCTCCATTATTATAAACATAGTGGTTTATTATGAAGACAATTGTGGGTTGTTAAAATGGAGGATGGAGATGTGTGTGTGGGAAGTAGCAGAATGGAAGTAGCCGAGTGAGTAGAGTGTAGGTGAATAGCTGAATGGCTTAACTGTTAATTTCCTTGTTTTTTATGATTTACATTAGTATGCAGAGGAGTGGGATCTAAATCCAAGAACTTCTCTGAGCAGGGAAAAATCACACATAATGTGTACATAACCATGTGAAATACAGAAACGCTATGTATTGCATTACGTAATTTACTTGAAAGTTGTAGCTTGTTGACAGAAAGGCCCTGCTGGGTTTCACAACCTGGGAATGTAGCTTTCATGAAGCAAATTATTATTCAAGAAATGAGCAACAATGCCATTTGCTTCATACCTCTGACACAATATTTAGCTCTGTCATTTAAATATAATTGCTCTATTTTTACAATGTTAGTGCTATTGATAAATGCAGATTGCAAGGAATAAGTAAATTCTCTTATAGTGATAAAGTGATTGTTTATTAAAAAAAAGTAAGAAAGCTGACACTTATTCCACATTCTAGATTTCAAAAAAAATGTTACCAGTGTTATGGTAGCTTAGTTATGGTAATGGTTCAAGGTTTTTGTGGTTTAGTATTTTTAATACTCCAGTGTAATCTACTCCAGTCATCCTTGACAGAGAATAAAGATGGGTTTTCAAGGATCACAGCTTTCAAGCTGTGCAGAAATGCCCATTTCCCATCTTGAGAGTAATCACACACACACACACACAGAGAAAAAGACAATGATATTTTGAGTGATATTTATAAACTGAATCTAGGACAAAGTGCACATTTCTGCCAAAAACCAGTTTTTTCATGGTTAAATTCACTGTGTACCCAGAAATCCCACAGTGCTAGTAAAATTGCCATCTTTAATGGGCATTTCATCCCTCTGGCAATCACAACCGCAGCCTTTAGCACTGACATGAAGCCATCACTTAAAAACAGCTTGTCATTTTCCAGTGAATATAAAATTTATACTGTTCTACAAAGTTGGAAAAAAAAAAAAATCCCAAACCCTCTAGCACCTGTTTCATGAGTAATATGTCAATACATGTACATATATTTTTAAACAGATATAAAATGTGAAGACTCTTGGCTCCACAGTTTACATCATCTCCTCCGTGATGAAATTCTTTCCATGCCTGCCTGAAATGTTTGACTTCAAACTTAGTCAGTCTTCAAACCGGCAATATAGCCCTGACCTCTGAGTTCAAACAACCATTCCTGATGGACTGGAAGAAAGAATCTGCATTTATGACATCTCAGCCAACTACACTCTCCAGATCAGTTAAATATGGTGTTCATTTTGGTGCAGAGGGCAAAGATCTGATGAGATCAGACAGCAGAAGGTTCTGCAGCAGCAGCCAGAGGCCCAAAATCTCTTTTTCCCTAGTCATGCAATGCTCTCCAGAATACTCCTTTCTCTGCTTCTCCCTGAGCTCATGAGGACTCAGTGCAATCTGAGGAGGATGGTTCGTTCTGGCATTGGGATACAACTTGGGTCTTATAGATGAGGAAATGGGAAATTCTGCTAAAATCTATGCCTGCTCTATGTTCCACTGAAAAACTGAATTGGCTTTAAAGTAATTAAGATATGCAAGATATACCTCCCCCCCCCATTTATTCAGAACATGTTTTCAAGCTTTTCTCTGCAGCCATGGAAGCAATAACATTATTAGAAAGACAGAAAAAGAGAGAGATATAAAAAGGAAGAAAGGAAGGAAAAAATGAAGGAAGGAAAAGGAAAAACAAGAAAAGAGAATGAGAAAAAGCTAAAATTCACAAGCAATCCCTTGATTCTAGGAATTAAGGCTTTAAGAAGAACCTAGATGACAAATATCACAAATCTCAGTATCACAAAATCCAATAAAGTCATAAGAATTGACAATCTTGATTCATCTGGCTGTGTTCAAAGGACAGCATGTGGATCATTTTACCATTGTGTAAATTTTACCTTACTCTCTACTCTTAGTTTGGCACCTTTCAGAAGGACTAAGCAGAAATAAAATGGAACAAACCTAAGAGAGATCCTCTTAACCTAGGAATACATTTCACAAATTGTTTTGCATTGCCGACCTGCATTATATTTAGCAACACTCAAACTATTCAGCTTTGATATTTAGCAACATTCAAACTATTCAGCTTTTGGTTGAAGCTCTTATTAACAGAGAGTCTGAAATAACACAATATTTTGTATTGTTTCAGAACAGATAGTTCCAAATAACACAATAATGGAGGAGGGGGAAAAATCATATTAACACAAGAAAGAAGAAACATAAGCTTAATCAAATAACTCTACCTTCTCAATGACACTGCTGCTGAGAGTATCCAAGGCTCCCAGATACCACGCATGAGTCAGTCCATGGCTGTGCAGTTCACCAGGACTGGAAACTTGTTTTTATTTTAAAACTCACACAATCAGGAGAGACTTTTGGCTGTGTTGTTGTCCCCCCCCAATATCAGATAGACATTTCAGGACTTTATCTTGATTTCACAGAATTTTATCTGAAGGAAAGACACATTTTTCCTAGTCAAAACAATTCAGAAATGAAGTTGTTTGGGTTTCTATTAAAAAAAAAAAAAAAAGTTGAAATTAAGTTTAATTGTACTTAAGAGTTTAAAAAGCTGAAATATCAGTATTTTGTTTTGCTCAACAAAACATTTCCTTCGGCCTGAAAATTTAAAATACATGGGAAAGCATATATGTAAAAGTGTGTATATATATGTATTTAAGCGTCTTATCTCTATATAAAAACAGGTCCTGCCTTGTCAAAAAGTCCTTTAAAATAAGTCCTTTCTAAATGCTACCAGAAAACAGAGGAACCCTTACATTTAAAAAGCAAGCCTTGAAAGAAAAGTGTCAGGAGACAATGTGCTAAAACTTAGCACACATGCTCCACCAGAAACTTGCTTTTTGTTTTTATTTGCTGATTTCTAACATGAATGCTAAGAAGTTATACTGACAAAGTCCTTTCAAAATGAAGATCACTTCAGCACTTCTGGTATTATTGTGTATTGTCAGCTCAATTATTTTAAGTCAAAATTCAGTCATATTTATGACATGCTGTCAGTCTATTTTGTGTTCATCATAAGATACCGGTGCAATTTTATCCATCTGAGGCTAAGATCTAGTCATAAATACTTCATGACTCTACTATACAGACCAATCCATGATGCACCCCCAAGCATGTGCACAGCTGGATACAAATATACACAATGCACAGCGCAAGGAGAAACAATAGAAAGGGACAGCTCTAAAAATTAATGCAAGTTAAATAGATCTGAAATAAAAAAGAGCACTTTTTAAAAGGTAATTCAAAACAATATTTTAGAGGGTAATCTCAGAGGTGTTGTGGAGGGTTGGTGCTCATTTAAAATCATTCACTTTTTTTCAGGTTTGTCAGTTCCTCCTGGTCACTAACCAGTGCCTAGACAATTCCAGCAGCCTCTCTGCTGGAAGCTGGATGCTGTTGCATTCGGATTTAGCATCATCTGGTCAGTGCCTACTTCCTCACAAAATAAGAATTGCTTATTATTTCTCCTTCCTTTAGTTCAAAATAGCACCGTCTGTTGACCCTAACTTTAAGCGCAAGTAGGTATATTCTATCCTCCATTTTAGTATGAATGACATGACTCTGCCTAACTATGTGGCAGGGAACAGATTTGCTTTTCTTTTTCTTGCTTCTTCAGAGTGAAAGGGGGAATCGTGAGGCTTTCTGCGGGATTATGAAAAATTCCTCTGAAGATTTCTCTTGTCTCTGACCCTGTGTGAGTCACTCTGGAGCACCGGAAAGCAGCTTCCAGACCAGACTTACATTCTTTGGGCAGTAAATACCTTATTTTCTCACTTAGTCATCTCCTGTAAATACTTAAACACACAGTCAAGTGAAACTAACCTGTTAGAAAGGGCTGGATCACATTTAAAACTAGGTCAAGTACAGATTACAGAAACGTGGAAGTGGATCAAATGACACCCAGCTAGTGAAGCACCGTGGAACCCTACAAGACGTCAGAACTCAAAGTGTCTCACTTTTATTAGGTTTTGCTTTCACTATTTCAGGAAATCTAAACAAATAACAAGAGAACCTACCAGGACTTTCTTTAACCTTTTGGAAACAGGCATGGCTCCTGCATGCCATCTGAAGAATTCCTGTATGAAGGTCAGTGCTTGGAGAATCTGACAGTGAACAGGACAACAAAGATTACAGAGTTATCCAAAGCTATCCATCACCTGAATAAAGGAAAAGCAGTAGATATTGATCAGTTCTCTGGAGAAATGTTGAAAGGGGTTGGGAAGGTCAAAACATGGAGGTTACACTGTCTTGGAAAGGAATGAAATCAAGATCAAATGACAGAGGCAGGACAACAAATTCTCAATGTACTATGCACAGTATGTATATTATAACACAGCTGAAGGGAAATTTCACAAAGTGCACAAACACACAAATACACCATGGAAATATATTGTATGTCAAAAAGATGAGGCATAGGAATGCCAAAATATGACCTGGGACAAGGCAGAGGGAAAATAGGGAAATTCTTACACAGCCATTACTGTAAAAGCCAGTTGTATCTGGGACCTGTTTGTTGCAGATCTGCAATTTCTGCCCCAGTTATTGAACAGAATTTGTCAGAGAACAAAACCTGAATAGACAAAATATTGTATCCAAAGCAGATGAGAATTGTGGAAAGAATTGCTGAAAGACAAAGAAACACACTCCTTAAGGCACACACGCTTCCCATTTTACTTTACAAAACCTTTTCCTCCATTTGTGAACCGTTGCTGAGTACGCTTTGCTTGGTACCTGATCTAAAACTGCTGAGGCTGTGAACTTTTGGTTCTAGCTACCTCTATTCAGCCCAGCACAACATAGGGAAGTGTATCAGACGTCGGCTGTTATGCAAGTGTGCTGTACCACAGGAGTCCTACTGCTGTAACTGCTGTACTATCTGGTTCAAGTGGGAACCTAACACTATGACGTGTCACAAATCAAAGAATGAATTTGAAAGAAAAAGTCCAACCGCAGAGCTGAGATAATCAAACAAATGCTTGAAAAATGGCTTAAACCAGGCTGGAAATCTTGAGGAAGTATTTTGGAAAAATTATGAAGCAGGGGGTTATGCTTAAAACCACATGAAACAAGCTACGCTTACGTTCTTTTTTAATTAAACAGTATTTTAAAGACTACGTGTTACTCAAAAGCCTGAAAAATTTAATATGAAATTATTTCTAGAAAAATACAGGGAATTCCATGCCTGCAACATTAACTCATCTGAATTTTATTTCTTCCTCTCTTTAAAGGAAAATGAACCATGAAGAATCCCATTTATTCCCATGACTAATGACATTACAAACATCAAGTTTGGTCCAGTCATCTGTATCTTCACTTAAGCCAACAACATAGGTGAATAAGCATTTGGCAGAGATTCTAGGTTACTATATATGTTAAATTACTGTTTTACAACTGAACACCTACTGGGAGAATTGTAACAAATAGGTGAAGCATTTTCCACTGAACACTCTCTTCAGCATCATGTCATAGTGACTCTCACCATGATTCTAACTGGCAAAATAAATCTGGTTGGTGGAAACAGAGCCACCTAAAATCAAGCTAACATTTCTTTTCCTTGGTTTCATTCTCCAGTCCAGGGGGAAAAAAAACCCTGTTGTGCATGTTTGCTCCATGCTAAAATCCCAGGAAAGGGCATTCTCCCACATGCCCATAAAGGATGCACAAATACCATGCCCAAAGCGTTTGGAATGCTTTCAGCAGCACAGTAGTATAAATAACATGAGAATATATGTTTTTCCTTGGTTTCATTCTCCAGTCCAGGGGGAAAAAAAACCCTGTTGTGCATGTTTGCTCCATGCTAAAATCCCAGGAAAGGGCATTCTCCCACATGCCCATAAAGGATGCACAAATACCATGCCCAAAGCGTTTGGAATGCTTTCAGCAGCACAGTAGTATAAATAACATGAGAATATATGTGCTTTCAAAATACTCTGGATAGATTTTTTTCTCCTTTATGCTGCTTTTACACTTGTGTAACTCACTCTAATTCAGTGCATTTACACTAACAAGGTAGAACTAGTCCCATGTACCTGCTCACTTCCTTCATAAAAGTATGTTTTTATTACTGCCAGTAATACAGTCAGAGGTGTTGTGTTCAGCCCACTCTACTTTGCCCCAAATGTCAAATTTGTCATTCGTAAATCTGCCAAATTATATCCTACAACTTTCAGAAGTATGCTAGGAAATGCATCAGCATGTGTTACTTCGGAAAGAATACTGGAGTTATGTTGGAACTTGGAGATGAAAAAGAAGATAATTAGAATATTTTTCCAGTATCTTCAGGAAGCATAATCAAAAAGAAAGAAAACAGCACTCAACTCACGTAGCCTTCTGGCATCACTTACACAGAGTTTAATTCAAGCTTCCAAAAATATCTAACCTCTTCACTTGCCCTGCAGAAGAGAGCCTTGCTCAGGTCTACAGATCTTTTTGCCATTAGCTAGCTTACTCAGGTGAGCTATTGCAGAAACTCAGTGGGAGTTACTGTGGGATTTACAGTGGGAAGTCAGTGGCTAAATTTACTCACACAAACTAGCTGGCTCAGACACATGCCTTTTCTTTTTACCCCAACTTGAAGCTGGGGGAGCTACTCTTAAGCACCCTTCAAAATCAATAAGAACCTGATTTTGCCATTTCTGCCACTCAAGCTTTTTCTCCAGAAGTAAAAAAGAGAATGAAACACTCTGATCTGAAGTGGAGTTTCCCTAATTTACTCTTATGTTGCAGGTAATACGAGGATTAAAAAGACGACTTTATGAGGCATCCTATAACTGGATTCTGCACATAAAAAGAATAAATCAATACATTGATTTTTCCTCACTAACAAAGATAATTTACCACAAACACTGTGTTTATTACAATTCATTCTGCTGTATTTCTGCCTGGTGAAGTTATTTGTCAATTGTAAAAGGAAAAAAAAAATGCTCTCATCATTCCCATTTATTGTCCTTTCTCACCTTTAACTGTTGACAAATTCCGTCAATAAAAAAATTGCCATCCATTCTCTCTTGAATCTGCCTGGCCAAACCCTTGTAATTCCATGCCAGTAGAAGAAATTATGTTCTCTACTTTGCCTTGGCTAAACAATGCAGGTATCACCAGAAAGTACAAGTATTCTCATCTACAATATAAGACCATTACATAGAACTCACAGCCTACTTTGCAAATTCACATCCCATCGCTTACAGTAATGTTAATTAGTGGGGAAGAGTAACAAGACCTTCCAAAGGTTTTGGCACTTCTTACTTTGGAATCTCAGAGCACTCTACAAAAATAAGTAACTTCTGCATCGTAAGATCCTTGCAAATTAAATTCTTACGTGAAAGAAAAAAATAACATCTAGGACAGAAAAAAACCAAACAATCCCAAAGCCCAAAACTAAGGGCCATATTATGAATCTGTTCTTGCCTTTGGTAGAAATGGTTTGCAGATAGACAGATTTAAATTAATTGGACTATTTCAGCAAGTAGCTGCATACCAGTGGGGATAAGCAGCTCACAATTTGACTGCAGCAACACCCGAAGTTCCACATTATGTTCCTTAAAAAGCCAGTGTGGTGTAATGAGAAAGATGTTGGTTGGCCTGGAATCAGAAGACCAGGACTCTTTTTTCCGCAGTCAGAAAATGTTGTACTAGAAAGAACCTAAAAAGATAATGTAGTCCAACCACTTTACCAAAACAGATAATTAGGCAAGACGTACTTATCTAGTTTCCAGTAAAGCTTTCCCAACGTCCCTAGGTAGCCTGGGATATTGTCAAGTTGCTTTTATCATCAAATTTTTTTTATAATTCCCAGGATACACTTTTGCTGGAAATTATATTAACCTCCTTTTCTATTCTTCCTTCTATCCTTTTACTTATTTGTGTTTCTAAATTGTAAATTTTTTAAAGCAGCAACTGCTTCTAATTATGCTTATATATTAACTCACAGAACCTTCCCACCTGAAGTTTCCAGATTATATTATAAAACAAATAGTCGTAGTGATCTTTATTCTTAGTTTTCTGCTCTAGTCAAACTTTCAGTTTTTAATCATATTGAAAACAATCAGCCCTGGTCCCAGTTTTCACTGTAACAATATTCTAACTGTGAAATATTACTGATTTCCTGCCTTATTTTACATTATTGCCATCCCTCTCACAAGATACTATCAAGCAAAACTGCAAGACTTTCTTTTATCTGACCAAAACGTCAAGAAAATGAAGAAGGGTTCTTCTTCTTCTTCACTTTTATTTATTTATTTATTGTTAATAGGTGCTTTTGATTCACTAAAAGCTTTCCGTCCTCTCATCCTCTTATCTTTTTCCTCATCTTCGGACTTGTTCTCACCTAGAACAGGCTCTTTCGATGTTCTTTCACTACTTCAATCAGAGTGATGGTGGTACTGACTTGGAGTTACTCACCCTCTTTGGCTTGGATGGCAGTTAATTTCATGCTTTTATCCAGAATTTCACCACAGGCACCTCATTTTCTCAGTTCATCTTCTGTGAACTTCTTTTTCCAGTGATCATCACTAGCACATTTTACCTCAAATGTGAATGTAAACAATGACCCCTGAACTAGCAAGAGCACAAGAGGGGGCGAGCACGTACAATGGTGAAAAAACATTAATTCTGTTTCTTTCATGACATCTTTATCTCTAACACTTACAATTGAAATGTAAAAGGTCTGGTTATCACCCACAGGCCACAGCTGGAGACAAAACATCTCCCTCTGCAATGATAGCCATGACTGACACTTGCTTCAGGGTCAGAAAGGGATCCAAAGGTTGCTTTTGTTTTAACATGTCCTTTCAACATTTTCTTTTTAGCTCAGAAATACAATAAATACAAACTAGAAAATGTCTTTGTTTCCCCAGTGAAGCTTTTCTGGAAATGTCACTTAATTTTTTTCATCAGAAAATGTTCCTGTGTTTATTTTCATCTATATTTTTTATTATTTTGGGTGACTTTTTGCAAAAACAGTTCCCTCCTCCTTGTCAAGTGTACTTGTGATACGTTTAGTTTTTCTTCAGTTTTGAAAATTTTTAGATTGTCAGAATTATGTTTCAGTTGTTCCTTCTAGCACACACTTTTTTTTGAAGGTGGTGCAGATTTGAGTTGTTAGAATAGGGGAAAAGAAAGAGGGAGGAAGTAGCAAAAGGAGAGAGAAAGGCAAGAAACAGCAAACTAAAATTTTGAAATCAGGGTTGTTTTCTAAAGCAAAAAATGTAAACTAAAATTTCCATTTCTGTTTTATTAGAAATCACTCATTTTAAAAAACCCTATAAAAATTCCAAATTTTTACTGGGATGGGAATATTCTTCTGTCACAAATGACATTGCAGAGCAACAGTCATAACAAACGTACAGCAAAGCACTTCCAAATTGTCACCTTTTCTTTTTCAGTCTCTGTTCCCAGGTTTCCCTTTCTTGACTTCTTTCATGCACTCACTTGCTCCCTTCTTCTTTCTAGAAATAACCTTATGCTTCTCATCTCTGTGAGCTTTTGGAAAACCTCTTTCTATATAATACCTCTCCATACCTTGGCTGCATCACCTCTAATATTTCCTGCTTCTCTTTGTTTTATTCCTTGTTTCTTGTGCTGCCCTTGTGTTGATTCCCTAATGCCCTCAACTCAGCACTCATTCTTCACTTGAGTCTCCTCTGTGTTCTCCGTAGAAAACGCTGATATCCATTCCTACTGGCACTGGCTTTCTTTTGTCACCTGCAATCCAAATACAAATATTTATACCCTTGGGGGAGGAGGAAAAAGGGAAAAGAAAACTTTCTGTCTGCGTATGCAACTCACTGACCTGTGCCTGCTCTTTTTCAAATTCAAACTTATTCTGACATGGCAGACAGCAAGCAAAACACCAAAGTGCAATGCTGCCGGCAGACACTGGTGTACCATACTGGCTAGATGTGGTGTTGCAGAAGCACAAGCTACTCGGTTGCATTCTCCTGCTCAGAAATCAGCACAGAGCCTCCAACAGCAAGGAACATAACTGGAATGATGCAAGTAGGGTTGTTTCCAGCCAGAGATGCTTTGCAACACTCTGTGCTTCATCCCCATCTGAGTGATAAGATCCACCTTTGCTGCTTCTCAGATAGGGTACCCTTGCAGCAAATCTGAGGTTATACCAACTGATGAGCTAAGAAGTTAATTTCCAAGACCAGAATAGACTTGTCTGAATTACTAAAGGAAACAATATGAAGCCTTTCATTTCCATGGTCAGTATGAATGGGAAAGCAGAATAAATCAGGATGTGAGTCTTCATTTTTCATGGTTTTCCTCCCTGTGGAGGATTTTAATTTTATATTTTATTTTAAGTGATAAGAGAGCCAATCTTGATGTCAATGATCTCAGGGTGGCAACATGGGACCCATCTCAGTCAATGTCTCTAGGTACAGTACAAATAATAAGTAATGATCTTGGCAATACCCAAACTTCTATGAGAATTTTTGGAAATAGTATCACGGAGATTAAATCCTACTTCTAATTTTTTAATCAGTTTCTCACAGACAGCAATGCACAGGTGCCTTGACCTTAAACTTAGGTAATTATTATAATTAAAGAGCTAATACTCCATTCACAAATGTCTGCTGCACTCTCTCTATTGTCTAAACCCCGTTATTCTGCATGTAGTTCCTTTTCTGTTCCCTATTTCTTTGGAACTCTTCCAAGATTTGCTCAGTTATTGTTTAAAGCCTTTCTTAGTATGTTGGTATTTTGTGCTCTGCATCCTATGACTTATGGATTATTCCAATTTTTGAGAGATATTTTCTATATCCATTCACAGACATTATTCATCCCATATCCAGCAAATATAATACCCTTCTAATCAATCATTACTGCTAACTCCCCAAATAAAACCATCCTTTCTTTATTATATTAAGCAAATTAGTCAAATGAATGTTTTGTAAAACTTGCTGCCTTTTTTGGTCCCTTGGCTCCTACAGCCTGTCTCACTCCTCCTCCCCTTTCTTATTTCCTTTATCAGTGAGCACTACCCATATACTTCAGCTATACTTACAGGACTATTTGGTCTTATTAATTTTGTCACCAGAATGAAGTCTATGCAAATGAAAGACTTTGTCAGTATGGCTGCCAAACTGTATCCTTTTCCAACCCCGAATTTCTGTCCAAACTAATTTTAAACGGTTTTTGCTGGGGGGTGGGAGGGAGGTACACACACTGAAGATAAATACTTAACTCCAATTTTAGACATTTTAAAGAAAATTAATGTATTGATTAAAAGAAAGCAGTATCTCTCTCCTGCTTTATCCTACAGGTCATCTCAGATAGAAGAAAGATTGGTTCAATTCATTCTTCTGCCTGAGGGGTTTTGAACCGCATCTCCTGGTAGAATGTTTAACTACCATATCATAGAGTTTCCATATTCTGGGATAAAGACTCTCTCAATCTTTCCTGCTGGTGCTATTCCACTTGGTTTAATATACTTAAATATTCTGAGAGACAGTGAAAATGACTCAGTAACCTGAGGTTTGGGGTACTCATGTGGAAAATGGGACCTCAGGGTTCAAGTCCTTGCTTCAATAAATATCTAAATATTTTTAAACAAAGCAGAACTTTAACAGGAAAAAATGAAGGAAATTAAACCAAAGTATCACACAACACAGTCTCCAAGGCATTCTCATGGACAGTGACAACTGCTGAGGAGGAGAGAGTATGGAGCCCAGGCCTTCAACAGATGAAGCACATGACAAAGGATGGGGATTCACTGATTTTGTGAAACTAGCGCGGACAACCGTTTTTCTCATTTGAGAACTGCTCAGCCACTATATAGCAACTTTGCTGATAATTTTGGCATGACAGAAAATGTATTTTAGTTTAAAAAACTTCTAAAAATGTTCATCAAATCCTAATTATACTTAATTTTTTGGTAATCACAACAGTAGTAAGGTATATGTCCTTACATAAGAATCTTGGGGGAAGGGAGAGAGAAATTTCTACCAAACTATATCCTTGGAGGTTAGAGTTCAGCAGATTTCATTATCATAGAAAATAGCTACCAGTGTGGGATGGTAGGACAGGCAGGACAAGAAGTGAACAGAAAAGGAGTTGAGTTACAAATATACAACCACCTCTATAACTGACCTCTTTAGGGAAAAATAAGTATTGTTGCTTAACATCTCAGTTGCTGTTCTGTACAACAGGTGAAGGATGGATACACACTTTGGAGATATAAACTGAAGTTCCATTTCCTGTGAAGTGTAGATCTTAAAGTGAAAACACAATGATTTTTTTACATAACCCATATATAAACAATTTGCAAAATGACATTTTGTATAATTTCTATGGAAAAATGAAAACACAGAGATATGCTTCTGCTTCATAACAGCTTAAGGACTTGCTTCAGTCAGACACTTCAGAACATACCTAATTTAAAACATAAATGCAGTCCACAAAGACACACATTTATAAAGCTTGCCAAAGAACACCACGAATTACGTGTACTACTCCATGGGAGAAATAGTATAACTAACATCAAATCGATCTGTTAAAAATTTACTTCTGTCACGTTCCTGAATGTTCCTCCCTCAAAAACATGGGTGAGTTTTTAAAAAGAAATCCCGTATATTTTCAGAAATTACGTTTTCTTTTATTCATAAAGTGTTCATTAATTAAAGCAAGCCAATATTGTCAGCAGAGATGCATCTGTTACTCTTAGGAGTCTCCAGGACAAATCCTGTTTTGGTGACGGCTGTCTTACTATTGTCCTAATGGAGCACATGGCTTAAGACCGAGTTCTTTCTGATGTATATGTGTTATATATGCAATTAAGTCTTGCTATAGTGAAGAATCACTGTCAGCAGAGATTATTTTAATGGATGTACAGTATTACTTTAAACTAAGTCTTCACCATCTGTTCATCTTAATTATAAATGCAAACCCAACATATCTTACATTAGCATCAGAAAATGGGGAAATATCAGCGACTGAAATGTCCATATATATATACTTTGAGCAATACTGCATGCATCTGTGTCATTTTTTGTCTCCTCTTCCAAGCAACACAAATTGGGAAGAGGGGAGGAAAGAAGGGGGTAGAAAAGTGCTTATTCCTCACAGATAATTTTCTGGCATGGTTGAATATTTTTTCTGGCAAACAAGGATTCATTATAGAAGATTTCAATATATTATGCTTCAGAATGCTTTCCAAAAGTACGTACTCTACTTGCACTCATACCTCATTCTAGCTCTTTCTGGCTGCCAGATAAGCAGGGAAAATGAAAGAAAGAGCAAACACATGCTAATGCCATCTAATAAAACACCAAAAAGCAGGTAAAAAAAAATATCCAGGAATATGTTGAGTTTAACCAAAATAAGACATAATGAGGAAGTGAAATTTTAAAAATACAGCTGTAAATTTCTGACATGATATTACATTTTATGGACCAGGTGGACTTGTTTGAGAAAAGAATAAAATAGGTGAGAGTACATCCTCGATGGTGGAAATCCATGGCTATAATCTGCTGCAATTTGGTAGCTTGTCAGTAGATGTTTGGTCCTACAAATGTGCATCACTATGGGAAGCAGCACTACAACAGTTAAGAGTGAGTTAAGTTTACTGATTTTTAAATACTTTGCCATCCCCTTGCTGACTCCGTTTATCTGGAAATTTATTGTGCTTTGTGGGTGCCCCAGTCAAGATCAGCAACCCGAATTTGAGGGTGCTTGACAAAGGGTCCTGACATACATCACTACTTGATATATGGCTTGAGGCAAACTGATGAGCCAGAGAAAGAAAATGTGCCCACTGGTATCAGTGTGAGTGGGTTGGCTCAAGAGAATTTACTGCAGTATATAATGAAGTTTGCATATAAATTCTTATTCTTGATTTAGCAGCTTTCTGCAAATTTCCAACACTATTCTCTAGGTAGTAAAATTGTAATATACACAGATTTAACTTATATTGCAATATAAGAAAAATCTGAAATAAAATTATATCTGAGTTCTAGCCCAAAATAATCCCACTGAAATCATCAGCAGCATAACACTGAAGAAAGATAGTGATAAACAGTGCTTCAGATTCCTAATCTTGGCTCTTTAGAGATATTCCAGCCTTTGCAGTGCTGGAATTTATGAGGCTATAAATTAGTTTGCTTTTCTGCCAGAGGTCTAACACTATAAACAAAAATAAGGCCAGAGCTAACACAGTAGGTACTACTCTCTCCCCTCTGGCTAAGTGTCCAGGTACTTTGAGTTCTACCTCTTGCACCCACAGGACCAGATGGTAACCAGACATTTTCACCGAGAAACTCTGTCCCAGTTCTACTTGTAAAACACTTTCCACTTATATTGAAATTAAGGGTTTATTTTCTCAGGCAATCTAGACATTGTTGAGGGTGATGGAACAAGAACATGTATCCTCACAGGATTGTGACCCAGAATGGAGGGAAACTCAGGGAAAATTATAAACTAGTGTCTTGCAAGATACTAATTTGTGCCAGAAACTTATGGGGAAAAAAAAACCCTGGCAAGATTCCATCACTCTCAAATTTTCAGACTCATCAAACATGAGAGTCAACTTCTAATCCACCTTGCAACCAAGATGTGTCCAAATCCAAAACTCTGATTTGGCACATTCATCCTGACATAATCCATAATATTACATAAATATGAGAGAAACAAAAGTGATGATATAATTCTCCACTTTACATATAAGAAAATATGCATAGAGCCGTCTAACTCCAAACTGAAGAGACAAGACTGGCAGACAATCCCTTTTTGTAGATTCTTATCACTAAATGATAAGCACCTCAAAGAGATGGCTGGCATTGTGTCCTTAAGAAGGATAATCAAACTCAAACAGAGGTATAGGATGCAGGACTAGTTGAGACATAAACACTGTATCAGTTGCCAGCGTCTACAACTACAGTATAAAGAAAAACTTCTACGCAAGTCTTTAAATATATTAGTGAAAATAGGTTTGGAAAGGTATTTCCCAATAATTTTTTACTTTGAACGTTGTCAGGAGGAGCACCACAAATCATTAATGCTGATAATTTGTGCTGGGGAAATGTGTACAGCCTTACACTACACCATCTTACATAACAGTATCAAATATGAAAATCAAACACATTTTGTAATAAACAGCATTTTTACTGATTGCACATGATTATGTTAAGCAGCTTCTTCTAACAGTGTCACAGAAGTGATTTAATAGCTCCTATAACTAATCTTCCCAGATGACCTCTCCCCTCTGCTGATGAAGCCTATTCAAAACCTACTGCCCTTTGCTCATTTTACCATCTTTTATTTCCGGACTGTTTTGATCATAAATACTTTTGGCAAAAATCTTCCTTCCTCTCAACAAATTTTCTGTGGACATCTCATCTCACCTATATGAGTGATGTAAAAGGAAACCTGTCCTTATAACTGTTCTCATTGTTATTAGTATTTACCTGAAACCACCACGTCATCAATAAGCATAAGAAATCACTCATCAGGTACCTGACATCCGTGTAAAGTACTGCAGTTTTCCAGCTTCTTTCTTTCAGCACTGAAGCAAAATGTGGCTCTGAGAAGGAAATTCACACAGCTCATTTTTAACAAGCAATTGAAAAGAAAACCCATCTCCTAGAAATACCAAAAGGAAAAAGAACGTTTAAATATGTTACCATTCCATTCAAATCATGTAAAGAAAACTTCATACGTAAAACCAAATATGCATGCACTGAAAATACACAGAATGCTGTAAACCCACAGAAATTAATAATCAACTTTTAAAAACCCCAACAAAACTAACCTGGAAGGAGTTAAAAAGCAAGTCATATCATTATAGCTGGAATAGGAAGAAATTCAAAGTTACTATCAAGGTCAAAAAAGGCGAAGGGGAGAGAAGTAAGAGTTCCCTATGAGAAATCTAGACGGTAATAATCCATGGATCCCGTAGGAGCTGCAAGGCGGTTGCCACAAGCAGAGCAGGAGTCCCTAGGGGGCAGTACATAATTAACAATTTGAAGATGCAGCCATTGTCACAAAGACAGGGACTGCTACCCAAAAACGTGAGCAAGCATTTTGTTTTCAGAGCAGCTTGCTGATTACGCTATAAACCCATATTGTTTGCCCTTATATAATAACGAACTACTTTCTATCACAAATATTTTCCTCTAGGATCATTAAATTTTCTAGTAAAATGCAGGAATTGCACAATGTATGGACAACAACCAGACAGAATGAAAGAAAAGCAGTAACACACTCCTGTTTGGGGGAGGGGGGGAAGTAGAAAGAAGATGAAATAAGCATCAAAATCGTCTTGATTATAAAGGTAAAGTAAAACTTGAGTTGATATATTATGTATAATTATTTGTATACAATTTGCAAAAGAGAGCTACTATTGAGTTTATAAATCAACTGAAATCATTGATACAATAAGATTTTTCTGATTCAGCTCCAGGATTGAATGATTTTTCATATGATAGGGTAAAGAAGTCAAATTTCTATTTTTGTTTCTAGATAAAAATAATGCGATACTTACAACGTCTGCCTGCTGAAACTATCAAATAGAGAAGTACCTTTATTCTTCAGTCTTAAACTCAGAGCTAGCAATCAGAGCAGGCTCGAAGAATACTAAGAGGGTACCTGCGCTATACAGGATTGTCAATCAGTAAAGCTGTGATTTCACATTTTGAATAATGTAGGTGCCAGAATACAGCCACCTTGTAAGTGAGCAGTTTTAACGGGTGCCTCTATATTGTGTGTATGTTTGCAAATGTTGATCAGGTTTGTTTTTTTCCTTGAGAATGCAGATATCGTAGGAATTCTGGCTATCGATATCTTATAGCAGTATACACGAGACACACAAATATGGCCCATTCATATGTAACGTTCAGCTGCTCTTGCTGATCCCAAGTTAGAGATGATAAATAATGTTAACGTTCTTTTATACTGAAACCATCTTTTGGAAGCAGAAAGCAAATAAGGAAATGATTGCAACTGGACAAGATTTTATCTTTTCTATGCCATTTCTTTGTTGTTATTGAGGACTAATATCTTTCTCTAATAGTTTCAACCACAACCTTCCAATTCTGTCCTCTAAGAATGGGGTTCTGCACAAAGTGCTATCCTGCCATGAAGATTGCCATATTAAAGCCACTTCTGGAAACCTCACATAAATCATCACCTTTGCAGGCACGTGAATCACAGTTAAAATTCCAGAGACAGGAGGATAAATATAAATTATTATCAGGACAGAGTCTGTCCCTGTTCTTTCTTTGAGGAGGTCCGTTACAAAATTCAGCAGGGGGAAAAAAAAAAAAAAAGAGGAGGGAGCATGTTTTGATTAAAAGGCACAGACAATCCAGTCTCCTCAGATCAAGTCTTCTTCTGGCCCATTGTAGTTGCATATAAGAATCTTACAGTCCCTTAAAAGGATATGGGGTCTAGCATGCTTAAAGGTCTTCTGTAAGGCTACTTCAGATTTTTTTCATTTTTGCTGTTAAGTTTTTACTAACTTTTTTTTTTTCTTTTTTTTAATCGTCTGTGGTCAAAGCTCAAATCCAAGGCCTAAAATTAAACAGAGGAAGGTCTGACAATACTTTCAGACTGTCTGAAAACTTATAGACCAGAACTCTATCATTAAACTCACAAGGGCATTACCTTGTGTTTAAAGCAGGTTTAAACCAGGATGGAAAATCAGGGTTGCAATTTTATGAGAGATTCTATTCTTCAAAAAGAAAAAAATTACTTACAAAAATTACACATTTTCAAACTCTCCAAAAGAAGGAGCAGAGGAGTTAGATTTGAGATAATCAAAATATTTTGAAAATTTCAAAATAATATCAAGCCAAGAAGTTGAGTGATTACCAGCTTCAGAGCAAAGAGCCCAGAATCCTTGGAAGCTTAGCTTATGTCTTTTAGAAATTCCAGAAAACCAACACAAGACATTTTGGTTGCCATTAGTCTAGGGTTTTTGAGTGAAAATTTGCTTCATTGCTGCATATCAAAGGAGCTGTATTTCATATGCAAGAGATTCAATAGAAACACCATGAACATTCCTGTTTCTAAAATGAAGCTAAAAGATAGGCAAATATACTAAGAGGAAAGGAGAATCAGTCTTCAATCAGTATTGCCTTCAGCGTGGTGCTGTGAGAGAGACTACCACCCATCAGACATAGAGGAGTAAACGTCTCGATTACAGAATTTTGCTGATGAGAACACCAGAAAATCTTTTCTCTGCAGCTTTCATTTCTGATATTCTGGACTCCATTACGTAATATTCTTTCATCATTGACTACATTTTATTATGCACTGTAAATGTAAAATACTTATTTTACTTTCTGTAATTATAGACATAGCCTTAGTAAAGGATCCATCTTTGGAGCCTTTCTATTCGTGTAAAAATAATCATTTAGAAATCTATTAATACCACTATAGTTTTACTGACCATATATTTTGAGATAGTTGTAATTTTTTTATTTTGTCAGTCAACGTGGGGTAAATTTCCCATTATTTTCAATGCATTTCCAATAGATTAAATAATGTTAGCTACCTGTTACTACATCATACTTGAAGTTAAATTTCTCTGTAATGCAGATCCCATGGACTTGAAGAATTTGATACTGATGAACATGCTGAGTTAATTAGAAGCAACGTCCTCTGTCATCCTAGAACAAAAGCTACTCACAAGTAACCTTGAAATATTATCTATTTCATGAAATGGTGTAAACAAGGCGCTGACAACTTTTAGAGGGCAATTGGCAAGATTATATGTTTCTTTCCCAAATTACAGATAAACTGTGACAGTAGGAACTCAGTAGGAGCCAGGAGACATTGTTTCTAAGGCATTTAGGTTTCACCTAGTCAGTTGGCGGGTACCATATCACCTGCCTGAGGCGGAGGTCTCCCAGCTTGCACAAAGTATTATAGAGCCAAGAACTGGGATCCACTGCCTCTCACAGCGATTCTTACTAACTCCAGCCTTCATCTCCTGCCTGGGCTGCATGTCATTCGACACAGATCCCTGCTCTGTATTGGGAACTTGTGTCGTAGGTTGCTGATGCTGGTCTGAACTTAGGATAGGTGACCAACTTTTTGCAGCCCAAACAACACAAACATGGAAGTATTTAACTAGCATTCCTTATAAAGACTGAGAAAAAGAAAAAAGAAAATAGCGAATGAGAAAATATGTACACATGTGGTGAGATGCCTTCTTTGTCTGCTTTCTGACATTCCTTATCAATGGAAAGCACTCAAAAGAACAGCCTACATATGAAACTAGACAATTCACAGAGCTGTGTTCCAGGGTGAAAATTTCATACACTGATCCAAGCTGCAAACTACTGATCTGAATTTCTGTCTTTCCAAGAGCAGCCAGTAAGAGTTAGATGGAAGTTTTGACTGAGTCCTGTTCTACATTTTGTGTTAATTTAACTTTTCTAAATGTAGTTTCCTTAGGGAAACTAATTTGCTTCATTCCCATTCTCATTCAATCATACTTCATGCTTGTCTGTTTTATTGCAACATGCTAGCCAGTTGCAATAAAAATTGAGAGGTTGAAAGGTCACAGAGACGTTAAGCTCATCCAGGTTTCAAAAAAGACCCCAAACCCCACATAGCCATGCTTTAAAAAAAAAAAAAAAAATATGTATAATGTCCTGATACAGGAAAGGCTACAGTGTGAAATTACCACCCATTATATATCCTGGAATTCAGATGGGAGTGTAGCCCTGGGACATAAATCCAGAGAAAATCTGGCTTTGTTTTCCTGCTCACGGAACTAATTTTGGGGTTTTTTTTCCTCAGTGGCAATCCTTGGCAAAAATGCTGTGAAGGAATAATGACTCTTGTAATTTATCTACAGAGAATACGTGAAATACCAGAACCGTGGAACTGTAGGCAGCACCACAAAGGTCTACTCTCTACCTTAACACTAACCTAGAGTAAGATATTTGTCAGCAGTATTCTGCCTATAGGCTAAGCTACTTAGTTTCTGGTTTTCTCTGTTGATAAGCAACAGGGCTATTCTGCTTTCATCCCCAATAAACAGATCTAAGACTGCTTTCAAGTACAGTTAGAGGATGACAGCCGTTTCTGGTTAGCACCAGTGTTGGCTGAATCTCAAAAAGAGACGCAGTTCTATTGCCCAATTCTCTGCTCCTGTAATTTTTGAGATGAAAAATATTGTTATAGGTTGCTAATACAAAATAAACATTTATAACCATGAGAGGATAAGTTTTTCTTACGTGACTTATTGAAATTCCTATTTGGATAAAATAACAAGTTCTTCTACTGTAATTGAGGAGTTCTCTTCTATTTACAGAGAAGCAGCACAACAAACTTATGCTATCTCAGACTGTATGACATCTGGCCCCAGGCTCAGTTCAGTTTCTACATGCACTGCTTCCTGTCAGAGTAATTAAGTGCATTTTTCTTGATTAACAAAAATCCAAACAAGATAAAGACCTAATTTGCTTTCTGCTCTGGGTCCCAGTGGATGAAGCCTGTACATGTTTCTTGGGGGTTACCATTTTCACTTTAGTACTGAGATAAATCTAATGACTTTCCTGAGAATGTTATAAACAGGCAATTTTTGGATGCACCAAGGTTTTTGTAATAAGAGATATTATTTAAATTTATACTAAAGTCAGTTTAGACTTGAGGAGCTGAAAGGAAGGAGCCAATGTGAACAGAAATATTTTCTTATTTTATCTTCCTGTGAAAAGGGAGAAGTGTAGATTTTGAGTTAACACTTGCCAGCAATTGTAAGCTGCTATCAATTTAAACTTGCTTGAGAAACAGAGGGTGGAACAATACATACAAAACAAGTTTGACCAAGGCCATTTTACAGTTCAAACTATGTGGAATGCGGTAAGTGAACACCCAGCAAAAGCAATGAGTATTTTGTTCTGACAAATGAAAGTGGAAACACTTGCTTATATGAGCAATCCGTAATTAAATAACATAGTGACTGTATAGCAAATTTTGTGGAAAAAATAATTTAATAAATAATTAAAATAATTGTAACTCAACTGAAATAATGTCTGTATAGGAATGGGAAGTAAAACCACTTTATCAAGCACTTGTCAGATTTAGAAACATGGAAGGTATGCCTCAGAAACTCCCCTAAAAGAAGATTTAGCAAATTTACGTGTAAATTTCATTCTCTCTCTCCATCTACTCTTTTAATTTTTTTTCAAATCCTTCCAAATTCTAACTGCATAGGAGTAACTGCTCCTGTATGAGGTGACCCCTTGGAATATATTAAGCAAATGATAGCTCATCCATCATGCGACCCCTCCACAAAATATGGGGCTAGCTTAACGGCATTAAATAAATCTCTTTCCTAAAGCTCTGTGTAGGTTTCTAACATGCAGACTTTTTTTTTTTTTTTTTTAAAACATCCTTCATTTCCTATTCACATAAAATGTAAAATGTTTGAAACCACTGTAACATTGTAATAAGGAGTTTTAAAATACCCTGATGGGTCAAACCACAGTCTGCATCGGGGCTCTACAGTGGATTTGACATGACCAGCAGCAGGCCCGTGGGTCACATTGAGAAGGAGCCAACAATTCACAGTGGGTAAAGACTTCTTGGAAGCATTAGAAGTAAAAATGGTTACATTTCATATTAAAACTGTGCTAAATGCCTGGCTTAACCTGGTCATTTGGGGCACTCAGCATATATCTCTAAAGCTGTGAGGTTATTTTAAATACTCTTGCAGGTCACCTTTAAATGAATTTGCACTTCAATGATTCCCTTTGCTAGAGCACATGTTATACCTACTGAAAGTAAGAAAACTTACATGTGCTGTATGGCATCCTCAGACAGAACATGGTTCATTGCAGCATGAAGCTCATTGTAGTGCTCTAATGATTCTGTTAAAATTCTGGTCAGCTTCTCCCAATCAGGTACTGGAAAGTAACGAGGTTCTCCAACACCATGGGCAAAGTGGCAGTAAATTAGTGGCTTATGGATAAATACGTGCTCATCAACACCCTGGTGGTAACAATATAGAGATATAAACAAGTATTCACCCAGCATATTAACCCTTTATCACAATTTTCTCCTTTGTGTGTATGTGCATGCTTATGAAAAGCTGCTGGAGTCTGGGAACGACCCTGTTAGCTATAGAACCAATATCAGACAGTGTTTTAATTTTTTCCATCAGACTCTGGCAGCATGCCATTTCTAGAAGTCCAGCCTCAAGATCTCTTGGACTGTGCCTTCTCTCTGGAGACAGTTGAAAAGGGTATAAAATGTAATGCAGATTTTGGTGATAGTTTTTCATTTCAGCTCCTTTTCTGGAGGGAAATGAGTCCACCCAAAAATTACAAGATTATTTTTCCCAAGCATTTTATGCTATTTATATATAATTTCATGCAGTTTTACTCCGTTTTCCTTGGAGTACACTCTACTTCAGTGTGTTCTCCATCGATTCCTAATATTCTCCTAGTCTTACCACAGCATGCAACCATAAGGTGGTAGTATCTGAACAGAAAAAAAGGTAAATAGTCTCATTACAAAGAAGAAACTTGAATAAGTATGCTTCTTCAAGTAAAACAGAGAACAGAATATTTCTTATGACTGCAGTGATTTTGTTTTTATCATATTTTCTATTATATTGAAATGATGTCCATTCAGACCAGGAACAGAATAAAACCCCCTAAATTTCTATAATAAACAATTCATCTGTAAAGTGTACAGTTCCAATATCATGACATTCTTTTCATCTTCCTAATGTGTAGAAAATAATATGGCATGAAACGGGGCAGACACAAACAGATACATCTTATCTCATGTTAAGAATCACACCTCAAATTACCTTCTGTAGCATGGATGAGAATTTTGTTAAAATTCTCAATATCTTTTCTCTCCATACATTTAACTGAGCAAATACAGGATGATTTCATGGAGCCATAAAAGGACCAAGTCAATAGGAATCTATATATCATTGGGGTTGTGAAAGTGTTCCCTGCAAAAACATTTTCATTCAAACACTTTTTTTTCCCTTATGCATGATACTGTCAATCCCTCATTAGAAACTAAAATGTTTCAGTGATATGCATTCTTGGGTCACCAAAACATGAATATTTACTTCCCACAGTATGTATGTTTAATGGGCAATTAATGACCTGTTTTAAAAGGAGTTACATAATGAGGTTGTGTGTTTGCCTTGGGAACGGTGAACCCTTCCCCCTCGCCCTCCTTTCTATGACTTTCATCTTTGTTGTAATCCCATTTTATTTATGTCTGACACACCTCTTTCT
>NW_008824035.1:9748268-9770895 GCF_000699105.1 Pygoscelis adeliae | reverse complement strand
ACTATATCCTCGTGGAGTCCCAGCTTCTGTTTAAAACTTCTTTTTTCCAGATTGCCTATTTTGTTCTGTATTCTTCCCAACTTCACTCCCAATATAGATTACCCTGACACACTGAATACCAAAGAAGGACTACACCAGCATTATAAACAGCACATCAGACTTGAGATTGCCTAAGACACTTTTTCCCTTGTTTCTGATGTGTTGTTCAGCTCAACCCTTTTGGGTACCCTTCATTAACTATCACTTTGCTACTCCAGCTCTCCATTTTCTCATTGGTTGTTATCAGTCAACAAATTCTGGCCTTGTTAAAGGCAATGAAAACATACCTCTTGACTTCAAGATTTCACCCAGAGTGCCAGCTCCGGCATGGTTTCTTCAAGAATGCATTCATTTTTAGGAATTGGCAGATTAAAGTCTCTCTGCCACAAAGTACTAATACAAATGCATTCACTGGGGCAATTTCAGTATGGAGTTACCCTGATACTTAAGACTAAATCCAGGAAGTGTGTTAATATGTATTTGGTGAGCAGGTGGCTCATGTAACCATACTTCTCCTAACATCTTCATATTCATGTACAAGCTAATTCAATGCCATTTATCTATTTTTATGCCTAGCACATATAACTATTGGGAAATCTTATTTGGAAATTTTCCATGATTGGGGTATTTCTTGTGAAAATGCTCCTTTTTGCATTGACCTTTTGATCCAGCTGTATTATGAGATTCTAAAAATTGACATCCTGCTCTCTTCCTTGCTTCTAAACAGATGTTAAATAAGCAGCTCTTAGGAACTATGGGTAAAATTCTGACCTCAATCCAAAGATGAATATTTCCAAATGCATTGAAAAAAGGGAATTGTCTTTAAAACTTAGAGATGACATACAAAAGATCAGGAACTGTTGAAGTATAGAAAAACAAATTATGCTCTCAACAGCACAGTTGTCCCAGCAATACCTCTTACACCCAGAAAGATCTTTACCATGCTTTTCATAACATTGATTCCCCTTTGCCAACCTTCAGGCTTCCCAAATTGCTGCTGTCTCCCACGCACCTGCTGATGGTCTCACACTACTGCTCACTTCTTGCCAGCTTGATCCACAGTACTAAAAATGTTCTCACTCATATAGAAAGTGGCAGCTGAATTTGTTAAAAGCTAACCCCAATAGGAAGGCTAAACAAAAAGCAAACAAGCTTGGAAAGAAAAATTAACGCCAGGTTCACCAAGTTGCCAAATTTTATGTTATTTTTACTTTTTTTTTTTTAAAGTATATTCAGAAATGTTGGATCTGTTTTGTTTCCACTTACTTCTTTCCTCCATCCTCCTCACTTTCTGCCTGCAGCATGCAACAGGCAGTACAGGAATTGTGATGAGAGTGCTTTTTCTAGAAAGATCCTGCCAAACTTTGTGGGCACGAGGCAGCAGAATGAAATGGGAGGACCATTCATATTTGAAGAGATAACTGTCATGGCAACAGTTGAATGTGGACTTGCAAAGGGCTGAGGAAGGAAGCGTAGAACTATCATCTCCAATGGGAGTATCTTGGACTCCTCAGCACCCTGCACGTTCCTCCCTCCCTGCAGTCTGCTCTGCAAGTATGCACAGGATAGCTGTTGTCCGTGTACTTGCAACGAGTGAAAGTACAGCACATGGCTGCTGTATTACAAAACTGGGAGGGAGGAGAAGGACATCTCAGGGGTTGTGCTTCATTCTGTTGGCTAAACAAACAAACAAACAAACAAAAAAGAAAGAAGATGCTAGCAGCTTTAATCCAAAGCCCAAATTTTGTCCTTCACTGTCAGGCTTCATCTAATAGATGTCTCCTTCGTAGACTGTAGCGGAGTGGAGAGATACCATGTAAGCTTTATGTGAGCTGCCTTCAATAGGGAAACATCCAGTTATGTGGGAACCAGAACTCTGCAGACATATTTACCTGGCTTTTTCAAGATAAGTGGCAAGTGTGCAGGGACCATGGACCTGTGGATCTGCCATGTTTAGGTTGTTTCTGGTACTTGAGTCAGCTTGTTCAAGGTTCGCACTACACGGCACAGTAGCTTGCTGTACAGACAGGCTCAGAATAAACACATTTGGGAGTACTACTATTTGCAGCAACTGTTCACATTCAGTTTTAGAGCACTCTGGAACACAAACCTAATTTCTTAATCATGTGGCAGCTTGTCATGGGTGCCAAAATTTGGAGCTTTCCAAAAAACTCTTATTGTAGCATATCCATATTTTGCCCTCCACATTGCTGCAAGGTCATCTATTACATTCATGCTCTTGACTGGATTAGAGGCATGACTCCAATATTCTGAAAAATTGGTCTTACCCTCTTGTTCCTACTACTTCCTTGGAAAGGCACAAGAAACAAGACACGTGAGATCTACTAGTAGATCTAGTAAATACTAAACTTTTAATTATAAGCTTCTTACAACAGAAACCTAGGAATAAGATCATGACTGTTATGTAATGCATTACAATCTTAAAAATAATAATTAAAACCAACAACAACTTTGCCAGAAGTTTCAGACCTGACTGAATCTGGTGCAAAAGTATGTAAAACATGGCCAAATTTATTCTCTTGGTACCTTTTATCCTTTAGAGTTTATAAGGTAACTTTCAGGCTTATAGGAGAGTTGTATCCTAAGATTTTATAAGCACTTCTATCCTGATAATTACAACAGCCTAGATATCTTATGGCTGAGATCCTCACTGCCTGAGAATGCTGCATTCTTTCTGGTGGCCAGTGGGTCACCGGAAGAAAGTGGTGTTACAGAATTTAGAAGATGTTCAGGCATGGCTGTTATTCTGAGTATTGACATAGCCTATACGTGTGTATTTGGGAAACTCTCCACTGAGTTAGACTAGAGATGGTAAAAAACAAGTGTTACATAAATCATACAAGAACCTATAATGTTTTGTAAAGAGAAAGAGCAATTTATACATACAAGAACTACATGGAAAGACCTGTATTACCTGGAATATATGCATCAAATCTCTTACATTAAAAACATAATTGAATCCGGTCACTGTGGGTAGAAAGTTCTGGGTCATTTTCTGTTGCAGACAGATTGCACCTTATATGAGTGAGATGATAGATTTCACTACACTGTAACTGCAGCTACAGTGCTGGAGAAGGATATTTATGGTCTTGCTCTATATGGTGGTTAGAGCATCCATCTCTGGGAAGTGGACAGCAAACAGAGAGAAATGTCTCCAAGAGATTAAAAAAATAGTGTGTGTGGAGAAAAGGATAATTATTTCTTTTAAAATATACCCACATAAATATTTTAATAACAGTGAAACCCAGAAATTGAAAGCACAAGTTGAAAAGGTTTTCACAGCCAAAGCACACAGTGTTAAATACCTTATTCACTCCCTGCCTCACTCGATGGAGATCATAATTACTATCAGGTTAGTATGAAACCTGCCAAATGAGCCTGACTTCAGGGCAGTGTGCTCCTTTGCAGCTGTTTTCTTTCCAGAATGCCTAATAATCTGTGTATATTTAATCAAATTGGGATAGTTCAGAGTCTGAATGTTGTTTAAAAAAAAAAAGTAAGGCAGATAGCACCTTAGTGGAGTACCAGGCAAAGGGGAACTGTAATAGAGTTGTTAAATTTCTTAGGAAGAGTAGTATATTGATCCTTTATCTTGGATCAATCCAATTATAATTTGATTATTAACATCTTTATGGTCTTTTTAACAGCCACCTAAAAACCAGAGAACTCAGAGGAATTACCTGAGGATTTTTTTTCCCCCAGGTGTGGCTCAGATAGAACTGGTCAAATCACAGAATCCCTCATTTGCAAAATATTTCTATATGGAAGAAAAAAAACACACCTGTAAAGCAGAAAGTTAAAAACAGCATGCCTTGAAGCGAAACAGAAGTTTCTAAAAATCATACCCTTTTGCAGAAATTACACTTTTGATCAGTCAGCATTTTCAAATGAAATCATGTCGTAGAACGTTCCTAATCAACCTAAATGTAAAATATACTAATATATGCAGTTTCATAACTTCGATTCTCTACAGTGAAACCAAGCAGTATGAGAAGGTATTTGATACGTGTTTCTCAATACTATCCTTTAGCAAAAAAATTGTTAACAAGTTCAAATACCATACAGACGGCACCTCAAATGCTGGAAAGACGGTTTCAGGTAAATGCACAAACACAATTTTTTAAATCTATACATTTCCAGGTATGAAAAGATATTAAAGCTATACAGATGAAATCACTGCTTAGGAAAGAACACAATGTAAGGCAAAGAAACCATGCTAAACATATTTCAGAGTGACCAGTTCAAATATAAGCATAAAAGGAGTCTAACAGTGCAAAATGGTAGGCAGGCACAAGGTCTGCTATTGAAGATAAAAGGACTCTTGCACTTTAGGCTAATTACGTCTCTGAATTTCAGCTGTCATTAGTAGGTAAAAAGAAGTGAACCTGACCTTGAACTTCTTGTGCAAGGGGATGAATGAATGGTTGAAACACCAACTGAACCTGCCCACTGAAACACTGTCCCTGCAGTCAGGGCACCATTCTGTCCTGACTTTCACAACCAACACTGAATCTCATTATTAGAAGCCAGCTTATAGGAAAACAGTCAGTAAGAGTCAATAATACTAAAGTAATACCATGATATTTTATAATTAAGAATATAATCTTAGTTTTGATACTTGATCTTCTCCAAAAAACATTATTTAATTTAGCAATATAAGTCACTACACACACACACATTACCAGCCATACTGGTTCAGAGCAAGGATTCATCCAGACTAGGATGTGGCCAGCAGCAGCCACTTGAGGAGAATAAAAACAACACAAGCCCATATAATATTTCCCCCCTAATACTCTCATAGTCTCCAAATATTTTCAGCTCAGGAGATTTTCTGAGTTGGTTGTGCTCTGTCTATACATGTAACATAGTAGCCTTCCAGATGTAAGCATTGAACGCGTGAAAACTTCTGTTCATCACAGCCTTTGGAAAGGAGTTGCAAAGGCCCTTTACCCACTGCATGAACTCCCTCTTCTTGTTTTAAACCTCTCTCTCTCATTCACTTCACGTGTTCTTGCACTGTAAGAGACAGCAAATAGTCAGTCTGCATCCACCTTCTTGCTAGCAGTTGCGATTTTGTAGACCTCTAATCTGCTCAGGTTGCCTCTTTTCAAGGCTGTCAAGTCCCAGCCTCTGTACAGAAGCTGTTCACTGCTTTTGTCATCCTTGTTGCCCTCTGCACCTTTTCCAGTTCTAAAATATAATTTTTGCGATGACTGACTGGAATTGCACATAATTTTCAACATCCAGGTGAACCATGGCTTTATATAGTGCAACAATTATGTTTTCTGTTTGTTCTCTGTTCCTTTCCTAATAATTCCTAACAATTTATTTGCTTTTTTTTGACTGCTGCCAAGTACTGAACTGATGTTTTCATGGAACTATTTATCATAACCCCCAGGCCTCGTTCTTCAGTGGTAATTGTCAATTCAGAGCGCATCATCTTCTACATGAAATAGGCTTGTTTTTCCCCATGTACATGTACTTTACATTTATCTACACTGAATTTCATCTTGGTAATTTTATTACCCAATCATTTTGGGAATTCTTCACAGCTGGTCCTCATCATTACTACCTGGAAGAACTTCACATCATCACCAAACTTTGTCACTTCATTGTTCACCTCTATTTCCAGGTATCTTATGTATATTTTTAAATAGCATGGATCTCCCTGTGGAACTCCCCTGGTGACCTCTCCTCCATTGCAAGAACCAGCCAGTTACTCTTATCCTCTGTTTCTCACTTTCTTGGCCAGTTATTAAGCCATGTGGCAATTTTTCTATGTTGTGACTGTTTAATTTCTGTATAAGCCTTTAGTGTGAGATTTTGTCAAAAGCCTGTTGGAAACCCAAGCAGACTACATCGGTCAGACCACTCTCATGCTTGCTGTTCAAAGAACTCCAGGAGATCTGGTAGACAGATCCAGCTGTTCCAGCCTTCAGTGCTTTTGGGTGGAAACTGCTTATTACTGTTTGTTACTATTCATTCTGTCTTTTGGTTCTGTTACTCCTTCCTCTGTTTCTCCTGTTTTAGGCAGACCTTTGCTGATGTCCCCACTCTCTCCCCACAAAAAATAGGTTTCTATGTGGGAACAGCCCCAGTTTTACTCACAGCAAACATCAGTACAAAAAATTAGTTTAGCTTCCCTGTAAAGCCTTTATCCTCTGAGTAGCCATTTGTATACTGGTCATCAGGTGTTTCTGTTGATGTGATCAAAAAATGGTTTAGTGGAAATTTTGATCCCTGAAACTAGTTACTCCTTAAACTCTTTTGGCTAGACCGATTAGCATTTTATATTTAGTCTTTAGTTTACAGTCCTTCCTACTTACTTTGTTTGGATACAACTTCAGTTTTCTGAATGATTCTTCCGATTTCTAGCAGCTTTCTTTCCTTTGCTGATTAGCCATGTCAGCCTCCTTTTACCCTTTCTGAAGTCTTTCCCAAAGGATGGGGCATGCTCTGCTGCTGTGCCCTTAGCTCAGTGATCTTCTTGCTCCCTGGAAGGATTTAATTCCTTTAGTGGCCCAATTTAGCTTCTTTTTAGTGGGCTTCCCTGCTTTCACAGAGTTGCTCTTTTTGAAGTTAAGCACACTTGTGGTGGATTTTTTGGCCTTTGTTGCTCCTGTAGGGGGACTGAATTGAAATACATTACGGTCACTGTCACAGAGCCACGATTCCATTGTGAGATTTTGAACCAGATCCTGCACATCACTCAATACACAAACAAGCTGTCAGTCAGTGTGGTCTAGTTGTTTAGGGAGCCGATCTCAGTCCCCCTCTCTGCTTTGCTGCTCAGCCAGCTCAGTCACAGGTGCATGGCTCTGTCAGAGGATTTGTACATGGGTCTGTCAGAAACAGGATTAAGGGAACCGAATTGTTGTTTCCTTTAGTAGACTATGCATTTAATAAATATGGCGGAGAAACAAGGTTGCAGAGAAGTGTAGTGCCTGTTGAGGTAAATGTTTGTTACATGCACATCTTAGCAGACACCTTTTGCCTGTCTTTGGAATTCAAACCCTAACCGCCTTGAAAATGGAAACCCCCGAGCCTGAGCACGGGTACAGGCAGCGGCAGCCAAGATTTGGCACAAGGCAGGAAAAACATTTCTGCTATGCAACTGCCACAAACAGCTCCCTTGATCTGGCAGGCAAAACAGCCAACACATCCTCCCTGAAACTCTGAAACAAATTAAACACAAATAAATTTTAATACAAAATAAAACTTAACCCTTAAAAAAAGGCCCCCTCAGGCAGAGTCTTGCTCCTTTCTCTTCATGTCCCATGAAAGGCAGAACTATGAAGTTCACTAGAGGCTTCCATATCTCTCTGCATTGTGTGTGGCAGGTTTCCAGGCCCTGCCAAGAAGGGTAGCACTGTAAATCCTTAAGACACAAGGGCAGACAAATAGTCCTGCTGGTGTGTGAAGGTTTGGAGACCTCTGCGTACTCTTTCACTGTACTCCTTAGAGAGTCAAAGGACTTTTGAGGAGACCTGGTGTGTCTTACGCGTGATTATTGTTTTACAATACAGTGCTTATTCGCCTGTGTGGGCTCCTGGGGATGCCTTGGCAATGGGTCTAACTGAAGGTCTCCCTATATACCCCGTCCCCTCAGCACCTTTTATCTGGTACTTTTAACTGTGTTGTTCCTTGTCCGCTCTGTGCAAGACACAGCACCATCTGTCTGCCATGGAAGGCTGTAACAAAATGTTAGGATGTTCATTCTCTTTAAATTAAGAGCTTGAGTGTTACCATGAGCAAAAACATTTTGTTAAAATATGGCATTTGGCACACCTATCCAAAGATGCTGATTTACTGAAAAACTTCCAGCAGTGGGATTCATGTATGTGACACACTGACAATTGTGAATTTCTTTTAAAATCAGTTTCTGTCTGTCATACCTATGTAGTTACAAAATAACAAAGGGATAATAAAGCTCAATTGTATATTCACAGTTTGAGATTTCTATTGACAGATCTTCACACTGAATGCTTCTGGAAGAAAGTGTGATTATGTAGCGCTCTGTTAAAAGAGCTGAAAACCTCTCCTTTGTTACAACTCTCTTACACACCATTTCTATCATTTGGAATCTTTTAAGGGATGTGTCAAAGTTGACAGGCCCAAATTTGGCCTCCTCTCAACAAATTATATTCGTAGATTTAGAATATCTTCCACGTAGGAAAAAATCCCAGCAGTCAGCCTCTCCAAGACAAGGGCTAACTTCTTTGCCTAACTGCAGGTCAGCCAATAAGCCAGCAACAATATACTCTTTCGTCCCACAAAATGCAGGTTTCTGCTCATGTTCTACACCATCCCTCCTCTTACGACCTACCTATTAAGTTGGTACTGTGCTGAAAATCACTCTGCTTACTCATTTACCTATGGGTTACATGGTTTTATTAGTTCAGCTTGTTGCCTCTAACCTTCCACTGCACTGTTGAGAGCTCTATTATATCACAGCCGTGAGAGTGCTCTACCAGAGCTTTACTTAAAACTTACAGAGCCAACCTTCTGGGTTCTCTTCTGTCACACGTCGTGTTGCATGGGATTAACAATGGCAGCTAGTTTAACTTCGTGGATTTTTGTTTTCTAGCCTGCTAATTAGGTCAATAACATTTTCGCAATCTGTGGGAAAGCTGGGTGGTTCACTTTGTCCAAAGGAATCCTGAATCTATAGCAGCTAGAATTAAAAAAAAGGAGAGAGAGAGGAAAAAAAAGATTTTTTTAATATTTATATATAAAAAATAATTAAAGAATATCAGTTTGGTTTTGCTTCACTGAGAATCCAAAAGGATTCCAGGAATAAATTTATGTGTTTATAAAAAAATACTTTGAGATATTAAAATGTGAAGTGCAATAGCATAGGACTGCAAGTCTGGCTGTTGAGCTGTTATTGACAAAAGAAAAAGAATAATTTCAGGCCAGAAAAACTGTTAATCTCTTAGATACTTAAAAAAACCCAAACAAACAAAGGAAAACCTAGATTCACAGAGTTGTAATGCTTGTCTTCTCCTCCTGCTCACTTAACAACCCAGCAGAAATCCAAAAAGGATTCATTTGAATGCATATGCCTGGAGTAGGCCATCAGATTATAATCTCTCCTGGTCTAGATTTATTAGAGAGCTGTATCCAGAAAACTAACATTTTGATCCAAGCATCCTAAAGTAATTACTCTAAACTCCTAGTCGTTCTTAGCCACTTTTCCTTTGGACACATAGGTGTATTTTATTAGAAGTGAAATAACTGCAAAGGACAGACTAAGGGCACCTTCCTTGATCCATCTCCTGTCTCCCCCATCCTTTTGGAAATTTTAACAGGGTGTACAGTGGTGATTTGGAGTTCCTGGACATATTATGCTTCAAAGCCTTTCAAGCAAAAAGGTAGTAAGTCCTGAAGCTCCCACACCTTAGCAGGCCATTGGGCTTTTGGGAAAGAAACAGCAACATCTCTTCTTCTTCCCTTTCATTCAGCCAGCCCCAAAATATTTGACGTAACCAAAACTCTGACAAAACAATAACAGTGAAATACTATACTGCAGTTAGCAAACGGCATATGTAATCCTTCTAAACTAGATTAGAAATAAATTGCCCTTGACTTGACAAGGGCAGGTTATAGAAAGACAGGAACAATGTCTGAAAATACATTTCCCACCCTGAGGCTCTGCATCCATTGCTTGTTTCCTTTGCTTACCCTGCAGTGATGTGTCTTGGCTGCACTAGTTATTGCTTAGCACTTCTTGGAACCTTTCAGCACATCAGGAATGCTTTCTAAAGCAGGACTTTAAGTAGAACTTAAATATTAAAAAAATATTTTACCCAAACTCCAGGAAGAAGTTGACATTAATCAATTCTGTGTGTTTTTAATGTCCCAGTGTCTGCCTAAGTTAAATTTGCTTTAGGTCTTCCTTTTTGTTTCCAACAACTCTATTCTGTAGTGTCAAACTAAACTGCAAAAATAATGTGGAACCCTTAGGAACCTACATTCCCCTTTGAGCCCACATGTCTAGGTCTGTGCATTTAAACTCCAGTAATAGAAGTTTTTTCCTCAAATATGCCGGCCACGATTGGACATACAACAACGCATAAGCACCTCTGTGAGTGACCAGAGAACTTATCTCTAGAAGATTTTACCTGTTTTCTATGGAAAGTATGGAAACCTCTCCCTTGTACGCTCGTGGGGATTCTCCTTTCGCACATAGGTCTTCCTCTTTCAAAGAACAAACATCAGTTGCCTTCACAGCTTTGTGACTATGTCCACATCATGTGGGAGCTCTCTGGGATCCAAGGACCACGAAGACAGACCATAACCGAAATCTCCACAGGTAGCAACAGGGAACCCACAGAAATCCTACTAGGCTCTGAGGCTGCATTAGTTTTCCCACACGCTCCTTTTATGCTGAAATTTTCCCTGTGAGGTTTCTCTGTACTTGGCGTCACAGCGAATACTGCAGACTGATTCAAAGGCTGGTTCTTACACCACTAAAAATCCTAAGCAAATCCTAATAACACAAGTGGAGACAAACACCATAATAGGATCTTCTTAAATAAATAGCATCAACTGAAAACTATTAAAAATTTTACTGATGGCTGTAGTCAAGGCATTGCTGGATTAGAGCATGAAGCTAAATGGAAGAACAGGCATTAGTATCAGGAATATTAAGATCATCAGTGAAATTAATTACCTTTAACCGCCCAAAGGAGTGTAATTTCTCTCAGGTTTCTCTTCCAAGGGTTTTTGAGAACACCTGCCAACAGAGTAGATGCTGTTACAGTAAATGTTAAGGCAATGCCTCAGGCCTATAAATATCCAAGCAGGTGTTTCACTTTAAGCACAAGTCCTCCCAGGAGATAACCCATGGGGTTTACCTGACCCAACTGCTCCAACACCAACTGCTTCAGAGCCTAAATGTAATTTTTTAGGTAGTAATTTGAATGAATTGCTTCCCCTCTCCCAGACCAAAATTAATATGGTCAGATACAATTAACTGAAATCATATGTGATGTTACTCATTAGTCATCTGTAGTATCTCATGATTAATAATCAGAAAAGGTTACCACAAACATAACTTAAAACACTTCTACAGTTTTTAGCATATTTATAGTTTCTATTGTTTCAAACCTTGCAAAAAAGAAATATTCCTGGTGTATGTTTGGCACAACCTCCCTTTATTGCTCTGCCTTTAAGTGCATTTAGAGAAGAGATGCCAGACTACAATGTTAAAAAAGGAAATCTCCTCTTCTATTTTTCAAAATGCTGATTTTTCAGGAAGTGGGAGAGTAAGTTTCCCCACTAGGATGTGGACACAGAGGGGTTGAAAGTCCAACTCCATCTAGGAAATGTCCCTTAATTTTTTGCCTTTTCTGCCATGTTTGCTCTGCAGATGCTGAAGGTCCTCCAAACCTCTCAAAGTTAAGTGAGGTCTTCAACTCATTTTTCACAGGTAACAGAGAGGATGTCAAGCCAGGACTTGCAGATTCTGGGAGTTACGTATTTCTTTGCCATTGACATTTATCCTCCTTTCCCACGATTTTTCAATTTATTTTTGGTTAATTTTTTTGCTTCAGCAAATCCTCTGCAGGAGTCTCCAAAATTAATTTTACCTGGCTCAATCATGGCACTGCAGAACTGCAGGATGTACACAAATAATAGCTATTATTTTTAAATTTGTCTTTAGCATAAAGTCAGCAAAAATAAACCTGGTTATCACAGTATTCTCTGCGTATGTCCAACAGTCCAAAATTGAATAACCAGTGTGCTAAAATCCCTGTAATTGAGATTATTTCTCCCTTCTTCTTGAAATGTAGGTTATAGAACTAATAGTTTACACCAGGAAAATAGTCATTTAACTTTTCACATTTATGACAATGAGTGATAGTTACACTGCATTAAATAAGTGATTTGCTCTCCTAAAAAACTTGTCTAGATTTGATCAAGGATAGGTAAAGAGGATGTCAAAAATTCTATCAGAATTGACAACATTTCTATTGAAGAGTTGCCATTCATCATTAATTGAGCTAATTGAGTTACTCAGAGGCTGTGCATGTGATATAAGGATTTTTGTCCTGATTTTTTAAATCCTTTTTTTCCACCAGTACTACTCAGAAATGACTCCACTGATTCTTCTACATCTTAAGTGGTGCAAAACAAAGCTGCGGGAAAGAATCAGGCCCATTGAAACATAGGGAGTGTTACAGTTACAAACACTGATGCACAGGAGATATTGTGTAGTAATTGCAAAGGACTTGGGCCATTGCATAATTTTCTGATAGTTCGATAACCTTGGCAGACAGAAGGACCTGTTTCCCAACTTCAGCCTTTCTAACCAACATAATCAATTCCTCTTTCTCCAGAAAGACAGCCACAAAATGTTGCAAGCAAACTGTCTCGGCAATATAAATGAAGACAATCTATTTGCAAAGACAAGATGCAGAAATAGCTCTACATTAGCAGCAAAAGAAGGACTATGTTAAACTGTTAGGAGAGTTCAAACACTGACATAAATCACTATGCTTGTATGTTTTGAATATACCAAGTTAACATGACAGAAAGTCAATTAATAGGCAAAGTCAAAAAGTGGAAATACACAGCATTTAAGAATACACAGACTTGATATGCCTCTTAATTTTTTGGTAATACTGAAGGATTATTAACACTGCGAAACTAAAATGCAAGCAGGTATTTCAGCAAGATTACATCGTATAGCATTTGTAACTCAGTGTAGTAGAATACTGCATTTTCCTGTCACTGAAAAGGTAGTGAAATGTAATATTAGAATTATTGCAGTGTCTATATGCACATTTTCCAATATGAATGGTATGCCATAAACATAACTCATTCTACTACTGCATGATTATGTTGAAATAATATAACATGGTCATAAATGAAGAGAAATTATGTTGAATTGCTTGCTGTATTAAAATACTGTTCAAGAAGATCAGAATTAAAATAGGGACACTTAGTAAATACTGCAGCAATGGTTTTATTCTTTGAAAAGTGTCAATTGTATCTGCAGTTTCATTTTCACATACACGTCAATATTTATCGCGCCAGGTACTTCATTCACACCGTAGAAAATAGCCATATCAATGGCAGAAATGAGGTATGAAGTTAGCTTGTGTAGTGGATAAAATTATAATCTGGTGAGGTGTTGGGGAAAGAAAAAAAATTGCTCTCTACAAATCTCCAAATGAAAAATAAAATATAGGGCTTCATAATGTCTTGTCATTTAGACGAACCTATGAACTGGAGGAGCCAGACAGAAAAATGAATATGCTTAATGTGTCAGATGTGTTTTTTGTATTGGAAAACACTATACATAATTCAGACACATTACAGTTATCTGGCTGTTTATATAAAACATGCTATGATAAGCTGTGAGTGAAACAGTTGTGGATGAGGAAGCAGAATTGTCTCAGGATTAAAGCAGGCTCTGAAAGATGGGGTCAATTAGTTCAATTCTTGTTCTTGCCAGTAACAGTGATTTCTTGGGCAAGTCATTTAACTCAGTTTTATCTCCTCCATCTGCAAAACAGATATGCTATTATTAGGTCCCTCACTGGGATGTTATGTGGTTTAACAGTCTCAATATTGAGGTCCTCGGGTGTAGGGTTCTACATAAAAACAACAATTTCAATCTGACAGATGGCAGCACCTTTGAGCTAAGCCTGCAACCAGCTTCCACTTACAAATTATTTTGCTTTATAGTTCTGGCTTGGAAAGCATCCTGGCTTAAAAATTGCTACTTTTTTTTCCCTGAATGCATGCAAAATTGCACCTGTTTCTGTCAATAAAATTGACAAAAGGAAGAAAAAATGAGGAGGAAAATAGGGTGGTAGAGGGCATGCTTCTACCACACAACTGAGCATGATGCAGACTGCAGAATTAACACTAGCCAATCTGATTACAGAACTAGGACAACCCAGCTAACCTGGCTAGTTAGCCAACCTTCACAGCATAGTTCTGAAGACCCACTGGGCACTGTGAGGATTCACTGTTTCATACCAACTCAGCTGGTACCACCTTGAGGAATCAAGCTACTTATCATGGCATTGGCTTTCCTGGTGCAGATTAGTCTGGAAAATACTAGCAGCAAACCTTCAAATTACCTGTGCTATTTCTGAAAACTGAAAGAAATTTGATGGAAATTTTCTCTATCAAAAGCTACAAAACATAGACACTCACTTTCCAGATGAGACAACATAGGAATACAGAAAGACAATTTGCCAGAGGTCTTCTACCAGGATCTCCTTGCAGACCTTCGAGGAGAAAATTATCCTCTCAGATGATAAGGAAATCTCTTTGATATCACCAAACAGGAAGTATGTGAAAGATGCTTAAAACTATCAAATTATTAAACCAAAGCAATGAAAGGTGCTAAAAGATGACAATACCTCACGTGCAAAACTGAAGTAGTTCAGCAGTATCAGAAAAAGTATGCGTATCATCAATCTTATACAGCCCATATAATAAACAAACATTTTTATTAAGCATTACAAATGCCAAGTTAGTCACCACACGAGTGATATAAATGCGGGCCAGGAGCCAGTTGGATCTTTCAGAACAAAGCACTTATTCAGCAACAAGTGTATCCTACTCATCAAGTAAAGAGACAAACGTAATGTTACAGTCTGATTTTCCATGCCAAAGAACTTTGCACTTATTGTGCCCCTCAATACTGTCATCCTTCTTCAATGGAGCTGTCAGGCCCAGCAACGAGACCATGCAGGAGAGCTGCCTCAAGGGCAGATGAAGGGAAAAAGAGGGTGGGGAACTGGAGAGGTCCATGGTATGTTTAAAAGGAAAGTAAATGAATTCTCACTTTCCCCCTTCTCTACAGAACCTAAGAATGTGCTGCTGAGAGACCTGCAAGGCCATTAGGAAGTTCAGCATTGGCAAATATGGGCTTAGACTGTAAACTTCTGACCTAGAGCACTGACATTTCCCTGCAAAGTTGTTTAGAAACAAGACCTTGAGCTTCACCTGTTCAGGGAAAAATGTTTCCTAGGAAAGAATAAAATTAAAGAATCAGAGAAAAACAGCAAGAGAGAAAACCTGAGGAACTACCAATTGGAGTAAAATAAAAATGAGAGAAGAGGTGGATATAGGGAGACATACAGTCATGGACAAGTATTTTGTTTTTAAAAAAAGACACCCAATGTGAATTAATCCTTGTTGCCACTACAAGTTAATTTCCTTCCAGTGTGAACCCTTTGGTAGTAAAGATGACATGCAACACCTTTCCTGAGAGGCACTAAAGTTTATCACCTGCCCTTAGTTGTAATACATGGGTCTAGGTTGCAGCCTAACGACATCACATGTTCACAGGTGAGTGCAGCAGTGCCCGGTTGTGTACTGCAAGTGGAGAGAAAGAGGCAAAAGGAAGGGAAAAGGGTGGGGACGTCTCTTTCCTCTGCCTTGGGGCTATGCCAGCAGTTTTCTCATTACAAGCATCAACCTAGCAGCACAGCACACCTGCTCAGCAAGGCCTCTAGTACCTACAGGACATTTAAGGTGATCAGACTTCATAGAAAACACTGCATGTATGTGCGGTGGCACATATCTGTCTGCATCACACACTCTGGTATCTGCAACACCTGTCATCTAGATTATTTGGTCCTGGATTTCCTACACAGAGGTTTTGGGCCATGGCCCCAAGCAAGGGGAATTTCAGTTTGCTCTGGCGCAGCCTCATAGCCTCTCAGCAGAAAGAAAGCAGCTTTGGGAATGACACAAGAAGGACATGGTAGATCAGTGGCAAAGGCTGTAACCAGGTCACATTGGACAGCATCCTGCAGCCAGCCTTTGGGTTTGCTGTGCAAGTAGTTCAGCTGGTTGATTCCTGCTCACCTCTAGGCCAAGTTTGGCAAGTACAGCATATGTCTGGGGACAAGACTGGGCAAGAAAAGCAGAGTGGAGCAGGATGTGAGTACATGCATACTGCATGTGTGGGCAGCTTGCACACACTCCTCCCTTCCACTTGTCACATGCATCCCTTCAAGGGATGGGTGTTTACCGTTTGCTTTTGTTTTTTCCCTTGGGTTTGCAGGAGGAGAAAAAGGGAACAGCCATCCTCCAATGCTGACTCAGTCTGACCCTTGTCATAGCTCAATATTAAAGTGCTCAGGAGACAGGGAGTTTTTCCACAAAGCATGTTTTGCTGACAATCTAGAAAGGGTTCAGTCTAGAAAGGACTGAGTAGATGGAGGAGTCTGCTGTCCTTGCCAGACAGCAGTAAAGATACCAAGAAGAAGGGCAAGTGGAAGGGCAGAGATTTCTTGTTTGAAGGGGTTGAGAGGAAAGGATTGGAGAGTGAAAGGAAATCCAGAAGCACAAACCTAAGATACAGGGTGCCTAGGAGGTAGTGATTTCACTGGTGTGGGAACAAGCCCTCACTTGCAGAAGCAAACTGTGCCTAGAGTATTGCAAAGATTAACGCTAGGATGGCCCTCTGTCACCTGGTAAAGGTTATCCCTCCTGCAACCCCTATGTTTGAAATGGTTCCTCGTGTCCTTATAGAGGGATCCTATGGCGTTTTTCACGCTGATACCAACCTGAACTCACAGACATACTTGAGGACAGCCAATATCCAGCAAGAATGTAAAATGTGACTGGGTCCTTTGTGGGTGTTGTGGTTGTCAGAGTACTTGTCAAAACAGACCTTGCCAAAAAATCCCTCACACTTAACAGTTCATAAGAGTCCTTAGAGACTCTGTAGCAATGTCAGGGTAGGGTGGTTTAATTTGCATCAGGAGGGCTCCCAACTCCAGAGGATGGCACAATGACAGAACACTGCACTGAAACCCAAATTCTAAATAAAGTTAATTCCCACTAAGAAACACAAATTCCAAAAAATCAGCATCCATTTAGAAAAATGCAAGCCACTACAGTCTGAGAAAAAGCAGATATAGTGAAAAAGATCAATGTGGAAAGTAATTACAACAGTAGGGCCCCATGGTGGAGACAAGGAATACAACGTTAGACTGGAGCATACACTGCATTTTGGAAATGTTGCCTTAGAGCCAGAACATCACTGCTGTGAAGCTTCATCTCATTACCATTCTTCCCCCAAGCCAGGATCTCTGCTTGGATTTCATCTTCCGTTGCAGTGAATGTGCCATGGCAGCACATGGTAGAAATTAGCAAGGAACCACTAAAGAGAACAAGGCACCCCAGCTACAGCTACTCTGGTAGCAATTTCAAATGTAAATATCTCAGTTTTCTACCAAAGTATTTGGAGTGGTGTTCCATTTTCTTTTTTTTTTTTTTTTTAATAAAAGTCAAAACTGTTGCAGAACCTTTGAAATTAAATAGTTTCTTTAGTCAGAAAATAATTTTTCACCAAAAATTATGTTAGAAAATCTTGGCCTTAGCAGTCCACATGTACTTGGATGAAAAAGTAAATAGGGCTCCGAGGCTTGAGATTCTTGACATATGTTTGAGATTATACATTAGAACTTAGATGCTTCTTGAACTTTTTTCATTGTATTAGTTCACTGATCACTTTGCTTTCTCTTTTTTTAAAAGCAACAGCTGTAATTTTACTAGAATACTAACAGTGAGAAAACTGCTAACAGCACTGAGCAGAACTTTAGAAAAGAAAACATAGACAAAATACCAGAGGAAAGAGAGGCATCAGACTGTGCAGTATTATCTCAAGTAAAACAGTGAAACTTGCTGTTCTCCTGTTTAAAACTAGAAGCACTAGAAAATGTACCTATCCTGCCATAACAATGTCACACGGTCATCGGAAGTAGCTCTTCTCTAATTAGGATTTTCTCCAACCAAAGAGATCAGACGCATTAAGCAAAAGCAGTGCAGCCTAATATGTGAAAGCACCCTTCAGTCTCAGCCAGTCTGCAAAAACCACAGGAACATGTGGCTCATTGGCAGCACACAGTGCATGACACTGACTTATCTGTAAGAGGGAGATGAAGTAGAGCCAGGCGATGCATTCTGCCTTTCTCTTGGAAAAATATCACAAATCAAATTATTTTCCTTTGCTGCACAAATCGTTTCACCTCAGCTGAGTAAGCTAATATTTACTAATGTCAGAGTTCAGATGTGAGTTTCCATGTGCCCCTGTTGCTGACTGCAAATTGGGTTTGGCTTTCCAGCACTTTCAGCAAGATGTTAATCTTGTTTCAATTGCAAAAAATGCAAGTTTTCCTTTTGCCTTCTCCAGTTTGGATTTTAGAGACATATAAATATCTCTGAGAGTTTGGGCACAGTGCCCGTTTTTCACTGCTTACTTTATGTTAGGAACACGAGTGGTACAGCCAAAATAATGAAAACCAATGATATTATCTTGTAAATTACAGTACTTAGAAAAATAAAATGAAAATGTAATAAAATAAGCAGTGGTAAGTAAGAGACATAAACCATGCAAAACATCAAAAACAACCTAGTGTAAACATTTTGGCCACTGTGCTCTAAATGGTAAAATGTTGATTTTAGAGTGAAAATTTTCTTGTGGTATCAGTACTGCCTTAAGTAGTAGAGTGCTGCTTTCCAGACGTCCTGAGGTGAGAGATGTGGGGATCAAAGCAGGAGGACACACGCTTGCCCTGAGAAGTGTGGCTTACAGACTTTGGGCACAGGGCTTGGATTGTTCCAAGAATTGTGCCCTTTTCTTTCATCATCTTCCCTGGCCTGAAAAAAGCTAGCAAAGCTTAGGCCAAATTTTGTCTTTAATGTGCAATTGCCCATGTGACTTTAGAGGAGAGATGATTAGTCTAGAATTTTATACTGAAATGAAACTATAGCTTTGAAAACAGGAACAATGACTTAAAAGCACACCTCAACCTCATGCTGAGAGACTTAACAGAAATTCATAATAACAGCAATGACAGGTCTCCAGTACAGATAGATCTCTGGGAGTGGTACATACATTAAAGTAACTGTTGTGGAAACTTTTACTTCAGAATGTGGAAAAATCTGGCCCATGCCACTTAGGAGGAATAACAGAAAGATAGGTGAGCATCACCTCACTCACATGTTGACATGTGGTTTCCTAGAGGTATATATAAGTCTATTGACATTAGGCAATGAACTCCAATTCAGGAGAAAATGTCCAAGTCATAAATCACATTAAGAAGCAGCAGCAGGCCGAAGAACTCCATTGCCCTGGGAACTCTGTTGCACACCAGAAGGAAGGCATGGCGAGAACAGTGAGCTCTGCTTCACCTGCACAGTATACACAGCCAGAGCAGCCTGTGCATGCTGGGTCCAGAAACCAAACAACACTGGGACCTTGGGAACATATTATGGTCACTGATGTCTGCTAATATTCACTGCTGTCATCACCCATGTTCACTAGATTACCTTGCGCATGCTTCACCTTCATTTAGCTGTGCATTTAGCCCCAGGAGACTAGGCATTCTTTTACAAAGCTGAAGCCTAATCCTGCTTGCTCTGTAGGAACATAATCAGACTAATTTACTCGTGTAAAATTGTCTTTTTCTTTTCACACACAGAAGTCCTAGAAGAGAATCCCTCACACAGCACAAACAGAATTTAGGTTCTTCTACAGAATTTTAAAAACTACGTCAAAGAATTCCTTTCCCTTTCTGGGGAATGAAAAAAAGTAAAATGTCAAAATCCCAGAATATGCCCCATTAAGAATGCAGAAGAGAAAGTTTTTATGCATTTACTACCTCCCATCTTCCTACCTCCTAAAATATTAATTTACTTATTTTCTTTAGCTCCACTTGCCAGCTTCGGATCCTATGTTATTAACACTGAAGTTGATAATAAATACCTATTGCCTTCCCTGAGAAGAAGCATATAGTATCAAGCTCAGCTTGATACATCATTCACTACTGTATATAAGTATAAAGATGCATGTATATGTAAAGGTGTATGTTCCATTCATGCATTATTAGTCTAATTTATAGGAAGAAATTTACACAATAAAATCCTCCCCCATTAATAGCACTTAGACATTTATCACAAAGCAGCAATGAAATGTCCAGAGTTCTGCCAGCAATGTAATAATAATCACATATTTGCAAGGCTGCCACAAAACAACACAATTCAGAGCTGTTCAGAATACTACACAAACTGTAGTTCAAATATGTCTTCACTATGAATGCATTGGGTCATTTACCTTAACAATGTGAACGTGCTCTCATTATTATGTTCAACTTGATTAGTGTGTGGTCTAACATTTAAAAGTGTACTTCAGATGGAAGAAGGTATGAATGCATGATTGGTTCCTAATAAATTGAGCAACCCCCTAATGAACTACAAGGGACCTATAAGAAATTGGTAGACACTAGACATAGACGCTCAGAACCAGAAAAAAAAGTGGTAATAGCAAGGGGAAGACAGAGTAGAATTTCCTAAATACATTTATACACTGTACTGTAACACTGTGCTATCTGAAGTAGTAGCAAACAGGAAGGTGTACAGTTCTAAGAGAAAGACATTATTAGAAATTTGCTGGGGAAAGGATCATTGCTATTAAAAGCCAACGTGTAAATGAGCACTTTGGCTCATGTGATTTGGAGCCGTGTTACACAACTGTATCTTATAATGGAGCAGGAAAACAACATTCCCTCTCCATTGGCGTCTAGGAATGTTTTCTTTGAATGACATTGTCCTACAAAAGCAAGTCAGAAGAAAAGTAAAATCTATATTAAGGGGACTGGGCTGATTTAATAGGGAAGATGAAATAAAGAATTTAGCTAAGTAACAATAAAGAGAGAGCACAAGTCCACAGCCATTTGAAAGGATTTGACAGACAATTCCTTTTTATGAAATAGGAGTATATGATTACTTAGCAATTAACTTAGATTACATACAAGAAAGAGTGAACATAAGAAACGTTGTCTTACTACTGAAATGTATGAGGTTGCAAAATTCTTCTTTGTGGAAAAAGTAAAAGTTTCCTTGGTGTGAGACACCACAACTAAAGCTCTATACCGAATTAAGGGCAGGGGGGAAATTCACCTCTGAATTCTGCACCTTTGTGTTAACAGTTAGAGCCTTACTGCTCCCCTTCCCCTTACCCACGTATCAGACTGTCTCAGAAATTACATTGTAAGATATCTCAGCTTTATTCTGTTTCTCTCTGTCCTTAATCTTTGCTGGCTGGACATTTAAGTGTAGCAGGTGGTTTAGCTTTTTTCCGCTGCCTTCCCTTGGGGGGAAAAAAGAAATTATGAGAAGACAGGCAAGTAAAAAAAAGCACAGTTAGGCACTTTTTTCCCCTGAAAGTAGTAGTACTCTATGTCTAGAAGCCTCCACTTCATCTGAAAATGACCGTTCAGCTGGATTGTGTTATTTTATACACCCACAAAGCAATGTAAGACTGGACAACAGTGATTGCACCAAGTTAGCTGCAGTGTGGCAATGCTTATGTATTTATCTGGGGCACTACTACATGAATACCTCTGTTCTTCTCTGACCATGATTCCTACCTCCCTGTAGCTGACAGTCACATCCTCCTGTTACTGATTCAGTAGCTATGGAAGAAGGGTTTCAGGACTGTAATGCTTTCTTTTTCTATTATATTCTACTGGTTAGAAAAAAAAAACCCAAAGCTAAATCCACACATGCAAAACACAGCTCTGCAATAGTTTGCTTACTTGGGGGAGATGCACTTCATCAGAAGGTAACAGCAGAATCATCTACTAGTAGCAGTATCTCTCATGAAAGCTGCAAATATCAAACAGGAACAGCATAAACCTAATGACAAACCTGCACCTGGCTAAAGCTGTGCTCTCTCCTAGGAAACAGAGAAATAGACCCTTGTCAGCCCACCTCAAATTTGCAACAGCAAAACAGGAATAAATGGTATCGCTTTCGGCATCAACAGTGACAACAACGGTAGCGAGAGTAGGTTTAGTACCAATGCTCTTCAGCAGCATCTGCTAGCTACTACTAGTAGAGCCAACATCTTCAAAAAGTGAGACGGTACCACTGGGTAGAGAGGCATGATTTTCCCCATGCTGGAATGGCCCACTGGACAGGATGCAGGATTGAGCTTAGGGAAATAAGGGCCTGCAAACAGGCTCAAAGTACAGCTTTGGGTAAATTGTGCCGTGCCTCAGTTTTTCTGTCTGTAACTTGAAATTGTTTGAGAACCTCAACTGAAAGCACTCAGCATTTTATGGTGCTGTTAAATCTTCACCACTGCTACAAAGAAAGGGAAAATAGACAGGAGAATATTTGGTACAGGAGAGAAGCCGATATTTGCAGAAGATACCCAAACAAGGAGGAAATATATTTGTTTGGACAAGAAACAACAATTTTTCCTCAGGAGGAAAAAATAAATAGAAGGCATGAACTGTCTAGATGTTCACATGGTGTATCACGGACATGTAAAGCTGGAGAATGGACTACATAGCTACCTTTGTGTGTTGGTGAACCAGCACTAGTAAATCCATCCTCTCCATATTCCAAGCAGCCAGGTTTCTGAGGGACTAATGACTTTTTTTTTTCTTCTCAGAAAAAGCCAGGAATAGCCATTCTGCAATAGTTTCCTATGTGAACAATCTTTCTGCCTGAAGAGTAACCTTTTTGTTTAGCCCACTTTGAAGTGGACTAAGTTAGACTTCAGAAAGACATTGGG
>NW_008824035.1:9735899-9748256 GCF_000699105.1 Pygoscelis adeliae | reverse complement strand
GAAAAGTCCCTTGTGAAGGGCAGTGTGGAAGAGCTATTTCAATTCACACCCTCTCCTATTTCATAAAAGCTTCCTCTGCCAGGTGAAACCCTCAGTGTTGGTGGAGCTAACTGAGGATGTCAATACACAGCACAGTGTAGAGTCCAGCTGTTTCTGAAGAGGTTAGATTAGACACAACAAGCAGTTAAGGTGCAACCCCCACACGGTAATATTCTGCTTCTCCAGTATTATCATATTGCTTTCAGTACTTGGCCTAATCTGAGCCATTCCCTTACCGCATGCCACATTTGAAGAAATAGGGCTCTACTCTCACAGTGAAACGATCTTTCATCATCCTGGTAACAAAATCTGCTGTTGATATACTGCCCATGTGTTTCTGGCTGAATATGTCTGCAAACTGCCTAAATAACTGCAAACATACCCACTTAACAGAAATTAATTTTTTCTAATAGTTGAAAGTAAGCAAAAAATCCCAAACAAAATCCTGTCATAGCATCCTTTCTAGCACGCCTTATAAATGGGTGTGGCTTTCTGCATTGATAAGAGGGACACAAAAGCCAAATGAACATGGTGCAGGTCTAAAGAGAAGGTGGAAAGGACACTGCAGAAAATATGGCATATGACTTTGGAGAAACTGTTCAATGCTTCAGTCTTCCTTTCTACAAAACAAAGACAGATGATGCATTTTGGTAATGATAAAGTAAGATTACAAGTTTTGTCTAAGGGCTCAGTGTTATTGCTACTGCTACTTCTCAAATCAATATAATAGGTTGGATACATCATCAGCTCCTTGGGGAAAAAAAAAACCCAAACAAACCAAACAAGCGGGGACATGGGTATTCTGCCTGCCACACAAGTGGTGGAGTTTTAGGTTGATGTGCTGGTTTTGGCTGGGGTAGAGTTAACTTTCTTCATAGCAGCTAGTATGAGCCTATGTTTTGGATTTGGGCTGAAAACAGCGTTGATAACACAGGGATGTTTTAGTTACTGCTGAGCAGTGCTTACACAGAGTCAAGGCCTTTTCTGCCTCTCACCCCACCCCACCAGCGAGCAGGCTGGGGGTGCACAAGAAGCTGGGAGGGGACACAGCTGGGACAGCTGACCCCGACTGACCAAAGGGATATCCCACACCATATGACGTCATGCTCAGTGTATAAATCTGGGGGAAGAAGAAGGAAGGGGGGACATTCGGAGTGATGGCGTTTTGTCTTCCCAAGTCAAATCCACCGTTTGGGCTCCACCGTTACGCGTGATGGAGCCCTGTTTTCCTGGAGATGGCTGAACACCTGCCTGCCCATGGGAAGTAGTGAATGAATTCCTTGTTTTGCTTTGCTTGTGTGTGCGGCTTTTGCTTTACCTGTTAAACTGTCTTTATCTCAACCCACGAGTTTTCTCACTTCTACCCTTCCGATTCTCTCCCCCATCCCACTGTGGGGGAGTGAGCGAGCGACTGTGTGGGGCTTAGTTGCCAGCTGGGGTTAAACAACGAAAACTGAGTCAACCTTCCTTTGTGTTAAGCACAACTGGAGCTTCACATCTCCTTGTGGCCCTACATTTTTGGATGGTTGTTGGACAGAGGCAAATTCAGCTGGTCGAGTAACTACAACTGCCTAGTATAACTATGCCTCCCTGCCCACTACAGCATTGTAGCTCTTGGGATGTTTCAGCTACAATGCTCTGGAGGCTGTGGCTGCAGCTACATTGTGTCTGTTCTTACCAAACCCAGTTTTTATGACTCACAGAAACCCATTTGTGTGTGTGAATTACTGGCTTTTCAACTGACAGTAACGGAGCAAAAAATCACCTACAAAAGAAAAGCTTATCTACTTACGTTATAGTCTCACGCATTTTACTATGTGTTTACTGTCAGAATGTGTTGCAGTTAATATCTGAATCTCTGCCAGACTGCTGACAGACAGAATATGATCTATCTTAAGATATTTTTTTTGTGAAGTGACAACTGCTAGTCTGTAAATACTGTGTGCAATAATAGAAACACTAATTTGACATAGCTATATGTTTCAAAAACATTTGTAGTTTCCTTACGTTTTTCATTCCCTTTGCAATTCCAATCAGCAAATGCATGATCATTGATGCTTGGAGTTGCTACAGCATATTTAAGATACACAAATTACAGGAAATATTTAGTTCACTGCTGTTGTTAAAATGGTGCCTTGTTGTCTAGTAGCTTTAGATTTACCTATAGTTCCTCTTAAAATCAAACAGAAACCTGAAATCTCTACACACATCATGACAAAGGACACTGAGGAAAATCAGAGCAAGGGAGCACAGTGGCAATCTGATAAACTTTTCCAGCTAATTACAAGGCTTATCTCTCAATGAGGTAAACAAAAGCAAACAAGACTGAAGCAAATGGAAGAGCTCTAGATTCAAGCCACACTAGAATTTTCCCTAAATTTCACAGTACAATTTCTTAACTCCACAGAGTTTACACAGCATGTTTAAACTTAGACATTTTTAAACTTCAGAATGATCCATATACTACAGGGGACTTAACTGGCATGTACAAGGCATCCTAGGGCATTCTCTACCCTATTTCTCATTTGCATCTCCTGGAGTCAATTCTTCAAATGACAACATCAAAATCATTACATTCTACTGCCTTTCATGGCTGTTGCAGTTTTCTCATGTTCCTCTGTCTGTTTTAGAGCATACTGTAAGATAGCATTGGATTATGTAATGAACATCCTTAAACCAAAAAAATGCTACTAAAAAAAGCCTCTTTATCTTCATTGTCTCTGCTAGGGTGCCAATCACACATCCATCCCATATAAAAACAATGAAAATTATTAAATTTTATTGGTTTTAGTAGAGCTGTGTATGGACGAGCCATTTTCTGCCTTGATTCCTTTAAACTTGCGTGTGTTAAAGGAGAATAAATGTACATTTGCAGGATGGCAAAACACAGCCACCAGAAAATCTTAGACTCTAGTCAGCCCTATTCAACTCTTTTTTTTTTTTTTTTCCCCTTCACTGAGCTTTGCATAAAGCTAACCCAAACCCACATGGATTTCTATAATATCCAAAAAGAATGACAATGAGTGATGTGATGTAGGTGGAAACTGCCTGAAGAAACCTAAATTGTAACAGGGAAAAAAATTGACATTTTAGATTTTAAATGTTACACAGTTTTTATAAAGCTTCAGTCAATTTATTTTATTTATTCTAATGAAGAGCATTACAACTGCTTTACTGCACTGAAGCAAGCATCGATCACACCATTAATCACACCTTGTGAATAGTCACAAATCAAGTTCTAACAGCAAGCACTGAATCAGGAGCAATGAAGCATAAACTCCTTCACAATTTATGATCTCTCCAATTGCATCTTTTCAACCATTAAATTGCAAGATACCATAAATTTTTATCTTCTTCACTTCAGTCACATTATTGATTCTGCCTTGTGAAATATAGAATAGCTGTAAATCTAGGCTATTGAATTAAATTTAAAGTCTTGACTTCAGAAAAGAAACCCAACACACTGCCATGGCTGTTAATTTACACTGAGGAACAAATGATAGAAACATTAAAATTTAAATGCACAACAGGGATTTCAAAGAGCCATAGTTCTGTCAATCCTAGTCCTTGTCAACCTTGAGGGTTTTTCTTTTAGCCAAATTTTAGATCGCAAAATATAATAAAATATAAGCTCCAGGTGGATGCAGAACAGATAATTCTTGCAAACAAGTAAATGATGAAGAGGCTAAATCAAAGCTACTGAATAAACGTTTAGGCTTAAAATAACTCCACTGAATTCAGCACAATTTACTTAACTACAAGGCTGAGGTCCTTTAATACAAATAAAATTGGCATACTAGCGATAGCACATCTTTAGTCATCAGGTCCCAAGTGAAAAGACAGATCGCCTTAATGTGTCTGCAAGATTTTCTCTAAGACAGCACAGGCAGGTTCTTCAGGGAACCGTGTATCCACCAGAAATGAAGAGAAAGATACACCAAGGTGGAAGCCTCTATGGATGGGTGGGAACAATAAATGCAGATAGAAATGGAAGCTCCCAAGGAACTGGAAGGATGTTAAATTAGACCTGGAAAATACCATGTGTTAGAAGAAAACACAGGGCGTGACCAGGATTTCCAGGGTACCGCTAGAGAAGGGGGAGTTTCCTGATGCTGTTGTGGGTTGTCCCTGTGAGAGCGGTGGCTGGCCAAGGCCAAACGCTGGGTGCTGGCTGCTGCTGCTTCACATGCCCTGGCTTTGCAGATGCTTGGACATAGCTCACAGTCCTCTGCCAGCCTCTGAGGTGTTTCTCCCTACTGCTCCAGGGGAACAGTGTTGGTCCCCTACAGGCTCCTCGCCTTTAAGGTGGAGGCCTTACGCCAGCATGGCAGAATACTCTTCCACCATTTTCATCCCAGCAAAGGAGTCCCAGCCTGACAGTGAATTCACTCCTGGGTGCACAGCTTCCTGCCCCACTGGGTGCCCTCCAACTCCCTCCTGCATGTAGTACAAAGTTGCCCTCACCACAAGCTCAGAAAGACATAATCTGTTACAGAGTTTATAGGATTCAGAGGCTTAAATCAGCTTTCTGGCACACTGCTTACATAAATCCCCCCGCCCCTTAGGAAAAAGCCATATAAATATTTTCTGACATGAGGAACAGAAAGAGCATACAGTGCCAAGAGGCGGTGACTCACCTCTGTCCGTGCCTCCCACATGATGCTGCCCAGCCACGGTCCCTGCACCTCGGCCTCCACACAGCAGAAGCAGAGCAAGGGATTTTCCCCTTCCAGGGAGCCAGTGGGGACGGGCCCCGTAGCCACTCACCAGCTGTACTGGAGAAGGGACTGGGAGGGTGAGGGAAACAGAGCTGAGGGCAGAGCCAAGGTGAGGGCTGGCAAGGTAGGCAGGTCTCTCTCCTCACTGGGTGTGCAGGGTGTGGAAAGGGGAATTTCATCGCCAAGAGCAGTTCCACGGCAGGACCACTGCCAGGAGCGAGCTTCTTGAGCTCCCAGCGACGGCTGCCAGCTCCCCTCCCAGCTGTGTGTGGAGGAGGCTGGGGTGGAGACAAGGGTGGAGCAGGTGAGATGAGACTGGCAAATGATTCAACCTCGGGGTGATAGGGAAACCAGGGCTCCTAGCCCAGGCTCTGTTGACATATTTAGAAGTTGCCTACAGGTATTCAGTTGTCTCTCGAGCCCAATCCTAACTATATTTAATCATGTAAATCAAATAAACTAAAGGGGTAGTCTGAAGAGTTTGTAGGATCAGGTGCTGGAACTGAGGGGTGGGGTCATCCTTATCTGACCAGCACATACCTACTCCCTTTCATTTCCTCCATCAGCTTTTCCAGCCCATGAGTACAGTTATCTCCCAATTCTTTGCACATATAAAAATTTTGCCAGATGTAGATTTTGCAACTGTTTTTATGTTTTCACTTCAGCCCACCATTTTTCTATCTGCATATCAACTCAAGAGTCAAGAAGAACACAATCCTTAAGGACCTGAAAAGTAATAAATGCAAAACTGCAATTTCAAAACTTACCTCTATTGCTTCTTGCACAACCTACTGGTAGCACCACATTACTTTCTCAGTACAATATCATACCGTTACAGATTGTGCTATTTCAGGAAGAAAGCTTATTTGGCACCACACTTCGCAGAGGTATAAATACCCAGAATTTATATGAAAAATATGTCATCAATTCCTACAAACCGCAAAAAGCTATGTTGGTGACTTAATGTTATACTTACATCCCCAATATGCTAAAGGCACTGTGTTCCTGGGCTGCCATTTTTCACTAGGGAAACGAGTACTCACTGCTTGGGATTGATATGGCCCATACTAAGAAATGAATTGTGTGCTGTGTCACCATTTCCCCAGTGCCAGCAGCAAACATCTCCATAGTGCTTTTCATCAGAATAGCTATTGCTTTCTAGCCCAAGTAGAAATGTATTTCAGTACTGACTGAGCCAATGCCCAGCAGAGTCCTTCTATTTAAAGCCATGTACAAGTACAAAGTATTTTGGAAGTTCAACTCAGATTATTTACAATCAGATTCACAACTCAGTTATGCCAAATAAACACACTGTTCTGTGGATTTTGTATTGTGCTAGTACCATTGTATGGGCTTTGCATTCCTACTGATCACAGAGCTGCTTTGTTGATTACTGTCACTTGGACTTCAATGTTGTGACTTGCAAGCCTCCCTGAATCATGCAGTACCTATCCAAAACACGCTGCTGCTTCTATTACTGTATTAAACTAGTTCGTATCCGGAGAAGAATATCCACTTCCCTTTTAACATCTGGAATTTTTTCAGACCAAAGAGTAAACTTGTATTAGGTTGAGGAAGTAAATGAGAAGGAAATTGTATTGCTCTTTTTCCTTTGCTCCATCAGTTACTAAATTCCATGAGATAATCAATTAGCTAGAAAACGGGGCAAACGTTGAACACAAGAGACATGCTACTTTTGATAAATATTTTTGTGGCACACAGCAAAGAAATCACCAAACTTGAAATAGCCATAGGCTCAGCCTCATATCCAGAAGTTTAAGTACTATTGTCAGACTTACTTCAAACTTCTTTGGCTTGCTTTGGTCTGAGATTTAGTTTTTAAAACCAGAGAAAAGATGTGCATGTCTGAAGCCCCTGAGCATCCTGGTTTTGCTGCTGGCAAAAATTTCCATGATCTTAGTTTCTTTCGTTTTGCTTCCTATTTCAAGCAAAAAATAAAAAGCACAATTAACCAAAATGCCAAACTCCAACTATGAATAAGCACAAACCTTCAGGAATGGACAATGCTTGCACGTAAAGCCTTTTCATTTTTCATTGTGAATTAAAAACTGAATCCAGATCAGTGGTGCTTCCCATGCTACTATGGACCAAACTAAATGAAAAGAACTGAAACCCAATAGGGAGATTGATATGTCTCTTACTAAACTGTCAGAAACATTTTACACCTTAAGATTTGGGTTCCTTGGGAAAAAAAGAGGAAACCCCCCAAATTAATTAAAAAAAAAAAAAAAAAGAAGGGGGCAGGGGAGAAAGAACTGTCTAGCAGCAACAGTCTTCTAGGTTGTTCAAAACTTCTGCTCAGGAATCTTGAGTATCCCAGAAATAGTATGGCTCATGGAAACCAAAAACTTTTAACAACGGAAAACTGTGAGGTGGCCATAGTGTGTGTGCAGTATGGGGAAACATAGTGCAAAAGGTGTCGTCAAAGCTGGTATTCCTGCATGAGGGACAAACTGCAGGGCCTAGGACATTCTGGCATGGCAAGTGGGAAATCCTTAACCATATCCAGGTTCTTAATTTATAACACAGATGTAATATTTACTAGATGGATGACTCAGCTGAACTTAAACATATAAAATCATTTTTTCTGGAAAAACATAAATGAGGAACTTTTCTTCATACAATACCTGCTATATGATATGCTTCCTGTTAACACGTTTAAAACCCAGACACTTGCATTTGCAAATGAAATATACTTCACAGAGCTGAGAAGACTGGCATCAGCAGGCAATCCTGTAATGAACAGAAAGCTTTTGACATAAAACCAACAATAGCAGAGAGGCTTTAAAGAAGTCCTCACAAACATTTTATTAACAATAATACAAAGATAATGTAAGAACAACAATAATGATAAGCATCTAGCACTGTAGTCTCATTTTTAAACTTTCACAAGTAACAAATTTTAAAACACTGTCTGAGGTCAGTCAAGATACTTTACTGAGTGATCAATGGAAAAAAGTTACGTTCCCAAACTCAGAGCTGGGATTTGTGTGCCCAAGGACTATGAGACATAGTCTTTGAATTAGTCATTTTTCCTAACAGCACTACATGCAAGCTCACCATAGCCAAAAACAGGCCTCTGATTAAATATGTGGGTAAATCCATAGCCCTGGTCCCCAGGTATCCACCCTTTCTAGGTCTGGACACCGTATCAGAATAATGCTTGTGTGCATGGTCTCTCCCTCCATGCCATGAAAAGTGCTTAATCTGGATGTGGCCTGTACTGTCTGAATAGTGGTGATTACACTATTGTCCATTGGTGTAGACACAGCATCTATGCTTGGCTTTGGTTTGTCCCATATGACATAGGATTTTACTAGAAAATAAATAAACAAATAAATAAAAATTCAACTTCATATTCTTCCTTCATAATAAAATTATGCTCCTAATTAGGCCTGCATAAAAACTGCTGGAACTATTTTGTGTGCCTAAACCAAAAGCCTGGATTCAAAGAGGACACAACTTTCAGGAATTCAAAAGTTGAACCCAGATCTCAATTTGCAGCTAACGCCCATGTCTTGCATACTATTCACAAAGCTTTGGTTTTACTTCTGCCTTCTTTTCTTCATGGCTGAAGCGTTTGATCCAAAGATTTTTCAAAAAACACAGTGAGTTGCTCTGATGCAATACCGGCACATTTGCACAAAAATTTCTGCTTTAAAAATTATGGCAGTTTGGTCTAATCTATATGTTCCACAACTTCTCTAGATAGTAATTCCTACCATTTCCCATGAACATTACTGATCAGGCTGGATTTGACCAACTACAGCCTTCCCCACTTCTGAACAGTGCCAGCAAGTCGCTTTAAACTCCTGCAGATTTTTTTAGTTCAGTGAAAATTTAATAATCAGTACTTTTCTTTGAGAATTCACCTCTGCCCTTCCCTTAAAAAAAGGAGGGGAGAGTGCAGAAAGGTGGTTTAGTGCTCAACATCAGGAACAAATGGCTGCTGTCCTTGGAGTGAACTGAGCTTCTAAGGAGCCAAGACCCATATGACAACCCGAAACATGAAATTATGTGAGTGGCTGCTCTTTCCTGACTATGTGAGGAGGAAGTACTTGTATACATTAGAATGAGCCCTCCAGCATGACAGAGCAGAGCTCTATAGAGACAGCTCTGACTATCATTTGGAAGGGTGAATGCTACAGCACCCCTTTAATGTTCTTTCTCCAGGACACAATGGTATTTGTTTGAAGGGGTGAGGAGGAAGACTGCCAAGCAATGAAAAGGATGGATCCATTGTGCAACAAGAGAAGTACTCACTGTGCTGTAAAGCAGCAGGTGCTGAGGATACTACAGGGTTTCCAGTAAAGGGTGTGATTAGGCCTTCTAGTGGGTATGACCAGAACCAGCAGTCTGTGAAGAGCAATGCACTGCTCTCTTCCAGAAAAAATAGGATTCCCCAAAGTTTTCCTTGGTCTTCAGAAGGATTCTGCCTTGCACAAAACTGTTCTCAGAAAGACAGCTGGGGTTATTCTCCTCTTTGGCCGTATGCAGTCCCACCAGATAAGAGTAAGCAACAAAAGTAAATACTGTTGGGTATATAATTATTTTCTAATTATTTACAAGATGTGTAAAGAAAAATGTTTCTAATGTGACCTGCAAATCACCATTTACTAAGCAACAAATTAATTAGCAAAATTCTTTGGAGAATATGAAAATCTTGGAACAGCGGCATTTTAGTCAAATTTGGGGAGGATCTGTAGCAATCTGCAATAAAATCCTGACCAAAACCCCCATAATTTCTAAGAAACTGTCAGTAAAGAGATAGTAATATTTCATGGAGGGAAAACAACCCTGAACATAAAGGAGAAAAATGCATCAGAATAAAGACATAAATATAAATCCCTGGCCCAGAAGCTATACCAGGTCACATAATAACCATCTGTTGTATTTCTTGCTCATAAAGGAGTCCATTTTCACAGCTCTGTAGATTTCCAAGGTAGACTCTTCAGAATATGACTAACATGAAAAAACAGGCAAAACCTTTTTCCTCATTCAAAGGAAGTATCTTGACTGCAGATAATCTGTGGCCTAAGCACTGGCTAGGGATGGCAGCAGAATCTTGGAGAGTGAGCGTATAAAGGAATATGGGCAACAGAAATGAGATGGGATTGATGCATGCCTTAAAAAAAGTCTATATAAGATAAGCTTGGAGTTGACGAATGGTTTCTGCATATGTGACATTTTAGGGACTGCTGACGGTAGCAACTCTTGGCAGGGTGGTGACGGTGAAGTGATGCTGGGAGAGACAGTGTAGGAAAGCAAGAAATGATGGGATCTGCTCTGCACTTTTGGCTGAATGTACCAGTGAGCGCATGAGTCACACCCTTCACTTTGTAACTTTTTTCTGGTTGATTGATATGAGAACACCAAGGTATTTCACTGAAGATAGATCTCAAACTCAGATATTAAAAAGATTCACCATGAATGTTCATCTTCTTTGTTATACAATCTTCACTGTCTTTGTTCTGGATTGCTTTGAATATCCATTTTGTCATTCAGTAAATGTTTCCTTTTGTGCTCCAAACAAACAGCCTTTCTCCATCATGGCTGAGAGAAGATGGCATTTAAAGGTAGAGTCATTAATCAGGTAATCTTAGACTGAATGTGTATATTACAGGAACATGTTACTTTTCAGCAGGGCTATTTCAGAGAGTGCTAAGAAAATTTTGTGAATTTTGTAATGGATGTTCGGGCAATATATATTATCTCAAAACATTTATTGGTCATTGGGTGCAATTATTGCAATTCTGAATGATGTTAACATTGCAGAGTCAACCTTACTAGCTAAATACAGATCTGGTTGGTGTAAAAGAGAAAGCACAGCAAAAGCAAGTGGAAAAACCCTAGAAGGCTGAATGCACAGTAAAATTGGAAAACGTGAGGAAGTTTGAACTGAGCACTCAGCAAAAGATGGAAGGGACAAACCTACAGCAATTTTACTCTCTAGCATTTGGCATGTGAGGCAGGGTCGTGAATGGCTGTACTTTGCCATGAAAGTCAATCAATAAATAATATGATCTATTTAAGATACAATAACTGTTATTTACTACTCAGATTTTCTGCATAGGTAACAACAATTCTTCTCTGATTATTGGTTAAGATAATATTTTATTACAGTTCCCATTTCTCTACATTTGTTTGCTTGCCTAGACTTCAACAGCTGAGTAGAGATAAAGCATCATTAGTCTAGGGCAGAATTGCCAATTGAAAGAGAAAAAATAATTTTGCTATAGGGCATGTGGGAAGGGCAATAAAACACTCCTATCACTGAAGCATGCCCTCAAGCCAGGACCATGTTAGTAAACTATCCGCTTCACACCCCTTGCACACTACCAGGCCTCAGGCTCTGCTTAGATTTAGCCAACAGGCAGTGACCTTTCCCGTGTGCCGGAATTAGATGAGCAGTAACTGCAGAGTAACATTGCTCTGTTATCCTCTACTATCACTGTCGTGGATTTTAAACTGATTCAGAATTTCTACTGCAGAACTTTCAAATCCAAACTAAATAAATTAGCTTGAAATCAGACCTTAACTTACCCAGACAAGTTTCAGAAGTTATGTTTCTCTGTAACAAGCTGCATACATGTTGCAATCCCCCAAATCTGCAGAAGGGAAATCACAATGTGCACACTTGATAAAGAATGGGAATGATGCAGATGTTTATCATACCATGATTTTTATGATTTCATACATGAAACGTGCCTGACTGCTGAAGACTGCTTTCCTATTCAACAGCATGATGGGTAGATACCATGTTTTTCATGGCACTGTACATTTAGTTTCTTGGGAGCAAACTTGCATCACTGTATAATTAGACAGTTATATTTAAGTGCACCTGCTGTGTCAATGACTCTTCTTCGTGCCTTGACATGTCAAACCTGAAATTAGCCTATGCCTTCTAGAAATGTCTGTAGTAAAGGGTGAGGAGGTGCTTTTCTCTAGGGTCAAATCCTGCAGGCATTGCACCTGAAGCAGTGAACTTGCATTTAGATGCACTGACCCAATAATACATCAACACAGTGCTTGATAGCCTTCAGCAGGGCATATATTACATTCTTTTCTATGCCAGCTCAACTTTAATGACCACAGAAGGACAAAATGGTGTTGAGTTCATATTGGCAAAGCAAACAACTGCAACCGCTCCACATGCAGGCATGTTCTCTTTACCTTTCATTTCTCTCATCTGTAACAAGCACCTTTGAAAACAAGGTTGGACAGTGAGGAGCAGAATAGAAACTCTGCTCTTACTGTTACTTATACTGTGCCATTCTGAGGAATGGGAGTAACGGTTTTAAAATGGCACTGTCAAAATATCAGGAATATACATGTCAGAGAGGATTATAAGATTTGCTCTTTGCAAGTGTCAGTCCAGCTTTGCATAAACCCAGAAAAGTGAAACATTAAAAATAACCACCAACAACATCTTTGACATAACGACAAAAGAAGTAATAACAAATAGTGGGAATTTGTATCATTGCTATAACTCTGCTGTTGAATCAGACGGCAGAACTTCACATAACATATTTACTTACTCAACCTTTTGGTTTAACATATTTAACTACATATGGCATTC
>NW_008824035.1:9733797-9735867 GCF_000699105.1 Pygoscelis adeliae | reverse complement strand
ATTCCTGAATTACAGCATAAAGCTGTAAGTGCTGAGCGCTCCTAATTCCCATTGACTTCCCAGTGGAATGAAAAGGATACCTAGCACTTTGCAGGGTGAGAGTGCAGCATGTTCCTATGTCTGCTTCTGTTCCTAGCTCTCCTGTAGCAGAATCTCCTAATGCATATTCCAGATGGCTTCTCTTTGAAGTGCCATTCCTCCCAAGCCCAACTGCTAATAAACTTCCTATAGATTACAATCTGGAGGCTGGAAATTTCTGCTTCCGTCTACAGCAAGGAAATCTGTAGGCACTTTAATCTGTGTATTCGTAGTTGCAGTGTTATTACATAGACCCACTTAAGGCTGCACTTTACCGAACAGAATCCTTAAAGATTAGGAAAACCACTGATTCAGCTCGGTGTATTTATTACCAGTGAAATGACTTAAATTTACCAGCAGCGACTAGTTCACTAGCAATGAAGCAAACACACCAAAAAGATACAATTTTCATGTCCTATCTGCTGCAAGAACTAGTCTCAAATTCAAGTACAAATGAAACCACCTGACTGTGTTGGCTCACTTTCAACACACCAGTCTCCCTGACTTTGCCAAAGAAATGTTCCGAGTCTCACACTGTGAACGACAGAATATATGACTCCAGTGGCCCATAAAAAGAAGCAGAGAAAATGTAAAGCTGGCAGACAATGTCATCTACCGGCAACAACTGTATGACTTGATAAATCTTTTCTGTTGTTTCTGCTCCAAAGGTACAGCTTCGAGACCAGAAATATTTGTAACTGTACACATGCACTGCAGTTAAAATGTGCTCTCGTATATTTTATTTTCCTAATGAAAAAAAAAGGAGGGCTAATTTCACACCTGAAATACAGGTATGACTCAACAGAAGTCAATGGAACTGCATCACTTGCTGCAAGAATAAATTTGACCCAGAGTTCTCGTTTCATTTTAACTTATCAAGAGAAACCCAGTGCTAAAATTAGCTTACAGTAGAAGTCACATGGCCACATGAATAAATCTCTTCCCGCTAGTTCTGTGAAGACGCCTCTGGCTGTGAACCATAGCCATCTGTGGGCAATAATCCTGTCTATCTAATAAATATCAGGCAAAGTCATAAATTATGTGAGGCTGCACTGTACATTAGAATAAAGGAACAATGACAGATGGCAGAAAGCCCATGAAGTCACTGCAGGGGTGAATATAAGTGTGCAAAATGTAGCGAAGGAACTGCTAGGAAATGTAGGTACATACAGTGTTCAAAAATATTTTGCAAAGAGTAAATAAATGATAAGTGAACTGCAAAAATATACAGGTAAAGAACCATCCTGTCTGTGCTGCCATCTCACAGAAAAGGAAATGCACCTATATCTTTGCGTCCAGGCCATTATAACCATTAAGCCTTTGCCCTGCCTTGTGGGAAGTGGAGAGCCACACAGTCTGAAAGATGTTTTGGAGAGAAATTGTGTTCAGGAATTGTGCAATGCTCCATGTATTTTCTCTACCTGGAACGTGAAAGTGGCACAAAATGAAGCAGGACAATGATGTGGGTGGAAAATGCCTGTTAGGAACAGCTCTAAAATTCACCTGTCTTTTGGAAGAGGTGCTCCTCTGTGGTTCTTCCCAGGCACCACAGCAATCAAACTGGAATATGTGAAATTAGATTCTGAAATTATTAGAAAGCCAGATGTCACCTAATTAAACTAGCAAAGAACTTTAGATATTGGAACCTGACCTTCCTACCTTAAGTCTGTCTATAGTTTTAAAAATGGAAAATACCTTTGCATCTAAAATTAAACAGTCCTTTTGTAGCAAGCTAGCCTGATGCTTTCATTAATCTGGTAATTTTATTTATGGACTCCAGCCTAAGTCAAGTGTATTCATACAGACAGTGTAACCTCTAGATATTGTAGCTAAAGCTGCTGCTCAAAAATGGCTACTTTCAAGCCCTGGAAGCCTTAGTGAAATACCTCCATTACTTGGTACTGATAGAACTTAACAAAAAAACCCAAGAACTCATTGTCATGGCCCCCTGCTTGTTTTTAAGTAGCTGCAATGTTTGTTTGAACAAGTCTT
>NW_008824035.1:9725556-9733787 GCF_000699105.1 Pygoscelis adeliae | reverse complement strand
GTAAAACCAATTTTTGCCCTACAAAACTGGTTTGTCAACTGAACAAATAAATCCTTATGCCCTGCAATATCTTGCACAATATGCATTAGAAGAAAACATCTTGATGGTTTCTCAGGTCTACTGCGTATCATGGGATCAAGGAAATGGGACATTTTCCATTTTAACCAGATTTTCATCTGCTTCTACCTCCTCTACTTATATAGCTTTCTTTGCCCCTAAAGACTTTCTTTGCTAGTCCTATGTTAGAGAAAATTTTTCCCCACTGAAAACATGCAGACAAGTAGGACTTAAAACCATTCTTTTGAAAGTGGAAAAAAATTCTTTAAACAGTATTTGCTCAACATTAACCTCCAATCACTTGGGTTAAAGACTTCATATTTTTTCATATACTGATTCTCAAAGAACACTGGAAAATACATCAATGGAAATATAATCCTGATGGCACCTTCAGGTTTTTCTATGACTATTATAGTCACTACTGGCAGATTTTGTACATCACTGACTTCCCACACTTCTCCCTACAGAACACAGTCCCATTTACACTACTCATAACACTAATCCAAAGTCACTGGAGATTTCATAGGCACTGTCTAAAGTGCAAATCCCAACATACTTCAATGTTAACGTGTTTATCCCATGGATTCATCAAGCTCTAAGTTGATCTTTATAAATCTGACAGTATTGCTTATGTGTAACAATGTTAAACACAAGATAATTTCCGCAGGATTGGGGTCTCATCTACGCTACAGATTTGAATTACGTGTGACAATCCAGTGTCTGATTTCCAATAGCACTTACAACAGCGTTGCGAAATATCTGATAATTGAAATCTTTCAAAATCCTTCTGGAAGACTGAAATATCAACAGTTACCAAGACTGAAGAATGCACCATTATTATTCCCAGAAAAAGAAATAATACATGGGAGTTTTATCAGCCTTTAAGCAGTAAACAAAATGCACTGGAACATTCAAGACAATTTCACTGGTTGGGAGAGTAATCACCACCCAGAAAATTAGGACAAAATTTTCTGACTGAACCACAAATTAACTTCACTGCATTACAGAGCTGAGCAATTACACTTTAGATCACACTTTACAAAATCTGAGACATTCATTAAAGAACAGGTGATGGTTTAAGGTAGTTACAAATCTCCTCCTAGGGCATAGGGATCATGTGGTATGTTTAAGTCATCTGGAGACTGTAAAGGGAAAACTTGTACCCATCTGCCCCCTATTCACACCAGCCAGCAGGCAGAAGCCAGTCCAAAGTACACACAGATATATATTAAAAGACATGGTCATGGCTGCTGCTGTGTCCTCCTACTTCTGAGGGAAAAAGGAGGCAAAAATTTTCCAAGCAAAGCTTTGGAAACTCCCAGAGTTGAGACTTTTACATTGAACAATGCATTAAGAATATCTGGGAGGGAAAATCCTGTGCTGGCAGATGGGAGGACTGGATTATCTACAATGGTCTGTTCCATTTTTAAATTCTATCATCAGATTTGTCCTCCAGTACAAACCCTCTAGGAGTTTCTTGGGGGCGGTGCATCCCTCCACAACCCCTACTGTGGGCTCTGGCTTAAAAGCCACAATAGAGTCCTTAGAATCTAACAACAAGAGCTATTCTAGGCGCTGGTTAGGAAAATGGGATTTAAAGGAAGTTTCTACTATTGTGCAAAATTAGGGCAAAAAATCTCCTTTCAGATAAGCAACAAAGTATATCAATTCCAACAGTTTGCTCTCCTGCTGTTGTATCCATCATAAAGAAAGACAGTCTTTCTATGGTGAATAAAGGTGATCGTCTAATCAATTAAGATTTCATAGAAAATACGGAACAATTCAACTGTCTGCCCCACCCTCTTCCCAGGTTGAAACAGGACCTTTCCACTTTACTCTGCATGTCACTTTTGTTAAAATGACAGGCACCTCACAGAAAACACCAAACATACATGTAGAGAGAGAAGAATTCCCATTTTGAGATCCACCATACAAGTGAAGGTTTTTGAGCTGTGAATTTGATTGCTCTGTGCATTGGACAATTGCTTATATAGCATGATATGTATCATTTTCGTATATGAAGTTATTCCTGTGTTACATTCTGATCATGATTACACTTACTTTGATTAACCAATATAAAGAAAAGGTGTTTGTGAAACTGATGTGAAGTGTGCATCACACAGAAGTACTAGTAATACGATTCACTGACCTCACTATCGTCCATGACTGTTCAGTGATTCACTTGAATATGGTCAATATCTCCACCAAGCACAATCTGTTTCAGGCTATCACAGACTGTTGCAGAGTATTTTTTTACAGTTGATGAAAACAGGCCTTTCAGCTGAAGTCAGAAAGTTGATTCCCTTTAGCCATAATCATGTAATAAATCAGTCATTCATTTATCCAATTTAACTTGAAGATATCTTAGAGACTTCCAACTCCTCCACTGAAGGATGAAGAAACCCCAGATGTTCATGTGTTGACAGTCTTAAGGCTAACGTCAGTCCACAATGACATTAACTTCATGTTGGCATAGGTTTTATGCAGCATCTTTAGTCTCTAATGACAAGAGCAATGGCAGAGCGTAGCTACATTTTCTCTTTATCTGGGAATAAGTTGGAAATACGTTCATGACTTGTGACCCTTTCATGTTCAGAAAATATAAGTAGAAAAAGAGGCATAAAAAATTAAATTTGGAAGGTTAGCACTGAACTCACAATACTTGAAATGTATTCTAACAGATTTTCTCTGTTGCTAGTATTTGTTTACAAGGGTTTGGCTTAATAAACAAAAGAGAAAAGATGAAGTGAACAACAAATGAAACAAAGCATGGACTGGTGCCTACATGAGATGCAGAGAAAATGCATGGACAGAAAGAAGGAAAAGGTATCCCCCTAAAAATAAATGAGAAAACATTACAATATAGGTAACATTACGCCTTACTTACCCAATCTATAAAAAAACCCCAGCATTTGCATAATACACCAATTTTATTCAACTTACCTAGAGTTCACACTGTGAATCATAGAATCTGTTGTTCTACCCTGAGGTTATGCTGCTAATGCTTTTTAAGTATGGAACTTGCAACACACATTGTTTTACCAAAATATTTCCCTTAAAAAACCCAAGCAATTAGCAAGCAAAGCAGGTGTTTTTGGAGGATATTTGAAACTATAATTTATTTTACCTGACTTTTCCCCATTCCAGCATTTCCAACTACAAAGATTGTGTCACAGCCAGCAGTGCTTCTGACTGTGAGAACTAAAAGTCACAAGATTTTAAAATTGAAGATTATTGATAACCTGACACAGACAGATATATTTTACAAACACCCCTATAGCATTAAAAACTGTAAAAACTCCCAGATTTGTATTAAGGATTTTTTTTTCCCTCACAGAATTATTCTGGAGATTTTCTTTAAGGGGAAGAGAAGTAATATGTACAAAGAAGGGTTGTCTCCTTCCCAGAGGTTTAAACTAAGCTACTTCAGAAAGAGCTGACTGACATATGGAAGTGGAAATTCTCAAATGATTGCTTTATTTATCTAGACAAGGTTGGGCTAGTGTTGACACAACATTTTCAGATGTTTCTAACTTAGAGTTTTATCATGAAGTGTATACAATCCCCTCAAAGCAGCTACTGCCCAACCCTGCTCTTTGCGGCAGTGCTCTTTTTATATAGATCACTTGGGATTTATCTAAAAGAAGAGATAAAAGGGAATCTAGATGTGTTCTGAATACATGGAAAGGCAGACCTTAAGTACCCTAATGCTTATATCTTCCTGACATTAGGCAGACATCCCTACTGCAATTTCAATAAAATGCTATGATCTTAAAATACACTACAGCCATGCATATTAATAGGACTCAGTATAGTAAACCTATGCAGCAGAGAGTCTCTGCAATCAAACTGCAAGGTCTGGCTTACCAGAACTGATGAATACCCTATGGAGATCAGCTTGCCTTGGACCTCAGTTGAATCATAGAGGTCTCTGATCCTAGGCCAGATGAAAATCCACAACAACAATCGTTAAATACATCACCATTTTTCTCAGGAAGTACTTGCAAAATAAAAAATAGATTAGAGTTTCCATAACTGGCAGCATGAATAAGCAAGCAAGGATTGCAGACAGAAGGGTGAGCTCTATGCCTGGTGGACAGCAGGCCCAAGAAGCCCTTCAGATGTTAGAGTCATGAAACAGTGGTACAAAAGTAAAGAAAGAAGTAGAGGAAACAGTCAAGAGGGCAAAGAGCATGAAAAACCTAATAAGGGCCTTACCATGCCACAAATTGCTATCTTATTCTCTCTCCCCATCTGGCAGTCTGTTACTGGAACATCAGATACCCAGACAATTCAAGCCTAGCATGACCTTGTTCTGGATTTCAGTCAATTTTTGAGAATTGTGTAGCAAATGGATGATCAGCTGGTCTAGCTACTCACAACAGCACTGGCTGCTGTTTTATTCATATTTGTAGCACTGGCCATCCCTCCTCCAGTACTTTTGACACTCTTCCTCTTTAATTACCTTCCATCCCATTGAGAAGCTCAGGTAGCCAAGTCCAATTTGCCAACTATTCAGGATGGTCTGAGTCTGATATAAAGTCATTTGAAACATTAGCAACTCTGCTAATTATCTCAGTCATTGCAGTCACCACGTGAGACAAAACAGTGATGCTTGGGGAAGGCACAGAGGCATGACTAGCCAGCACTGTAGACAGACATGGAATAGAAAGACCACTCACCAAGCCACAGATGCTTTACTAGGTATTGATTTATACTTAATGTGTCTTGGTGATCACTACAGCAATGCATATATCTCACATGAAAATCTATTTAGGGAGCTTAACACATTGGAATCAGTAGAGTGTTTTTATTTTACTGATGAATGGGCATCTGGTGCCACTATTACTGTTTCCCTGCAAAGGAAATTAATGTGTCAAATCTTACTTTGTGGGTGTTGCTATGAATTTCACTGTATCTGTGAGGTAGATAAGAGAAAGGTAGATATCAGTTCAATATAAAACTTGGTTATATAGAAATTAAATCCATGAGTTGATGTGTACAGGAAAATGACTTGCACCATACACCATAAAAAAAAAAAATTAAAAAAAAGGACAAAGTTCAGCAGATAACAGGAATCACAGTAGTTACACCAATTTTTTTATTTTGTGAACAGCATTGCCCTTTGAACTCCAAGCTACTGTCAGCATCATTGTATTCCATCTGGTCATACAAACCACTTGCATAGATCCGTAAAGCCTCTCGTGGCTGACATTAGGTAGTATTAGTTACAAATACATTGCCAATTTGAAGAGAATGAAGAAATACAGAAAAATAAGACTCTGTGTAAGCACACATTTGTCCTACTATAAGAAAATTCTGAAATTACAAAGCTACAGGAAAAGAAAAATGAACACTTTGATGTCATGCAACTTCAGAACTCGTACTTGGCATTAGTTAAAAACTAATTGCAAATTCACTGTAAGCAGCATATGCTTCATGAACTTTTCTTCAGGAAAGATGATACAGACTGTAATTAAGGATAATTAATGTGTCAGATTCTGATAGCCTTAATCAGAAGCTTAATGTTTTGACCACTTTTTTTATCAACAGGTACTTTATAGGCCTGGCCTGAAGAATTCATTGTCTAGACCAACATGGCATAAACTGACAAAGCATCACACCTTCAGGGGCATAAACCCATGACAAAGTTAAATAGTGACCATCAGACTCCAGTATTTTGTTTGAGTGTTTTATTAGGTGTTTGGGTCCAAATTCAGCATAACATTTTAAGCCAGTGATTAAGGTTCCATCGAAATCAAAGCATTCACAGCATGTGCCTAAAGTTCGGTATGTGTTCCCTTGTTTTTTTGAATATAGCTAGACTGTTAAAAAAAAACCAGAACAAATAAAGCATAATGCTGTTAGAGATTTTGGCAATTTGTTTCAAGAATACCAGGCCAAGCTGCTGAATAAGTTATGACAATACCATCTGGATTTCTAAAATGAAGTTTCCTAAACAGTTGTCGTTATCTAGATTGAAGTAAAACCAAGCAAAGAAACAACATAAGTAGAGAAATCACTTTTTAAATTCTCTGTGAAAACAGTTTTTCAGTCACGATTCCTGTTAACAATATTCCATCAAGTCAATTGTAATGTAGTGACAGAACAGACTAGTGACTTTGGTGATTTAGTGAATTACCTGCTGAAAAGTCAAGCATGACAAAAGTTGGTGTAATGAGGTCCATCGCTTTGAAGGAGGTGGTCTTCAGCCTCCCTTACAAAGACCAGCTCTGTCAGTCTCACTGGTATTTCCTTCTTGGACCCTATATGAGAAGCAAAGCCATATTTGCTAATTTACTTTGGGCTAAAGGGTTGGGTCTGTAGGCAAAAGTAGATAAAAGGCGATTTAAAATAATTCCAATTGTTAAAGTAGAAATCAAATTCAGGTAATGAAAAAAGAAAGACCAGTGTTGGCATGAAAATGTTATATTATTATGTAACATTCCATTTCACTATTGTGCAAATCAGATATTAATAAAGACACTGATTTACATATATAAAGTGTATATATACACTTTTATATGCATACATCAAACTCGTGTATTCGTGTGTGTATGTACAAACATATATATACATATGCTATAATCTATTTAAGAGAAAGAAGCAGAAAACCCTATAGTGTCTTTTCTTACTGTTACAGATAGTAAAGGCATTAGCCAGATGTTGAAACTCATAGGCATCAAACAACAGTGATCATTATAGTCTTCAATCACCCCATTTAGAATTTACAATAAGCTAAGCAGAAAACCATTATTTCCACCTTCAATATAAAGTTTTCCTCAGGCTGCAAACAGAGTTCTGCAATGGACTGACGCACCATCTGTTCTAACTTCAGAACCCTTTCCCGTGAAACTTCCAGCAAGGGGAACAAGCTATTGATGAGACCCAGGAATATAAGGACATCATTAGTTAGTATCATAGAAAAATTAAAATCCCTTGAGGGCTCTCATCAAAACCTAGATTAAAAAGAAACAAAGAAAGAGAGAAAAGACTGACATTATAATAACAAACCATAATATAAGGCATACAATTAACAAACATTATGAATTAATCATACTTAGACAATTACAATCCATATGGCTAGTTAAACTCAATCTGCTACCTGTAGTGACATAGTCTGGATACTGTATATTCAATGCCAGTGCATTTCTCCCAGGATATAATTACTTAATTTTGTGAATGAGAAAATGATGTGTAAAAGCCAATGTTTCCATGGATTCAATGCCCCAAATCAGATAAAATGCATGAATGCTTATCAAATCTCACGACACTTTTTAATCTTATTTTATCACATTCGTATTACCTTTAGGTATGTAGAAACAGTAAATTCACATTCACGCTAACTACTAAGGTTAATACAAAACCAAACTGGGTTCAAAGTTTAGTTTTCTGCAAACAGGACTCTTTAGATGCCAATGAATGGCATAAGATTGATGAAATCAGTAATTCCTCTGAAGTTTTTTCATCACTTGAAGCATACACATTTGGATCCTGAGAATAACCACTTTCTTCTTTCTGTTCCACCTACATTCAGACAGGAGATTTCAATCTCTCAAAGGACTTGGCCTTGAGATTCTGGTTCAGTCCTCTCCTTTGTCACATATAGAAATCATAGAATTCTTGATTCTCAGTGAAGTAAGGAGGGGGGGCCAGCAAAACCGTAACCATGGACTTCCAGAGGGAGGACTTTGGCCTGTTCAGGACGCTGGCTGAGAGAGTCCCTTGGGAGATAGTCCTGAAGGGCAAAGGGGTCCAGGAAGGCTGGATGTTCTTCAAGAAGGAAGTCTTAAAGGTGCAGGAGCAGGCTGTCTCCATACGCCTTAAGAAGAACAGGCAGGGAAGACGACCGGCCTGGCTGAATGGGGAGCTCTTGCTGGGACTCAGGAAAAAAAGCAGAGTTTACCACTTGTGGAAGAAGGGGCAGGCAACTCAAGAAGAGTACAGGGATCTCGTTAGGTCATGCGGAGAGGAAATTAGAAAGGCAAAAGCCCAGCTAGAATGCAATCTGGCCACTGTCGTTAGAGACAACAAAAAATGTTTTTACAAATATATTAATGACAAGAAGAGGGCCAAGGAGAATCTCCATCCTTTATTGGATGAGGGGGGGAACATTGTCACCGAGGATGAGGAAAAGGCTGAGGTACTTAATGCCTTCTTTGCCTCAGTCTTTA
>NW_008824035.1:9714137-9723955 GCF_000699105.1 Pygoscelis adeliae | reverse complement strand
AGTCACCATCCCTGGAAGTATTTAAAAGACGTGTAGATGAGGCGCTTAGGGATATGGTTTAGTGGGCATGGTGGTGTTGGGTTGACGGTTGGACTCGATGATCTTAGAGGTCTTTCCAACCTTAATGATTCTATGATTCTATGATTCTATTCTATGATTCTATATAGCACATCATATCTGGTGGCACTGTACATTCTAAAATTCGATATGTTGAGACCTCCTCAAAATAAAAAGACCAAGCCAGGTCTCTAATATTTTAGTTGTACGTGGACTCTGCAAGGAATTTCAAGCTAATACTTGGTCCTTCCCCATGTTAGTCTTGAGGTCCAACCTGTTCTTCTAGATCTGGAATATCCTCCTAAAACGGTTTGCGTTCAACATAAGCCAATCTGTTGGGCAATAAAACAATATAGTTCATCACTTTGCTTGTACCCTGAACAGACCTGAATTAAAAAACCGTGGACATTTAAAGTAATAACATATACACACACAAAAAGGGAGTTGTTACATGGAGAAAGACCAATAGGTACATCAGAACTATCTCAAGCTTTCTTCCATCTAGTTATTCAGACTGGGCTGCTAGAATGAGGAAAGACGGTATTCTTATATGACTACCAGAGGATTGATTTTGAAGGGAGCAGAGGACATCACTTTTCACTTATCTCACAGTGACTTTCCACAATGGAGACAGAACATAAGACATCGATGGTAGATTACATTCCTGGTCGTTTGTTGCAGCTTTAATGCTGAACAACCATGAGCTGCTTGGGTTTGCTTTTACTGGCATTCAGCTAAAACATTAAATGATTATTACAAATAAGTAGGACTAGTAAACCACACTGAGTAAACAACAACAAAAATGAAACATTTTATGAAATAGCGAGGATTTAGCAGAGCTACGACAGCGACATGCTCGTAGGTCCAGAAATTATCATCTGCTCTTCCCTACTTAAATATGCACAAAGTAATATCAAAACCCATAAGCTCTATATATACCCAAAACTCTATAAGCTCCAGGTTTACTTCAGTCCTTTCATTTCAGGAACACAATGACAACCAAGACATTTAATTACTTTGAGACCCTGGTCATAGAAATCCAAGTTACTTTGCATCTATAAGTGAAAGTGCAAAACAAATATGTAATGACTGTTTGAAATACAAACATTTGTTATCCCCAGCATTTTATTACTTTATATCTTAAGACTGATGCAATCAGATATAGAATATGTTATACACAAAGCATTTCTGGTTTGGGTTTCTTTTTTGTTTGTTTTTTCTTTTTTTCCACCCAGTGGACAGGTACAAAGAACATTTTCACTTCCCCAATCTCTAACTGGAGGGCATTATTTAGAAAACATGTACTTTTCTTTGGGTCCATAATCTCATTTATCTTCATTATTTCTGACTTGTGACACTTACTACATTATGCAATTCCAGAGGGGACATTTGGTTTCCTTCATAGACAGTATGATGTGCCCTGAATATATTTAAAAGTTACACTGTGCTGTCATAAGCGAACTAATCCCAGAGACAGCACAGAAGGCTTTAGAACACAAATGGAGTTTTCTTGTTGGCAGAGAGCATAGTCTTGGCCCTGATGACTATGACCAGTAAAAGCTTCCCTTATTCAAGAATATATATTTCATTAAAGAAACCAAAGGGCACTCTAGTCAGTTTAGAGTGATTATTAATGCACATTTTGAATGGTTAAAATCATTCGGCTTTCAGCCACATGCTTTATAATACCTTGTGAGGAGTGTTATACTCACCATGAAATCCTGTGCTTGTCATGTCTTATTGCTTAATTAAAATAATGTAATCAAAAACCTCACAGAACAAATGTTGACTGAAAAAATTATGCTAATCTTACATGTATCTACTATTCACGTATTACTTTGAGCAGAATAAGTTGACTAATGTGTTAATAAAATGAAACATACCCAACTATCTTGTCAAGTGTTATTTTTATCTCAGCATTTACATACATTTGTCATGAAGAGGGTACATTCTGAGTAAAAGGAATAAACACTGTTATGATTAAACATGTCTGACATGATGTTCTCATCTGAGCGCCAGGCAATGCCACATGCATAGGAAACTCTCACTCATGCAGCCATAAAGCCAATGGCCTTACATCAAAATCAAATTTACAGTGAGCGGGACAGCTTGATTTAGTAAGGAGATGCATCTGATTATATTTGCTCTGATTTGGCCCTGAGCACTCAGGTGAAAAATGTGGCACAAAGCTTGAACCAAGTACAGCCTGATAGGATTGAACACTGCATTTCACTGAGACCAGAAGGATTTTTGTATGGAAGGGAGAAACTGAGCAGAATCTTCTCACTCTCCGCAGCTACTTCAGGAAGTTACCAGTGTCAGGAAGCAAGGGGGACCCAGTCCCCTCACACAAGCAGACATGCTTGACTCTCTGCACTAGGAAGGACTTTAAAAGTGTTGCACTTACAAAAAAATGATAGTTAATGAAAAGGGGAAGAACAGAAAGACTAGTAAGGAGAGGGACTGGAGAAGTGGTGCCATTTGTCCCTTTGGAAAAGGCCAGGTAAACCTATATAATTATGCACCACAGCTTTCTTAGAAAGGACAGGTCTTTTAGCAGCCTTCTTTCCTCTACTCTCTGAAGGCACTGGAAAGAGATAATCAAGACCTGAGCTTATACAGGAGTATACACTAATGACTTGCCTGCTTTCTCTCTTACTGCTGCTGGCATTCAAGTACAATGCCAAGAGTATTTCTCACATTCTTGCTACTGAATATGCTGGGAATCCTCTATAGTCCATTTCTAATGGATACTGCCCTGCCCCCCAAATTCTTTAGTATGCTTGCCTAGCAGCAGCATTACCAGAAAGTTTAATTTTTTTTCCTCCAGCACCCATTTAGATACAATACAATGTGTAGAGACAGATTAACTTTCTCACAAGTCTCCTTGAATTTGCAGCTTTTCTGATGTCAACCCTATTTCACATAGAAGTCTGAAATCACCATTGTATAAGCTCTGCAGGGTGGAGAGAAAACATGAACATGAGACAGAGTTGTACTGCCACCATCCTCTCACTATGTTGTTGATTATGAGGATTTGTGCCTAATCCATCTGCAGCTTAATGACAACATCAAATTAATTAACAAGGTACCTATGAGCAATAGGGATGTTTTATAGTAATCTTTGAACTTGGACATTTTCAGACTTAAAAACATACAGGAAACAAATTGTTAATACTAGCAATAAAAAAGACAAGATTAAAAAAACCCCATTGGTAGTTCACAGATCAATAAACATTTGCTTGTCTTAGATTAAAAGACCATAAAGATCTCAGAATTTGATAAGCACAAAAGACTGATTTTACACTAAGCCAATTTTCAAAAACGGAAGCCTATATGCTTTTCTAGAATAATGACACAACAAAAACAGAAAGGTATTAAAATCTGAATCTATCATATACACACAAGAAAATTTGTAGTAAATCTCTCTTGGAATAATCAGAAAAAATCCTCTAATAAAACAGTAATGTTTTAGTACTATATGCCATCTTTTACCTAAATATTTCAGATACTCAAGGGGGAAGAATATTTCCGGATTTTTTTTAAGTTAAAGAAAAATTTTGCCTCTCCCACACAGTGTCACATAGCTCAAATTCTTAATACTGTTAGCTCCCTCACAGTCTTCTGTAATCTCTTTTGCAATGGAATATGCCATTAGATCTTAAAGTCTTACTTGTCTCAAGTCTTTCTAACAAACTGCCCGCATGTCAGTTTCTTGATCTTCAGCTCTAGCCTTTGCCTATTTCTTATTAGTGGTAGCTTTACTTTAAGACCTAATGCTGTAATTCAGAAAAAAAGGGGGGGAAATGTTTTTTATATCCACCAAAAAAAAGCTTTGATATTTTCTGGAAGACCTCTTTTTTCTGGATTTACTGCTATGAAAATCTGCCATTTTCAATTCAGCAGTCTCACCTACAAATCAGATAAAGCTTACTGTGCCATAGGATAACATAAATGTAAGCCTGAAAAATCACTTTATTTCTGATTTAACTTTATTCTTTGGCCAAATACCATCCTGCAGTGTCTTAACTTAAAGTACCACAACAGAAAGCATATTTATAGAGATGCAACTGAGTTCATAAAAGCATTCCTATACTCTGGTTTGGCATAAACCTTTATAGATACTTCAAACTAGTGATGGTAAAAAAGAAAAAGAGCCAGCTGCAGTGATGAGGGCCCAGAATACCAAGATAGACTTTTTGTGGAGTGTTCTAAACATAGTTCATTTGATTCACAGAGATTTCAGAAAATATTATAGGTACTTTTGTTGCTACATATGTTAGAAGGATAACCCTGTCAGCAGAAAAACTCTAATGGCACATTGCATCTTTTCTGATCAATGACAGACAAAGGGATACTTACTCATTCACTGCGAGGTGATAAGTAAGAAGTGTACCTTCAAAAAAGGGCTCCATTGTGCCTTTTAAGACACTGATTAACTTTGGAAACATGCTATTCTAGAGAGATTGGGAAGTAGCCTGCCTTTAGGAGAAGGCTATCCCCCAGAGATCCACAGAAGCATAGAATCATAGAATCATTTAGGTTGGAAAAGACCCTTAAGATCATCGAGTCCAACCATTAAATGGACTTGCAATGCTCAGCACTTTCATTAAGAGCAAGGCATGACCTCAGGTATCAGACCTGAAGTAACTTCACACATCGCAGGCAGAAGCATACAATCACACAACAGCTGAGGTTGGAAGAGACTTCTGAAGATCACCTAGTTCAAACCCCCTGCTCAAAGCAGATCAATTAGAGCGGGCTGCTCAGGACTATGTCCAGCTGAGTTGTGAATATCTCCAAGGACGGGGACTCTACAACCTTTCTGGTTAACTTGTTCTACTGTTTGACTTCTCTGACAGTAAATAAGTTTTTTTCTTATGTTTAAGTGGAATTTCCTTTATTTCAATTTGAGCTCATTCCCTATCATCCTATCACTGGGTACCACTGAGAAGAATCTGGCTCCATCTTCTTTACTCCCTACCATTAGGTATTTATTCACATTGGAAAGATCTGCCCTGAGCATTCTCTTCTCAAAGCTGAACAGTCCCAGCTCTCAGCCTCTCCTCAGATGTCAGATGCTCCAATCTCTTAACCATTTCTACGGCCCTTTACTGGACTTGCTCCAATATGTCCATGTCTTTCTTGTACTGGGGAGCCCAGAATGAGAACATGGTCTTGCTGCCTTCATCTCACTTCATTTAGTGGTGTCTTATGTCTCTTGTATACTCCTAGGGCTGTAAGTTTTACCATAAAATTATTCACTCTTATTTCTATATCTGACCACATGTTCTCGCTTAAACTAGATCTGCATTTTTATTTAATGGATGTGAGACTTCATATATCACAACTTATGACAGTTACTTTTAATCTCCTCTGCTAAGAAAAAACACAGAATAGTCCAGCAAGAGGATTGTTTAATTTTGTTCAAGAATTTTTGAAATTAAAACAATTAGTAGAACAAGGTAAATCATCATCTATCAAAGCAGTTCTAATGTTGTAATGACTTATAGCAAGCCCAGTAAAACAAGCAAATCAATTAGTGCACTGTGTTAGATTCAGAAGTAATGCAACTCGCTTCTTACAGTAATACAACATACATAATCTCATCAGCAACAGTGGATATATAAATTAAGAGTATACAATTAATCAATCAGACTATTCTGAATTAATTATGTAAAGAAAAATCAGCAGGCAAGGGCAGGATTGTATATAACACCACACTTCTCTTTTTCCTAACGACACACTTTATGTAATTCAGTCTGATTTAAAATTTAAAACAAAGAATGTGGTCTCTCTAGAGCAGGGCCAGTGATGAATTTTACCAGAATTTTGGCCTCTGAATTATTTGTGTTTATATGAGACATCACTCTTGTGCCCTTTAGTTTCACCTACTGTGTGTATCACGGTGCTGTCCCGAGATCAGTTGACTTGTCTAGCATATTTCAATATATTATATGTAATAGCCATATCTTCATTGCATAGCACTACTTACTTCTGAAGATCCTCAGGAGCCCATTCTGTGACTGCACGCTACATTTGCAGCAGCTCTAGGTAGGCCATAAACACATAAGGAGTACCAATCCTTATGCTTCATGATATAAACTGTATGCCTGTGGGATGCTGCAAAGAGTTTCCACAATTACCATCAATGACCAATGACAATATTTCCCACAACTGGACAATTCCTATCCTGTATGTAAATTTTTAAACTTCCTCTAAATATTCAGCTCCAGGACACTAAAGACAGAAGAGTGTCCTTTTGGTCTGACCTATAGTCTGTTCTGAATCAGTATTTCCCTTCCTTTCAAATCACTACTTTGATAACTATTTCATGACTCTCTCGTAGGCTGCTGATACTAAGACAGAGTCAGTTTGATACCTACAGTATGGTAATCACTACAAAATTCAGTTAGCCAGGTCTTCTGTATATGATATAAATTCTTGGTAATTAAGAAAGTGTTGCAATTGCCATTCTGGCAATGAAATAGATAAAACTGCAAGAAGAAAAAGTTTAATATTTTTAATTCTGAGGACAAGACCATCAGCAGATAAGAGGAGCTGGTTCAGCTGACTTCAGCGCTGTGTTGACAACAGTCTCTCCTGTTCAGATCATAATAAATTAAGCATATGGAGGTGTGACTACCTTGCTTTTCAGGCACACTTATTCTAAACTGACATAAAGCTTCAGGTGCGTAAGATATGATTTTATCATTGACCTGAGCCAAAGAACTTGTCTATCTCTTCATTAGAGAATAAAGCACTCCTCCTATTGCCCCTGCCTACTCATCTGAGGAAATACGGAACAAAAATCAGTGGCATAAAGCCAGGGATACTGTGTGAATGCTAGTCAAATAGGCTTCAGCAGAAAAGGTTTCTCCCTGTGTTTCTTTGTGCCATCAGATCCCACTGAATTCTAGGCTTACCACTAGATTACTAAATAATGCTGCAGCTAAGGGAAATCAGGCTGTCAAAAATATTGCATTTCAAAAATATTACAAGTGAAAATTTTATGAAAATGTCTTTGTACTTTGTCTACTTCCAAAAGCAGTATCATTTCAGTGCGAGATAGTCACAGGTTGCCATACTGCCAACTTTTTTAACAATTCACTAATTGCTAGCAGGTTGCCAGATTTTTATACAATCTTAGTCAAATACATGACTTCGTAGTCTATTCACTCAGAGTGGCTGAAAACATAGTTACCAGAGATCACCCTAGATCCTTGGTCATTTCTGTTTTCATGTTTCAGCATGACTCACGGATAAGTGGTGAGATTTGGTATATGTTTCATATACCTGCAGAAACGTCTTTATCACTTTAGTATGAATCAAAACTGAAGTTACATGACACAGCTAACTACTGAAGACTTACATATGCTTTCCAAACAACTGATTTTCACAAACTAGAAAATACCAAATGGGCAAATATTGCACTAGATTAACCACAGCTATGTATCTGTTCTCTAACGTGGACCAGCACCAGAATCTTTAGAACAAAATGCAACTTACCAATATAGACTGGAAGGGTACAGAACAAGATGAAATTCTCTTACTCATTGTACTGTGAAGCAGAACAATAGTCTCTTTGCTCTCTTCTTTCTTTGTATTCAGTGGAACATTAATAAATTTGAACTTATAGTTCATCTGATGAAATTACTGCAATTTTACATACACTCAGTAGTACAAAAAAGAGCAAAATCATCACTGAAAACATACCAACTATATCGAAAGAAGAAAGGTGATCTTATGGAATAGCTGATCATAGCCACCTACATTGCTAACTCTCTTAGGTGTTTGCAATTGCCTTGATCTCAAGTGCATGGTCAACGACCCTGTTAGTGCCAATCTAATTGTAATGTGACTGCTCACAAAGATAGGGACTTTAACCACCAGTGGGAACATTCTGCTCCTACCAGCCTGGACTGCCTGTTGAACCTTTATGTCTGCTACAGTCAAGACAAAATTTTCAGTAGTAGTGACCTCAGCCATACGTTGCCCCTCACATGAACTGGGTGCAAGCTTTAAGTAGCAATTTGTTACTCATCTGCTTTTGCTTCTGGTGCTAATGACACCTGGCCAGCTTGTACCGGGCATGCTTTAGGGTTTTTTTACTGTTGTAGAATAAAGTTCTTCTTTCTTCAGTTAATTTATAAAAATCAAGGAAGGCTAGATAATGCCCAGCTCTTGAAAAATGTATACCTGTGAGTTATTCTGCCCATACATTTTCTTCCTTGCCTCCTGCTGATCACAGACTTCAACAAGATACTCAAGTATTTGCAAGGCCAGTCTACTGACTCTAGGAGGGAAAAAAAATATAACCGACTTACTAAACCAGAGTGGTGTCTGTTACGTAAAACAATGCATTTGAAGAAAGAAAATATCTGCCTATTATGGTCATCTTACCTTTTACTTTGACAAAATTTTAGAGCACAGTGTAACTTGGAAGTGGAGAAGGTCTCTTTAGTGAGTGTGGAATAGCACTCTTTCATCTTAAAAGACAGGTTTATGGAGGAAAGTGCACTGCTACAGTCTGATTTTATGACTTCATTGTCAAAGGATATCAATCACATATTTCCTGAACACTGCCCTCATTGGCTTCACATAGCTCTTGTTACATTGAATAAATAAAATCAAAAGAAAAGAGAAAACTCTAAACATTCGTACATATATACCACATGGTGTCCTGGTTTCGGCTGGGATAGAGTTGATTTCCTTCCTAGTAGCTGGTACAGGGCTGTGTTTTGGATTTAGGATGAGAACAATGTTGATAACACACCGATGTTTTAGTTGTTGCTAAGCAGTGCTTACACTAGTCAAGGAATTTTCAGCTTCCCATGCTCTACCCACTGAGAAGGCTGGAGGTGCACAAGAAGCTGGGAGGGGGCACAGCCAGGACAGCTGACCCAAACTGGCCAAAGGGACATTCCATACCATGTGACGTCATGCTCAGTACATAAACTGGGGGAAAGTTGGCCGGGGGGGGTGGTGCTGCTCAGGGACTGGCTGGGCATTGGTCGGTGGGTGGTGAGCAATTACATTGTGCATCGCTTGTTTTATACATTCTTTTATCATTATTATTTCATTTTATTTCAGTTATTAAACTGTTCTTATCTCAACCCTCAAGTTTTCTCACTTTTACTCTTCTGATTCTCTCCCCCATCCAACCGGGGCGGGGGGGAGAGTGAGCGAGCGGTTGTGTGGTGCTCAGTTGCCAGCTGAGGTTAAACCATGCCACATGGATTCTGTGTGCTTATGTCTCACTGCTGGTTGCGTAGCTTGAGAAACACAGCAAAAAGGACAAAAACTATTGAGATACGTCAGTCCCCATGACTCCAGACAAGTAGTTTATCTGCCACAGCCTACTCTTTCCTATGATTTGTTATTTTAGATGGTAAATTTGGAGTAACAATTTTGATTGACAGTGTAGCAGTATTAAGCAGTGAAATAACTGATACACAGTTCCTTTTCTTTGGAATTACTCTAGTTAAAGAGTGACTTCACACAAGCACAGTCAACATTTCAGAGGTTTCTGCAGAACACTACTTTGATCAGCTGAAAAATATGACCTCAGCCAAAATAGCGTAATATATATTCTTTGGGAAGTCTAGCACTTAATTGTACTTAATGTGTCTGCAAGTTCCACCCATGGAAAAAAAACCCTACCAAATCCAAAACAGAAATTATTACTGAAAGACAAAGCATCATTAGGGAATGGTGAGCAACTAACACCTTTGATCTTCTGGCTCATCTGGCTCAGCAGG